>NC_135839.1:2422500-2775000 GCF_029677425.1 Wolffia australiana | reverse complement strand
GGGGAGAACGGGGAGGAAGAGGAATGCTGGTGTTTCTGAATCTTTGGTTCCTGGGAAAAGTGGTGAGGTTATCATCGATTTTTCATCGTTTTTTTTGTTGTTCGGAAGAATGCATTTTCGCGGATTTCGTCTCATTTTCTAGTTTAGAAGCAGTTTCTTTACCCTTGTATCCATAGCATAAGTGGTAGATTGATTGCTGTTTTTTTTCTGTTCTCTCAAATTTTATTGTAAGCCTTGAGAAGATTCTTAAACTCGGTGGTTTTTTTAGTATAAAGCTACTCTCAACTAATTAACACTCGGTGAACTGATTTTACAAAAAAAAATACACTCAGTGAACTGAATTATCCTCCAGTTCAAAATTCCGGAACAAGGAATAGTATGCTCTTAATTTTTATCATGTGACATATTCTCATTACTGCTTTCCTTCAGCGATCACTTGTCTAAAATCTGAAACTTTCAGTATAAATACAATGTCTGCCTACTAGAGGCATTTGAGTATGACACAGTCAGGTCTTGAATAGTGATTTGATCCACAACGAAAAGGGCAATTCCGCATCAAAAAACAAATAACAGTTCAAGATCATCCAGATTTGAGAGATCTGTATCAAGAACTTCGGGTGAGGTGAGAACTAGAAAGAGAAAGAGAGCTAGGATAATGGGGATGTCTTGTTGGATATCTCCCCTTCTTGTCAGCAGGCCTATGGTTGATCTGCAACCACGATTCTTGAAACGACTTTGGAATAATGATGTCTTTTTGTCTCTCGTCCCCTCTTTATTTATAGGGTCGCGTTTCCTGCATGACTCTCCACCTGCTGATGTGGATCTCCCCCATTTCTTGGCCCGTCTCTGATACGTTCTTGAAAAGAATGTATCAGTCTTTTTTTTTCATGTTTTCCTTTTACCAGAGCCTATAGGAACCAATATAGGGTGTGGCCCTCCCCTTAGGAGGGCAGTCAGGACATAAAATTGAACTCGTCTGTGTACACTATCTATCTTAAGTCTGTCCCGCCTCTTCTCCTCTATTGTCAACATCTATTCTGCTGCTATCCCTTCCCCGTTTCCGTTCAGAAGCTATTATCCCTTCTGTTGGAGATATGGGCTGAATAAGTATATAAAAATAGAGACTAAAAGGCCCAAAGAGATTCTGGAGGTTATTGGGCCTTCCTAAGCTTCCATTGGGCTCCAAGCTCCTATCGGGCCCATTAATCACTACTAACGGCTAGTCAAACTAGCCATTAAGTAGCCGTTGGAGAACTAGCCGTTAGAGGCTAGTATAGAAGCGATAGATGTATTTAGTAATGTTGTTGTTGTTTTCTATTGAATAAAAGGGATTTCTTTCTGTTGCTTTCTGTTCCCTTCTATTTCACAATCATCAGCAAATCGACACCTTCCCTTTTTCCCTGCAAACCAGAGTCTCTCCATCGCTTCCAGTGATAATGACATGCAGGTTTGTATCAATACTCTCAGAGTCGTCCCCTCTTTTTTCGCATGCCACTCTGAGTTACGGAGGCTGCTATGGAAGAGCTCAATGACTATCTCTTTAATGTAGAGGAGTTGACGCCATATTCTGGCAGGGATGCAGAAGCTGAGGCCTCCTGCTTTGAGAAGGAGGCCAAACACCACAAGTGGGACAACTGGAAGGTCATATTAACAGCAAAATTGAGAATCATATTGGCAGGCCCAAGAGAGCTATCAACATGCGTGAGCCTGCGTCTCTCGTTGTCCTCCTCTCCAGTCAAGGCACATGGATGATGGCATCTGCAGTCACGCAGGGCGCAGCCACCGTTGCCCGAACCTGGTATGGCCCTCTTTTATCATTTCAAGCCCATCTGCCATCACTGGCAGTTCCAAAGGAAAGTATCTCCACCCTCCCTACCCGTCAATACCAGTGCGGCTGCCCTGGGAACTTCCCTGACAATCAACTGCACAAACTGAACACTGCATTGTTGCGAGGGTGAGGAGGCCCACCCAACTGCACAATCTTCTGTGTCTCCTCCTTGAACTTACCCTCTGGTGTCACTGACTGCCATTTTGGTATCCCGTACTGTCAGAGCAGTTATGTCAACAGGCCAGCTTGAATTATGGCTAGACATGGTCGTTCTGTTCTGTTCGTTTGAAATGAACAAAATATTCGCACAAAAGAACCGCACAGGGCCTTGTTCTTTGTTCTGCTCTCTTTTTTTCTTTAAACGAACAAAATTCGCGCACTCGCACAGAACTCGAACAAACTTCGCACAAAGCAAACAAAAGAATCGCACACGGGTCTGTGCGATGTTCTGTTCGAATTCGTTTTTGTTCTGTTCGGAAAACCAAACAGAACGAACAATTTTCACAAAAAAGAACAGAACGACCACATCTTATTATGGCACACTGAAGTGGGGATGTGCATCTGAAACCCCAGCATCTGGTATTTTGTTTACGGTTGTGCTGGTTGAGCTAACCTTGTTGAGCCCGATGGCCCTGTCTGCCGGGACAACCCAGGCCAGACCGGCTCTGCTTAGCTCGCCAGTCAAGCTGAGGGGGATGTATTGTCACGGGCCAATCACCTGTAGCCTAGGGCTTGCCACCACAGACACTTCAGGGGGATGAAACATTCGCCACATGCTGCCAGCCTGCCCACCCAAGGCCAGACCATCATGGCCAACACTTCCTCAACCCAGCTCACCCCTAGGTCCAAGCATCCGCCATGGATTCTCTGCCACCTCGATACACAACAGTGTATTGTAGTCCAACAACAATCTTGAAAAAATCTCGAATTGCAAAACCTCTAGGGCATGACCAATAGTAGAATCCAAAATCAAACGAATAGTATCAACGTCGCATCGAATAGAAGAAAAAAACGATGAGAAGATAGATGGAGAAGGATCTCCCTCCAGGTCGGTCTTTCCTCCTCCGGCCACGGTCGCCCGCTGCTCCGGCCTCCGGTCTCTACGACCGTCCTGATCTAGTAAAACAAACTCCCTGCCCTTTTCTTGCTCAGCTTGCTCTTTTAAAGGGTCTCTCACGTGCGGGCCCACACATGCCTGTAACTAATTTTCATTGTCTTTGGGCCCTCTCTGGTATTTTCGTGTGAGGAATGTATCACACCTCCACCCAATCACTTCTCCATGGTGCTCTTCTTGTCTGCCCACGATGCTACTTCTTGTCGTCATGCAAGGAGGTTGAAATGTCCGATCAGACCAGGCCAAAACTGACAGCCCGGTCTGTCAGGCTTGCTTAGCAGGGATCACAGCCAGACCAACTGTTGTCCGGCCTCAGCCTTACCAGCTCAGCTAACAGTGTTCTATGAGCTGATTAGTGGTGGCTCAACTTTACAGTTCAAATCAAAGTCCAACTACTGGGCAGTTGCTTTCCAATTGCTATCCAGCCAATGATATAATGTACTTCCTTCAGTTTTTCTGATACAGCTTCTTGTTGTATCTTTGATTCTTCTAATGTGCTCCAAAGATTTTCACTCAATAAACTGCAATAAAACGTCAAATATCAGGTATCAGCTTTGGGCTACAAACCTAGTCTTGGGTCTGGCAAAAGGCTGTCGTGGACTAGGCCCACCAATGTGAGGAAAGCCTTGTCCTTAAACTGGGAGTGATATTGATACAATCCCTAGTCCATCTTTCGGGGTATTTATGTCATTTCTGGCTTCTAGGACATTTGGGTCTATCCTTGTAATCCTCTTGTTATTTGATCTCTCTTTTCCTCCATTTCTCTTTTCTCGGTGAGCCAAGATGTCTAAACACCCTCCCCCTCTATTCCCATGATAAGATCATCGAGTTTTATAAAACCCCTTCAATTTTTTTTGAAAAAAAACTCCTTAATTTTGCTTTTCGAAAAAAATTCCTTAATTTTATTTTTTCGATATTTGATTACATAAATGATTTCCCATGAATCTTTTCATGACCGCTCTCTTAATGGTTCTTATTTTGTGCAGCTAAACTCAGAACAGTGAAAATCAGACAAAATTCTGCTGAGCTGGGCTCGTACTTTGTTGAATTTAGCCATGCTACGACCTCGCATTCAGCGTTGCCTATTAGAGCAAAATCTATTCATGTCTTAAAGCAGAGAAGATATCTTATATTGGATTCAACAGGAGACGTTCATCTTCTGCACTTGAATAAACAGGTGGCTTCAGAATCTTCAAGAGAAGAGTCTTTGGTGCGGTTGAACTGTTCCATGAGAGTACAGATGCTGGCGGCATATCCTGACCAGTCAAATAGTGGGTTGAATATTACTTTTTTACCCATTGCCTTTTATTTATTTACAAAAATAAATTGCTTGTGGATAACTGCAGGGGGGCAGATCATTTGGGTATCTGATGGGCTCCATTCTGTCCATGTCATGAAGTTGGCCGATGCTGGAGAATGTGATAAGGCTGATAAAATGTCTGGGGAAGTTTCAGGTCTCTTAGAGCAGGGGATGCATTTTCTGTTCATCAGAGATGAATTTAAATAACCTTAGTTTTTATTGGGTTTGTCTTAGCAATCCGTGCAATTTTAACGGGTGCAAAAATGAGGGATATTGCTGGTCTATCTGAAAATGCTGCTTTGATTCTACAAGAAGGTGAGTTTGCTTTCTTGACGTCAATTGAATGTCTTCTAATAATTATTTTTTGATTTTTACATCTAATTTTGTCACCGGAGTTGGTTCTGCTTCTGTAGGAGGCTTATTTCTCTATGAGATCACTGGAACTTGATTGTGGAGATTGGTGTAATGAGGTACTTCAGTCTTTCCAACCACCCATACTTTAGTATTGCATAAATCCATACTTCAGTCTTCCATCCATCCCGTCCATCCTTCCATCCGCACATTTCTGTCTGTCAATCCATCCCGTCTCTGTCAATCCATCTTTGTCTCTCTATCCGTCTGTCTATCTATCCATCTGATCATCCCAACAACCATCCATCAGTATGTCCATCCAGCCATCCCTCCATCCATCTGTCCATCCATCCAAACATCCCACATATCTGTCAGCCTGATTGTGTGTCGTTGACCATCTGTTCATCCCTTTGGTGTCATTCATTCATCCATCCATCCATCCATCCATCCATGTGATATAGAAGTCTTTCTTTTATTTTAATGATGAAACAAGAAAAAGCTGATGTGCCTTCCATCCTTTTGTTTAAGTGTCGGATGATCCCTCCATATGTCTCCCTTCTGCTCATATGTTCGTCCATTCCATCTCTTCTTGCATTAGTCCAACTGAAAAATGTTGCTTATTTGACAGGAATCTACTAATGAAGACAAAGAGAGGGGGATGCACTTTGTCGAAACACCCACCCTTCTAATTTTTCCAAGGCAAGGTAAAATAGAGCCTCATCATATTTTTTGAAGAAATTTTCATTTTTTGAATGCCTTCCTGGGTTTATGTTTTATTCTGGTGTATCAGTGGAGATTCGCTCAAGTCCTTTGCCCTTGGAAAATCTCCCTTCTCAAAAAGCAGTGTTTGTGAGATCAGAAGGAAGTGGGGAGATGGAAAGAGAAAATGGTTTCGCTATCTATAGAGTTCATCAGGCGTTGTTCATGAGGTTGTTCTTCTGCATTTAGTGAAATATGTTTGGAGAATCGAATTTGAGTGTTTTTTGTGCTATCTCCTGTAAGGATATTAACCAAGGATAAGAAGCACATCATTTGAAATCTATTTTACTCTCTTTAAATACTAGCTATAGCTCCGAAGGAAGGGATGTAAAAAGTCTTGAAAGGATCTTTCTCAAGTCTTTATGGATGGGAAATCCTTGCAACCTGGTCAAATTTATGACAGGATCCTACTGGGGATCTTATAAGATTGTAATGGTAATTGGTTGTATGTGCAAATACAATCATTCTTGTAGAACCAATTAAAAAATAGAGCCAGTACACTTGTCATTGATCAGAGTGGTAGAGAGTGCAAGGTTTTTGGAAGTAAATTGTTATATAGAAGATAAAAAGGAAAACAGTAATGACTTCAGTACCCTCTAGCTGCTCTACTTCGTGGAGTTCAATAAATAAGTGAAGGAAAAGGATAAAGGTCCCTAATGGGTGAAATGATGAAAAATTCCTATTTGAGGAGAAATGACTAAAATAATGTAAGCTGTAATGGGGGATCATTTCAATTTATAATTTTTCTGCATCTTGTGCTATTCTCTCTACGTTTCTTCATTCGTCGCATAAGAAAGAATGCATAAAAACTTTACCAAATTATTAACCTAACTCATTCTTATCCGTCCAACTTTTAGATAGTATGTAAAATAAAATTGAGCATATACCTAGCCTTCACTGTTCTACGTCATCTAAGTATTCAATAGGTTTATGGGATTCCATTTTAATCTATCGATTCTTAATAGCAGGATAGATATTACATTAATCTCATAAATTTTTCTTTGTTATTTTCACTCAGCTGATCTTAAATGTTTTCGAAATTTTCATAGATATTTGTGTATATAAGAAATTTTCAGACATCATATTCATTGGCAAAAAAATAAGTTGGAATCTATATATTTTCCTATTTTCTGACATCATATTCATATAGATAATTTTTTAAACCTATTACTGGTTTTCATGATTTTTTCTTGGGCTTATTTCTTATTCGGTCAGTTGTTGTAATATTGTCATTAATGATAATGGTCAATCATTGGCTACAACCAAAGGTTGACCTTTCCAACCATTGCAAACCATTATTGCATCATGATTCACAATGCCATAATATGCATGTTATTTTAACATTTCACTCTTTCTTCTAATGCATAGGAATGCAGGCATGAAGAAAAAGCCCAAATTTATTTGCAATAAAAGATATGGATGCATGAGACTCTGGCTAGGGCCACAAAACTAGGAGAGTAAAATTACCATAAATTTGAAGACAAACATGGGCACAAGTCAATGTCAGAAAATCAGGGCTTTAAAACCAATACAAATGCAACCTGAACATTTGAAAAGGATTGTACACATGGCTTTGTGAGAATAATTGACCAGTGAATATTCTGAGAAACTGAGAATGCCTTTGATCGACAGTTTAACTTAAAATCGTCTGGCAACCTGAGGATCCCTACAAACATGCTGACAATATGAGTCGTGGATTGATATAGAGAGAGAAAAATATCTGTAAGATTTGATGCAAGTTTGAAAATCCAATGTGTGAAGATCTAGAAAGTGCTTCTTTCTGATAGTTTGAGTAGACTTTATCTTTCTCCCCTCTACCCTTCTATACTTCTGGATTTATAATTACATCTCCCTATATCCATGTAAAGTCCATGTTGGAATTGCTTCAATTTCATTAGGCCGAGTGCAATCGAGTGAGTTCAAACCTCAACAAGTCTCCTAGTGCAATTATTTATTGTAGTTGGAAGAGAAAAGATAAGTGGAGAGGCTCTACAGAAGTTGAATATTGCCTTGATCTTTGCAGAATATAAGAATCCACTTTATTAAACTTATATTGTCATCATGATCTCAACACCATTCCATCCATATCCATGCATTCGTCATTATCTATCCCTCCATTCCTATCCATACATTATATATGCATACGTCATTATCAGTCCATCCATCCGTTTGCATGCATCTGTCACTATCTATCCATCTGTTCATATCTATGTAACCTGTGAATATTTCTCATCATTCATTGTGATTCCTTATCTTGTGATTCAATCCAAAGTAATGTTTGGTGGCCTAAGCGCAATTGAGTCATAGATCCATTCACCTCAGTAAGTGCCAGGCTGAGCAGGAAGCATCCAGAGCTGAAGAAGCTGGTGGAAAGGAGAAGAAGAAGTCCCTTGGGCATTGGAGGGTGTGACAAAGAGGTTACCTCCTTATTTCTCCTGTTTCACTCTTTTCTGTTCATCTTTTGTCTTTTGGTTAGTCTTGAATCAGCTAGCCAATATCCAAACGGTTCCAATGCATCCAACCACGCTCCAAAATTCATTCTAAAACTCATTCTAGAGTGAATTTAGTGCACTCCATTTTTTTCTCTCTCCTCCACCAAGCCACTTTCCCCATTTGGCATCCGGACTTAGCCAAATTTTGACTAAGTCCAGAGCGCCGGCCTGTTTCATTTCCTATTTTGTTTTGGCTTTAAAATACTCCTTAAAAATCCCAAAAAATTATTTTCTACCTACTAATATTAGTATAATATTATAATTATATTTTAACTTTCTTTGTTTTATATTTTTATTTAATTAGTTATTCATCCTCATATGTAGTAAACCTACTTCTAAAATTATTAAAAAATATATAACTAAAGCACAAATTCTTAAGGAAAAACCCTTGCTCCCTGTGGATTGACCCTTACTCTCCGTATGCTAGTAAGGTTATTATAAATTTTTATTTTTTTAATTCGGATAAACCAACGACACTAATTAGTGAAGTTAGCTCAATACTAATTACCCCAAAATCTGAGTTATCAACTGGCGCCGTTGCCGGGGAGCACGGTGATTTTTTTTAGTGAATTTGTATTTTTTTTCTCCTTTGCCGAAGTTGAGGGCTGCTAACTCTCAATAAACGGTACTTCTAATTACTTTTTTGGAGATTGATGGTCTTAACAAGGTCTAAGGTTGGGACTAGTGCTGAGGAAGATCTAGACACTCAATATCCTGCCCTTCCTGCAACACTTACCGCTAAAGATAAAGAAGAAGTCGATATGGCAGAAGATGGTTAGCCACAACAAGGGAGGAGGAGGACGATGCTGGATAGATCTACTCCGTCAGGAAGTCTAAGGCAAACCGGCATCAACATCACTATAGGTGAGGGGGTTATGTTTAGGTATGACAATGCCCTACTTAACTCGCTCCCTGAATTTACTAGTGATTCTTCTCAAAACCCCTTAGAATTTCTTGATGATTTTCACATTCGATGTTCCTCGCAAAATATTTCTGGTTTAACTACTTAAGCATTGAAAATGAAATATTTTCCACTTAATTTAAAAGATAAGGCTTTTGCATGGTACAGAAATTTAGGCATAACATTTAAATCATGGGAAGAAATGCAAAATAAATTTCTCTATAAATATTATCCACTTTCCAAAACTAACTTTTATAGAAAATAAATTCAGAAATTTTATCCCCATGATCATGAAGCATTTAGTGAAGCATGAGAACGGTTCAATGAATTAATCCAAAAATGCCCTCACTATGGAATAGAAAAATGTCAGCTAGCTGATTTTTTTATGAATCACTTCCTGATAATTTTAAAAGCAAAGTGAATCAAATAGCTGGTGGCTCATTCTATATGGCTTATGAGGATGAAGTTTTTGATCTTTTGGAACGGATGGCGGAAACTGACCAGCATGAAGTAGGATCAAGTCAAAATGGAAGAAACACCAACCCAAAACGAGGGGGGGTGCTGCAAGTAACTTTAAGGGAAGCTGATCTTCATGCAGGGATAAGAGAAACCAACAAGAAGCTTGAAGAATTGACTTCTACTCTAAAGAAGGCTTTTCTCCCTAACTCACCCCTTGTGAAAGCAAATATTTGGTCTTTATGTCAACTAGGAGAGGAGGAGGTGCACGTGTTGAACTACAACCAGCAGTCTTTGGGAGGACTGAAGAGGCCCATTTACAACAACCAAGGAATCTACTCCCAAGGAACCAAGGCCCCTTTCCAGCCACGAGACCAATTCCAGACCCCACCACAGCAGCCTTATCAAGCAGCTCCACAACACTAGGTACAAGATTTGTCTACTCTAACATCTATGATCTCTCACATGATAGAGCAGCAGAATCGAAGGCTAAGGGAAGAAATGGAGATGCGCATGCAAACCATAATGGAAACACAGACAAAGATGATGATGGACGCTCAAGATCAGACAAAAAAAAATTTGGAGAGCTTGAAGCAAAGGACTGTTGACCATGGAGGTAAGGGAGTTGAATCCAACTCCCACTCAGGTCGATTTCCAAGTCAACCTTCCATTAACCCCAAGAATTTATGTCATTTACAAGATCAAAGCCTATATCATGAAAATGAGGAAGATCTTGAAGAAATTCAAGCCATTTCAAAATTGAGAAATGGCAAGGAACTTCAAGATCCTTACCTAGGCAAGGAAAAAACAAAATTGGAGGAAAATAACCTAAGAGAAGGAGAGGCTCCATCGCCTAGTGTGGAACCCCTACCTTCAACCTACACCCCTCCCATTCCTTATCCTTCGGCCTTAAAACCCCTCAAGTCTTCTCCTGATTATGAGTATAGGCTCCTAGATAATTTTAAGAAAGCCACTATGTCAATAGCCGTAGAGGATATGATTAAATGTGCACCTTCTTTAAAGAAATATTTAAAGGATTCATGCACATCTAGGAAAATCAAGGAGGTAGTTAAACTTTCTTAAAATGCCTCTAGTATCTTAAACTTTGTTTCCATTAAAAAGAAAGATCCAGGAGCTCCTTTTATTACATGTGAAATTGGTGGAAAGACTTTTTCTAGAGTATTATTAGATACAGGAGCTAGTATTAGTATTATTCCAAAAGTTTTATATGAGGAATACGGTTTTGGGAAATTAGAGGAAATCTGCATGGATCTAGTACTAGCTGATGGAACAATTAGACAACTAGAGGGTAGATTATCTGATGTGATGATAAACGTTGAAAATTGTGAGATCCTCGTCGATTTTATTGTAACTGAGGTCAAGGTGAAAGGGGATCTATGTTTAGCACCTATCATTCTAGGAAGACCCTTCTTGGTGACAGCTAGAACAATCATGGATTGGGAAAAAGGGACTGTTGAATTTAAGGTTGGAGAGGAAAGAGTCAAATTAGACATATCCAAGATGATGAAATGTCCTAAAGGGAGTAACTAAGAGTTAAAATTTTGTGATGAAGATGAGGATGATGTTGAGGCTATTTGAGGGTTTTTATTGAGAGTAGATGATGCCAACGAGAAATGATAGTGAGATGAAAAGGTGATAATAAACATTTACAAATATTAATTATAACATATATCTATCACTGCTTATCATCTCACTATCATTCTTTCTATCATCCTTGTCCTCCTTTAGTGATCATGTAGTCTATCCCTTGATGCTTAAATATTCAACGGTTATTATCACCTTTTCATCTCACTATCATTTCTTTCAAGTTATTTTATTATAAAATATCTATTTTCATCTTCTAATTACCCTTTATCAAGTCACAAAGTTGGTAATCGCCATTGTTTGATGAGATGACCCTTGCTCATTACTCTCTTATCATATTTTTATGCTAATGTCTTATATAAATTTATTTTTTAACTCTATCATTAATGGGAAATTAACACCCAACTTTGTAAAATCATTCATCAGCACTATTTTCTTTTGAGCACTATTTTGAATTATCTGTAAACAAAACTCAAATTTATGTTCTTACGATCTACTATCGTGTGGGAATGTTTAAGATTATTTAAGCATTTTTTGCATTGATTTGGTGCTTCTTTCCCACCCAAATTTTGCTTCTCCACCCTCACTAGATCAACAATGTCTTTGCAACTATATATCTTTATGAGAAATACAGTCATTCAGATGTTATCTTCCTGCTGTCTGGTTGTTACACACCACCAAGTTGTACTATTTTATTTTCATTCTTTGTACATGGAATACTCGTCATCTCCAGCTACATCATCTAGTGAAACACCATCTTCCAACATCTTTGTGATCAATCTTGTGAGCCCCCTACAATGCATGATGGCTATTACTATGACACATGCTTTACCCATTTTATACATTTAATCTGGAATACAAAAAATTATCTTATGTACAAAATTTCCCATCTTCATTTGCTGCAGGAATAAATACTAATACGTTTTTTATTAAACATATTATTTTTGACGTACCAATAATTAAATTGTTCTTACAATTTTTCAAACAAATTATATTTTTACCAATGCTTGGAACATGTGGCTGCAGTTATAGGCCTTTTATTGCAAATATTTCTAGTATTTCACAATGGTAGTCTAACCATTCAATCACTCATCTAGTTCTATGATTGCTGATCCAAAATGATTCATGTTAAGGTAATTGAAAAAAAGATGAATTGAACATAAAGATAATAATGCTAGGATATCCAATTGCATTGAGCTGATTCAATTCAAATATTTGATAAAACAACTCCTTGATTGAGTATCTTTATTTTTATATTTTTTAATGATAAATTTTCATAAAACCCCTAAACGTCAATTGTATCTTTTGACGTCCAATAAAACCTTTTGCATGTGACATCTTAGACCAATTTACTAGGGTAGTGAATAACTCTAGAAACAGAATGTCATTTTTTGGGGAGCCCTAGTTAATTAAGTATATCAAGGATATAACTTGTCAGCTTGTTGGTTTTCAAGCTACACCTCAAACTTTATAACGTGCAAAGGATATTAGTGAATTTGATCTAAATGATAGTTAAACTTGTCAGCTTTTAGGTTTTCAAGCTACACCTCAAACTTTATAACGTGCAAAGGATATAAGTGAATTTAATCTAAATGATAGTTAAACTTGTCAGCTCGTAGGTTTTCAAGCTACACCTCATAATTCATAACGTGCAAAGGAGTATCCCAAGTTACTCATAGAACCTCATTATCATTGTTGTATGTATATGTATGATTCTTGATCCATACACGACCTCTGTAATAACTTAGGTCATGGTACTCTATCACCACCATAACAGTCATTCTCATTAATAGAAATGCATAAATAAATGACCACACCATTTCTGATATTTTAACTACTTTGCAAGGAATTAAACTGTCAATCTCCTCATATAACATGGACAGATGATCATCTTTGAATGATGGGAATAGTTATGGCCATCATGCTAGGCATGCATTCCATATCTCATTCAATGTGCCTTGATAGAATCTTTTTTCATTATACTAGCCATGTGATAGTTTTATAAGCTCAAAATTGAGCTTATAAAAATATAAACACGAACTCAAGTAAATTTAGCTAGTGATGAGTACAGATCATCTCAATAGAGAAAAATGATTAAGGATATAATAATCTTCAGATAGTGATTAATGTGATGCGATGTGTTTCATATAATATTTTGGGACTCTTCTATTGATTTACATGTAATGGATAAAAATTCCCAAACTGTCACGGCCATAGCACAAGTGGGAACAGAACTAATATATTATCTATCTATGTATCTATCTATCTATCTTTTTTTTTAATAATAAATTCTTCATTGATATGAACGTGAGAATACATTGTTCAAGATGCCCTATGGGCATACATGATTGATTGAATATTTCTGTTTCCAGAAGATTTTGGAAATTGAACCATATGCATGCTTGGTCATTCTCGTTGAGCAAAATTTCCATTGGCTTTGTCCATGCTTTTTATTTTTATTGATTTTCCTCTTGTACGAACTTCTTTTTGCCATTTTATCTCCTGCTTTTAGCTGTTCCCACATTCAGCCATTTTCTCAGGATTCCTCATGTTATAATTCTTGACTCTTTGAGTGAGTGTCTCGTATGTATAGTTGGCCTTTCTTTTTTTGCTCATATCTTCCTTAGCATGAAGTTTATTGAAGATGGCGAGTGTTTGATTCTTCCTCCGATGCCCAAGAGCGTGGTATCTTCTTCTCGTTCTCCTCTTTGCAATTTCTGGTATCTTGTTGCATTTGCACTTGCAGATCTGTTGGGATCCTCGTTCCCGTTGTAGCTTAATTCTGTGAATCTGTCATTTACACCAAAAAGATGATTATGTAATTGTAAAGATGTATACGTTGATCATGAAAAAAAGAATTTTGAAGATAGTCTATATGGGAAAAACATTTTTGCATGAAAATTCTCGTAGCTCTTTATTTGATTGTAATGTTGAAATACCCTACTGTCCTTGTGATTTTCATATTCCATGTTATTTTAGGGAGATAGCTGGAGACAATCATAATCATAGTGGTCATGACTGAGACCTATGATTTTCATTTTCTATGTTACCAATCAGCTGCACATAGTATACTCTTGTTTTCCCAAAGCCTATTCCAAATACAACTGAATTGGATGAGGGTTAGCATCAATCGCCTAGGGAGGGAAATGGATATATGATGATAGCATATCTGTATTGGTTCATTCTTGTGCGGCTTTGATATGCTGCCCTTTTCCTCAAAAATTGATTAATAGTATCTTGTGCCTCAACTTCTTGTCTAGCTCTGAATTTTTTTTTTTTGATATTTTGGGCTTTTCATGCATTTCTTTTGATGCCATTGCTTCTGGATTATTGAGCTCCATTCTATCACATTAATTCTTCCTTTCTCCCCATTTGATGTATTTGTTTCCACGGTCACCTTCAGCTGCATTGATCAAAGACTCTATGGGTACAAGCTTACACTATATGTAGCTGAGGATACAGTACCTGGTGTATCACACTGAAAATTAGAGCAGTTATTTTCATAATGTTTGTGAAAGAATCCAGTGTTCTCCCTTATCTTCTCTAGAATATTAGATCATACAGGGTAGTAAGGGTACTTTCTTGTGTATGTATGCATAGTTGAAATCCAGAATTATGATCATGGATGCATTAGGATGTCATGATGCCTATGCAATATAGCTGGAATATGTGTATTTTCATATGATGATGCAATACTAGATATTAAAAATTAACATCATACAGATAATGTATGTAAGGTGATTCGATTAAGGAAAGTGTGCACCTGGTTTGCTTGATTTCGGAGTCGGATTGTCTCAACATGGTGCTTAGGAATGATCTTGCTGGCCTGTCCTTCAGAGTTGCATTGTTCAGTGATTGATATCTCCATCTTCATGTCTTCCCTTGCGCCCAATGCATGTGCTTCCTAATTTTAAGATAGGGAAACCCTAGACGACCTGTCCTTAATTTCCCACGAACCATTATAGGCAAATCTGCTTCCCTGCAAAAACTTTGTTGTTCTTTCTGAACTAAAGCATGGTTAGCAAGAGCATCAGCAACAGAATTACCCTCGTGGAAAATATGTGAGATATGTTTAATTCAATGCATATGTGCTAGGATTTTATTCCACCAATTTTTCAATTTCCATGTGTTGCATTTCCATGAATTCAGCATATCACACAATACTTTTGAATCTGATTCCACCAAAATGTCATGAAATCCAAATTGTTCATAGAAATCAAGTCCATCCAATAGGGCCTTACATTCAGCTACCATGTTGGTTCCTGGTTCATATTAATTTGAAAAGGCAAAAATTAAACTTCTCCTTTGATCTCTAAGTATCCCCCCTCCAAATGATAATCCTTGATTGGCTTTAGAAGTTCCATCTATATTCAATTTGAATTTTGAGGGAGGGGTAATACCCAAGGAATAGTTTGAGTAATGTAAATGTACAATGTATGCCAGAATGTAAAATTCCAATTATAGAGTCCTCTCCATTCATTGCGAGGAATTATTTTTGTAGGGATGATAGTGTGTTCTGTCAGTTTGAATAATAGATTTGTCATTGACAGTCATACCTTCCCACTTTCTTTTATTTTGATATTTCCACATTTCCCATAGCATAAACACAAATGATTTTTTTTTTAATAGAATGCTTTGCTTTCTTTGGACTTTGGCTTTAGGAAGAATTTTAACCATTGAATAAGTGAGAAATTGTACATGTGAGGTATATCCTATTTCTCTAGAAACCACTTCCATGCTGATATCGCACATTCGCCACGAAGGAATAAGTGTTCCTTGTCTTCAATCTGTGGACTTCTAAGACAACATAGACATTTAGAAGCAATTTGTATTCCAATTTCTTTTACATTCCTATCCAGAGGTAAAATGTTTTTAATCAAATGCCACATGAAAAATTGTATTTTAGTTGGAATTCTCATCTTCTAAATGGCAGCAAAATTTTGATTTTTTGGTCGTTTGGCCCAAAAATATTCCCATCCAGATTTAGTTGTGAAATTTCCATGGGGAGTCAATGTCCATATGGGTTGGTCTGGATGATTCGAAAGATGGATAGTTTCCTTCCTAATCTGTGATATTGTGGTGTCATCAACTCCTTCTTGCCTAAGGTATTGATCCCATTGATGATTTAGCAGATCCTTAACCCTTATATTTTGATCTTGAATCTGGATGTTTGGAAGATTTCCTAGACATCCAAGTCCTGTCCAATTGTTTTGCCAAACCAAAACTTCCCCTTTTCCTACAGACCACTGAATGAAATCATTCGTTTCCTCCTATCTAACTCTGAGGCTCTGAATTCGTTCTGGTACATATCGAGTAGTTATCCTTGAATCCATTTTTCGAAACTTTGAACTAATTAATGATGCCCATAAAGTTATGGTTTCTGCTAGGGTTCTAATTCCTAGTCCACTCTCATCTAGAGGGTAGCATACATTTTTCCAAGATGTCCAATGATGTTTTTTGTTGCCATCATTGGTACACCATAGAAAATTTGCCATGATTTTTTTTATAGAATCAATGATTTTCATAAGGGCATCAAGTATAGCTAGAGTATAAATGGGAATGCTCTTCAATACATGATTGATTGAAATAACTTTTCCACCTGGAGATAAAAGTTTACCTTGCCATCTATCCAGTTTCCTGCGAACTTTCTCCAAATGATGATCAAAATAAATAGCTTTGGTTTGTCCTATAAATAAAGGGCAACCTAAATACAAAAAACGGAAGTGTGCCAGCATTAAAATTTGTAATTTTTTGTAATTTTTTTTCCAACTAAGGGAGTTTTTTCAGCAATATAGAAAGCACTCTTATTTCTATTAACTTTTTGTCCAGACAAGATTTCATATTCTTCAATTAATTTAATCAAATTTTGTAAAGATGATTTCTTTCCATTTAAAAATATAGTTGTATCATCTGCAAACAAGCAGTGTGATGTAATAGGGTCTCCATGTTTCGTGTAATACATTCCAATGGAAGATGAGATAATCTTAGAGTGCAGCTTTCGGCACATGACTTCTTGCGCTACTATGAATAAGCTCGGTTGTATTGGATCGCCTTGTCTAAGGCATCTTGTTCCTTGGAAAAAAGGGGTGGAGCTTCCATCTACTAAAGCGGAAAAGTTATTCATTTCAACACATGTTTTTATCATATCTATCCATTCTTAATTAAAGCCAAAACATTGTAAAACTGAAATAAGAAATGGCCATTTGATCCTATCATATGCCTTTTCCATATCAAGCTTAATGATAACATTTTGGCCCTGAACTTTATGATTTAGAGATTGTGAAACTTCATGTACCTGGTTAACACTCTAATAAATAGTTCTTCCTTGAACAAAACCAAATTGTTCCTTGGAAGTAAGTTTTGGTAGCACTGAACTTAATCGTTAGTCTAGTATTTGGATATAAATTTGTATGTGACATTGCATAAGTTTATAGGGCGCATTTCAGAGAATGATGACGGTGTTTATTTTTTAGATATCAATGCTATGAGTCCAAGATTTAGGTAATACCTTTTTTTCAAAAAAGTTTTGGATGGCAGCGTAGACATCTTGTTTGATTATCTCCCAGAAAATGTGAAAAAACGAGCAGTAAATCCATCTAGTCCTGGAGCACTATCAGGATGCATGGATTTTAATGCGTGTTCAATTTCTTGTAGACTGGGCTGGCTACACAATCTTTGGTTATCTCCTTCATGTACTCGTGTTGGTGTAACCTCTAGGAGTTCTTGATTAAGTGGAGAAAATTGTGACATTAATAATGTTTTGTAATATTGCACAGCCTCTAGTTCCATAGCTTTCTGATTTTTGCTATTCTTAGTTCTCACTGTGGTATAATAATCTAGTTTCGAGGGTTGGTTTATAATCAAATGAAAATATTTTGTGTTTTTATCACCTTCTTGCGTCCATTTTTTATTTGCCTTTTGTCTAAGAAACATTAGATATTGTTCTTCCTTTTGGAGTTGCTCTTGCTTTAGTAAAGATAATTCTCTATCTTTAGCATCATCCCATTGATCTTGTAGATCATTTCTAATGTATCAATTCTCTTTTTCATTTTGTCCCTTTCAGTATAGATATTTCCAAACACTATGATTCCAAGTTTCAAGTATTTCCTTAAGATTTCTTAGTTTGTTGCTAAAATTTATCATGGGATCATTGTGGTGAATTAGTTCCCAGGAAATTCTAACTAAGTTAAGGAATTGTGGATGTTTAGTCCACATCGCCTGGAATCTAAAAGATGGATGCCTTACTATTTGAGCAAGTTGTTGAAAGGAAATGACCATTGGTGAATGATCTGATAATCTACAAGGCAAGTATTTGATAACGAAGTTATAGTGAAGTAGGGATCTGTCATTCATCAAGACCCTATCCAGTCTTTTATAAATTCGTTTGGATCCTCTTCGTCCATTACACCAGGATAAATGATTTCCTTCATGGATAGGTTTCAATAATGCTAACCGCATAATGCCTGAATTAAATCCATCCATATCGTTCATGTTTGGTTCTTGGCCTCCTTGCTTTTCAGAGCAGTTTCAAATTGCATTGAAATCTCCTCCAACAATCCATGGCAGATTAGATGTATGAATATTTTGATATAAGCTGTCCCATAATGCATTCCTTTGCTCCCTCAAATATGATGCATAAATGAAAGTTATCAAGAAGATTTTATCCTCAAAGATAATTTCAGCTGTTATGCTCGGAGAGCATTTATGAGTACATCTGAAGGTAATGTGTTTGTCCCATAAGATCCATATTTTTCCTCGATGTTGTGCATAACATCCTTGGAAACCCAATTTCATTTTATATCAATCAATCTTATTTTGGGCAGTCATTGGTTCTAATATGCCTAAAATGTTAACTTAATACTTCCTTATTAGTTCCTTTATCCTCATTCCTGTTTCCGCTTTTGCAATGCCTCTACAATTCCGTATTAGTGCATTAAACATTAATAACTATTGTGGGTGGGCCTTATACTCTCTAAGGGGCTTTCGCTGTGATATTAGTAAGAACTATGGCTATGATTATAGACTTCCCCTGTTAGATTCAAGTGAGTGGGATATATATGAAGTTTACTATTATCTCTTGTTTCGTTGTCTGAAGATAAATTCTCTAAGAAGTCCTCAATGGTGGTAATGGGTGGATGTCGCAGGTCATTTAAAAAGTATCTATCCATCTATCTATCTATCTATCTATCTATCTATATATATATATATATATCTATCTATCTATATATCTATCTATCTGTATATATCTCTCTCTATCTTATGATGTTGATGTGTCCCTCACCCTTACTTAGCATATACTTAATTGCAAAGAAGATTCAACAGATTTGATCGATATCTTCGAGGTCTATGTTTGAGTTGTGAATTAGAAGTTAAAGACATCTTGAAAATTATTATGAAGAGGCTCAAAAAAAAATTTAACCAACCAATTTGATTATTAATTCTGAAGTGATGATTCCTGTTACATTACCATCATAAGACTAAATAAAATATTTGCCTCCTTTTGAAATTGGACTATATTATTTACTTGTGTTTAGAAGAAATAAGTTATTTTTATTTTTACAATGCTTATGCTTGAGAAAACAAGACTGACCTTTGATAAACTCAAATTTGGGGTTAAAATTATGTAGTTGATGTTTTATTTTAAGTAATAAAATTTATACACAAATAATCACATATGTAGTCTAGCTAGTGAATAAGAATTGGTTGTCTTTACAGGGAACATATATTAGGGATTTTAATATCTAGATCGTGACTCAGGTAGGATGCAAAGGGATACATGTATGGTAAGATGTAGCTGAGTGATGGTAAGGATGCGAGGAGCCGGGAGAAGAGAAATATGTATCTAATTGGGGTATGATGTTAAGTTAGAAGAGAGATATGTAAGATGATGTGAATAAGATGATTGTAATTTGGGGAGTAGGATAGACAAAGAATGTAAGTGGAAGATGTTAGATGCTGGAGATTAATAAGGGAAGGAGAGGAAGATAGTTATTTGTGGTGTATAATTTTGAATTGATGATAGGGCATTGAGTTTTATTGCAATGACATGAAAGATATGTGATGGTGATGATAGATGATGATGGATGGTGGTAAGGATCAAACTAAAGTATGTGATGGAGAATGACAATGCAAGGAAATATAATAACATTAGATCCCTACATTATGATGGGATTGGGGTAATTTTCTGATTCAGATCAGCCTCTGATCATGTTTGTTGATAATCTCAAGCACACAACACACCAAAACTACCTTGATCGACTTTCAAAAACCTCAATATGTTTGAATCTGTCAAAATTGAAGCTTGAACCCCACTATTAAGTTCAAAGATTTTCTTTTCAGAGATCCATGGGTCAATTTATAGATCCAACCATATGAATGGATATAGGAGAGAAAGACAATTCTCTCATCAAAATTGAAGCTTGATCATCCTTGTGGATCATCTAATATCAAGCATTGAATGTGGATCATTCTTACTCATTGATTTAATCCAAATATTTTTCTCTTCTCATCCTCGTAAAGGTCATATCATTTTTAGGGTTCTGTATTATTTTGGGATTAAATGCGACGACTGGCCATGATACTTGTGTATTATCCCCAATCGATGGTTCATGTTGCACCATGTGTCCTTATGAGAAAAACATAAAAGCAAGGCTAATGTTAATTTACTATCATAAATAATAAGTATATCATAATGATAAGACTCATGTGATATATCAGTGGATCAGCAGATGCCATGTCAATGTCTTTTTTGAAAGCCCCTATGAATCTTTTTTTAAAGTCAATGACTTTATTCACGTCACATAATGTCTTGCATGAGATGTGGTGTGAAAGCCACTGTCTTTGACAAGTCAAAAGTAACAGCAACAACAAAACTAGACTTCCTTGGCCTATTAATTTCTTTGGCCTATGAATCTTACATATTGCAAAAACATTCTTTCCTATTTATTCCTCCAGTACATTACCTTCAAATAAAGAAAAATAAAAACTAAATGTAATAACTGGAAATTATGGCATTGTTAATCACGACGCCATAATGGCATCTTTGGAATGATTGGCATCAGCCAGACCTTAGCAAAAATAAATTATTGATCAGCATTAAACCAGTAAAGTAGCAACATGTTCCTCAGCGTAAAGTAATCCCTAAAAATATACTCTTAAATTTGTATAAATTGAAATAAATATATTTACTGGCTTAAAAATTCATATCTCTATCAATATAATGTTCAAAAATACTTATTTCGTTATATTTATTTGGAAAATTCAAAAATCATTAAAGGAATGGATATGATTATTTAGGATTGAGAACACACGAATATAACCAATTTAACTTATAAATAAACGTGTACATATCTTCATATAAAGCTATTAAGAATGTGTGTTATCAAACTTATTGAATTTATATTTTGTGAATATTTCAAAAGGATTTTATTTTCTTGAGATGAATGGAAATTTTTATTCTATCTCTAAACTCTCTCTTCTATATAACTTCTAACTATTTTTACTGTAAGATATTACTCTATTTTTTAGGAAATAAACAGTTTCAAGCTATACATTTGGACAGGAGTCAATATAGAAGATAGTGATTATTATAAAATAATCAGTTCAGGGAGACAACCCAAGATATCATTTGGGCCTCACTAAATCATCATGTTAACACCAGGAAGAGAATACTTTGATCTACTGGATAAATTCCGTTGCTACAAAAGTAAATCCCTTAGTGGGCCCATGATTATGAAAAGTAGGAGCTTTCTTAATGCAATGTATTGGGATATGTTAAAAGGTCACTACTAAACTGAGGGATTTGACAAGTTCAACCAATTTTCACATTGGAAGATGTCCCCAGCCCAAGTGGAGACTGATTTGATATCTCATAGATTCTTCACTTGCATCAAGATACCTGAGTTCTGTAGTATGTCCAATGATTTGGTTCACTCCAGTCTGACTGAGCACACATTGCATGTGAAACATCTCCCCTGACTCCAGTACTCTCCCAAAAATTAATAAAATGGATAGCACCATTTAAAGTTGGAAAGAACACATAGGTGAGGAATGCCAAATAATGAATAGGATCTTTATGAATGAGTTAGCAATATTTGAATTAGTAATAATGATACATGTTATTATGTTTTATTTTATTATTTATATTTAGTTAGGCACTCATAGAAATCATCATTTGTCGTTAAATAAGGAAAATGATACGTTATTTAGTGTCATACTCTTCTGAATTTATTGATTTATAAAAAAACCCCAATTAACTCCTTTCAGTCAACTAGATGAATTCTCGAATTTTTCTGTGTGTATTTAATATCTATGTCTTAAGTAAATTAAATATTTAAATCTGGATCCAAATGCAGATGACAAAATCAGCCCAAACTCATAGAAGAAGGTCCAAGATGATGTCAAAAAGTCCCATTTATGAGTGTTTCTTCAAATATGGAATACGCAGTGTCACATTAAGTTTAAATGATGGAAGGACATGGACCTATACTACAGGTGAAGCTATCCTGGCCGACCAAAGTAAGTTATGTAAACTAGAGGTAGAGAGGGTTTCCCAATTTAAGTTTCATCAACCCCATAATGTATCTTGTCCTCGGATTTTGCTCACAACTGTAAGTTACAAAGAGTGTTTTGGCTTTTCAAGATCCTTTGGTCCAATTGAATATCAACATTAAGGGGTTGAACAAGGAGGTTGAACAAGGATTCAGGAGGAAAGTTCCAACCTTCCATTGGAGCAGTTCACTGAGAGGTTTGTATGTTCATCCATGCTTTCCAACATGATATTCACACCTATTGTTTAGCTAATTTCTAAACCACTGTTCCAAGAGCATTGTTAGCGGTTAGTATAACTATTTTTAGTTCAGTTTCCACTCTAAAGACCTAAATTCCAAATATTTGTATAAAATTTGGATGGTTATTTAAAAATCAAATAATGTATCCCTATGATGTATTAAGTATTCAAAATTATTTTTCAATATTTTCCTCACATCTAATTAGTTTTAATTTACAAAATTATTTAATCTGAAATTCACTCTTTCAATACCTACTCTCTCTGGATTTGATCATTATATGTGCTAAGGAAATATTATTAATTTTTAGGACACATCAGTGCCTTCAAGGAGTGTTTCAACTTTTAACTTCTGGTCCATCGCTTTAAAATGTAGTAATTTTGTGAGACGACTAGCAAACACAAACAACCAATATGTGGAATACAACTTAGGTTATGAACAATCACCCTACGAATGACACCCATATAATGAAACACGGTCACAAAAATTAAGAACCAGGGTATGTTGATAGAGCATCACAAGGGTTCCTTAAGTGTCATTAAGATGCAACCAAAGTACCACAAATGCAGATTAAAATAGCATATTGTTCGTGCCAGGATGCCATAAAGTTAAATGTAAGCACTACATGATCACCAAGAAAATATAGTACACAATTAGAGTATTGCAAAGCAACAAGACAGTTCTACAGTGACACAAATACTTGAAACAGTGACTCAAAGAAAAAATGAAGTTCCACGTGGATGCTAATAAATTGCCCATTACAAGGTCACCAAAATGATCACCATCAAGTATCATAAAGCTACCATTAACTACCAGTCCCTGATAACATGCATTCTAAGTATCTCAACCTGACCATATTTACATATTTATTTGCATTAAATTAATTATATTAAGCATATAATGATTAAATCTATTTAAGAATGGTATTTTTATTTTTATGAAATTTTATGTATTTTTTGAGATTTTTCTGACAACTGATTCTGAAATAATATAATTTTCTGAGACAGAATATGATTTTTATGGAATTTTTCAACAATAAATTCATAAATATATGATTTTTATATGTCAAAATGTATATTTATTTATAATTTTTGGGCTTTTACTTTAATGAATATAAATTTTAGAATTCATTTTAAATATTTTTAAATTGTGACGCCATGTGTTGCCGTTCAATTGATGCCACGTGTCTCAAATCATTAACTCAATGAATGGTGTTGATAACACCCTAATTTCGGTTTTTATGTCAAGTAATTTAGCACAATTTAATGCATTTAACAAGATTAAAAGGGTTTGTTATCATATATTTACATAAAAATACTGTTATCAAGTGATTTATGATTTTTGCTAATTTTCTGTTGATTTTATGAATTTTAAGGGATTTATTTGAGCTTGAAATTATTATTTTAAATTGAAAATTGCAGGTTTAATATTTAATTTCAAGATTTATTAGTACGGGGATGAATCAAGGAAGTTCTAGAATTTTCGAGGATTTTTTAGGATGTTATAGGATTTTTCTGAGATTTATTTGAGGAAGAAATGCATTTTTATGAAGAAAAAAGGATATATTTATAAGAAAAAAAATGAGTATTAAGATTATTTTCAAACTTTGAGGGGCTTTTCGTAAATTTTAGTTGTAGTGATGCCCTCAAAAACAGCTCTCGGTCGTGGTTGCAGGCGTAAAGATATTATTTAAACTGTTCTAGGGTTTTATTGTAATTATTTAATATTTTTTTTAATGTTTTTAGGAGAAACCAGAGGAGAGAGAGTGCCCAAAAGGGATATACACAATTACTTTTGGGCGTCATCCAGCAGCAATTCCAGGCTTTTTAAAGGACTTTTCTGCGAAAAAGAGAATCCAAAATGCACCAGCCAATGAGAGAGCGACACGTCATGGCGTGTTAAAAAAAGAAATGAATAAATAAATGAATTTAAATCCAATGGATTAAATTGGTTTAAAATTCATTTATTAATAACTATTGATCCTGAAGTCCGATTGAGATGATTGTTTTATGGATTTTCTCATCTTGATCCCCTCTTTCTATCTATATGGTTGGGATCATTCAGATCCAGCCTACATTGATAGATAAAAATTAATTACTAAAAGGGGGTTAAATGGTAATTTTTACCATGTAACCTAAGTATAAAAGCTGAATTTTGAGAGGGGGAGCTCATTCTTGATGGTGCTCTATCACAGCTGCAAGACAGAGAGGAGCTCCAGCTTGGATCAACCTATTTAGTACTTATTCCTTCTTTGTATTTGAATTGTTGGTGTATTTTGGATGATGTTAGTTTAATTTCTTGATTTTTCTTCTTGATTCTGGTCTGAACTTCTAAATCGCTTGGCTTGAGCCGCATGTACAAGCCCTTACTAGGATTGAGAGGAGAAATTGAGAGATTTGCCTAGCTATTCCAAGTGCACATTAAAACAAAACTATAAAAAACTTCAAATTCTAGGAGATTAAATTTCCCTTTATATTATCCCAGAGAAGAGTTATTTTTGAATTATCAAGCCTACAAAAACAACCAAAACAAATCAAAATTTTCTCCTCTCAAACTCTCTAATTGACCCCTTTGACCCTTTTCTTTGGATCAAAGAAGCCAATTTAGAGCCCCATATTCTTCTATTCCTCTCATCTCTCCTTTCTAAATTTCTCATCTTATTAGGGTGATTTAATCTCTGTTGAAGATTAAATTAACCCCAATTAGGTTCAAATTATTCAAGAAGAACATCGATTGGATTCCTTACTAGCTTTCCTTGGATGACACTCGTACTTATCACTACACATCTTAAGTAGAGTTTTTATAAATTGTATTGTATAAGTTAAAATTAACAACGACAAGGGGTTTAAATATTGCAAAATTCACCCGTATGTTTGGCTTATCAATCGTCAACCAATCATTTGGATTAACAAATTACTTTTTCATGTTTTCATGCGAAGAATGACATGGACTAATAAAAAAAGTTATCTTTTTTGCAATAAATGTGTGCGTGGATTGAGGCTGAAAAAGACAAAAAATACTTTTTCTTCTCTTTCTCTGTGGAATAATCAACATAGATGGCAGGGCAACGTGGCTGCATGACATGGCACCACATATACATGTCGTACGCGTGTGTACACATGGTGCACGTGTGTCAGCCGTTGATTAGACCAAAAAGAAAAGAACGATGATGTGGGGCGCGTTGACAGGCTGCTACATTAGCCGCGTTCTAGTTTCTTTAATATATATTTAAATAATATAGTCTTATTATTTTTTGTCTTTTTTCCCTATAGGTATTCGTGGTAGCTCTGAAAAGTGCAAGCGGGGAAGACGAGAGGACGAGGAATCTCAAATCAAGGATTTGACAATTCAACCAAAAATGGAAAAGAGGAAGCGTTAGAGCCATTGATGAGGAGAGAGAAACAATCAAGGGCTAGGATTGCTCCAAATTCAAACGGCGATATCTGACAATCCGCAAGTCTGATTGAGATGAAATTTTCATCACTGGTTTGTGTCCCCCCTCCCTTCTTTTCATCCTACCCTTTGATCTATAAATAGAGGCCTGGATCACAATGAAATTTATCTTGAACTTGCTTCTTACTCGTGTGGGTTGATTGAAAAATAGTGAGATTTGAGATCCATCAAGTATGTTCTTGGTGTCTTGGGTGTGTGGGAAGAAGCATTAGAGAAGAGGGGAATCTTACCAGCACTCGTAAATTGTCGTGATCTTGGTAGAACTTAAGAATCTAAGGTAAGCGTCTTCGCCTTACGTTGCTCTTTCCCAACGTCATTAGCTTAATTAGGGTTTATTTCCACCTTTTCACCCTAACTAGCTTAATTAGGGTTTATTATCACCTTTTCACCATCACACCACCTCCTTACGTCCACATAATCTCATTCACAACTCAATCACTATCGTATCTGACATGTTCTCTATCTCACTCACGTATCGCTTCATATAATTCTACGTTCATTTCCTCTTTTCTTTGCATATTGTAAGTTTGAATTATAGCTATAATAACATTTTACTTGATATCACTATGTTGCCTAGTAAATTTTCATATTTATCTATTCTCATTTTGATAAACACAATGGTAATAAAATTGAATCCTTAATCACCGTTCCCATTGGAGACGATCCATAATCATCACTAGCTAAATATTCATAGGTAAGTATTGGTATATATTTATTGAATAATCTCAATCACCAATACTTACAATATAATAAAGTGCCAGAATAGTTAATGTACCATTGTGTTAAGCAGAGTGTGTGGAAATGTCGGAAGTGATGGAGTTATAAGGAATGGTAGCCAGCCGCACTTCTAAATACAATTTAGAAAATAAATCATTTTCAGTATTCATGTGGAATGTCCTGAAATATTGGCAATAACTAGTGAACTATGATGATATCATATTGTAACTAGCGCTTATCTATAAACAGTATTTTAAAATTCCATATTCACAGCTATTATCTAATATGTGATTAGTATTATCAATATTGTAACCATCACTATCCATGCAATAAAGGGGACATTGTGGGTACTCAATATTGTATCCATTCGCAAGATTATACCAACTTTTTGGAAGGTCTATCCATGCCTCAATATAGTAATTGGTCCTTATACCTGCGAGGACATCTGGTTGTTTTGTGGTAGTATTTTGATTGTCTAGAAGTCCCATATCATAGGATTCCAAAATTTATTTGTTTGCATCCATCAAAAATTATATGAAAATGATTCAATAGTGAGATGAAATCGTGCACTCTCGGTAAATGAGTAGACAATGCAATGAAATCCCTTACCAACATAGTAGGCCAATCAAATAAGTATTTATCCAATGATCCTTTATAAATCAGTCTTAACTAGGAATTGATAGTTCACCGTACCCTACATCATGCTAGGAGCATCACATACACAATAACCACAACAGATTGATTCCATAAAATATTTAATTAACTCATTTATCCCTTGAAATATATAATGGCACCTCACGTGTTAACAAATCAAGTTATCAACTGAGTTTAATTGATTAATGATAAACTAATCCATATATTCACTTCTTTCATTTAGCCAATAAACATTAATTAAGATTTTGGAACTATTAAACTGGTTTGGTATTTTGCCTTTGAGGGTCTCATGCCACTGGATGTTATAGTGTTTATTTGGCAATCTAGGATAGACTTAAAGTTCAGGGGTTTTACTGAAACAAATCCATTTCTTTTAGTAACATGGCCCTTGGTTTGCCAAATCTCCTTATCATCATCTCATATAGTGCCAATTGATAACCCATATATTTTCTCATGATTCCACTTTATCGGAGATAAGTTGCTTTCCTAAGCAGTAGAAGTGGAGCTCATGTGAAACTCCTAGGAGTATTTCTGAATAGGGTTATATATAGTTGCATATGAAGATGCAATCTAGGGCACACAGAATTGGGCCACATTTCGATGTGCATAGCATGGGGCCTTTGATATTAGGTGCAATATTCACTTCATGTGTGTGGCATAGTGTGGCGTGTATTGGGTTCTAGAAGCCTAGATTTGGATGAATAATTGAAAATGATCCGCAGTGGAAGACACTAATGGAATCGTAATGGCATCAATAAAACATT
Organism: Wolffia australiana; assembly: GCF_029677425.1. NCBI lineage: Eukaryota > Viridiplantae > Streptophyta > Magnoliopsida > Alismatales > Araceae > Wolffia > Wolffia australiana. The sequence continues at coordinate 2,746,820 of NC_135839.1, read as the reverse complement.
GAAACGAAGAACATGTGCACAGATTGCATCCATGATTTCTCGGATTCCTAAGTGATAAGAGTCAAGCTGCTCAAGTTTGCAGCCTCTAGACGTAGCCGCGTGAGTTTTGGCACATCGAATCTCCTCCTTCCCCCTAGTGAAATCTGTCCACCTTCTATCATCGTTTTTATGATGTCCCGATTGCATCGGCAGTGGAGAGGAGGTGTGGGGAGAAAAGAGAAGAAAAGGAAGACCCCTCAACAACTCTAGTCTGGGTGAATTTTGTTCACGGCCTTCCCCTATTTATAATAAGTGGGTATTTTTCATACAAATCCTCCAAACTTAAGTGTATCTTCTAACGTCCAAAAGACCATTTGCGTTTGACCCTCTAGGTCCATGTGTCGGTCTAGTTAACGACTCCAGCAACCCAATAATTATTATTGGCCTTCCAAATTAATTAATTATATGATCATATAGATTAATTAATGGCAGATCGATTTAACCCAATTGATAGTTTGAGTCTCCAACACGTGGGATGCCAAGCTACACCTCGAGCTCTAGAAGATATAAAGGAGTGTGTATCGACTCGCTCATAGAACCTGTTCATCATCGATTATCGTGTACATATAGTCTCGCATTCACTTGATGCGCCTAGGATGACTAGGGTGTGGTAAACTATTAAACCCTAATCATTCATCTGATTTTGTACTAATGCATTTGGAAATCATCAGAGAACTCTTCTCCGATATTTCACTATAATGGCTAAAAACTTCATCGCATCATCTTCCTTGAGTTGTCACCTCTTATACTGAGAGTAAACGATCACATCTTGACCACTTAATTGTCTTCGTTAACTTATTGATGCACCTGAACTAATACCATTTAGAATCTCATGATTAGGGACTCCTTGGTCATAGTCAACGTACAACTATCTTCCTATAAGACATCTTTGGTGTCTCATGTCTAAGGACCATTTACACAACTGTGACGTGAATCAAACAGATTGACAGTTCGGTATAATACCATTCACAGATTCGTTCAGATCCATTCAGTGAACTCATTCCACTAAAGAGCACCCAACATTTATCCTCGGTGTCTCCACACTAATGGCTATGGGATAGGCCATACTCATCAGATGAGTGAGGCTACATAGTGTTATTATATCCAAATATTTTGATGCCCTTCTCAAGTATCCTTCTAATAAGAATATTTAGAACACATGCTTAAAGATGTGATCTCCGTATTACGATATCATCATAATTCACTTAGTCTGATCATGTATTCATGGACTTCATTATAAGCATCGCACGTGCAATACAATGATTATGTTCTATTAATAAACATGGAACGAGATACAGAATGTGTGATTGGGTAGTTTATCTACTATGCACGCCCATTGTACTTGGGCATACTATGGATGACACACTAAAGGTGGTACTGCCTAGATCTAACATGGTTGTTTAGAGAAAATGCAATGAAACTTGTGTTAGCATACGTATGTTATTCCATGTTGAAGTCTATATGCATTGATGGATAGTGAAAGCTATATAACTTTGATGCAATGGGAAAATATTGTAGGATTTGTACACTGCCATGGGATTTAGGGAAATAATTTACATTCTACACATGAAAAAATCATTTGTCTACTAAAACTTAATTAATTTAAAATTTTATTACATTTCTTGAGAGTTTTATGTACTATGAAAATATTAAGAAAAGTTCTTATTTCCCCGGAAGCATAGAAAACTGGGAAGCTTAGAAAGCTTAAAAATCCATTAACATCTTGCAAATGAAAATTTTATAGTCCTAAAATTGGGAGACAAATTTGTAATTTCAGACTCTGAATTCCTCCATATGAAATAACCAATCATTTGAACCAGACAGCCACCAAATTATTTTCTAAATCCATGTAAATGTAATGATAATGAGATATATTGTGTAAATAAAATAATTGAGTAACTCTAAAAATAATTGACACCTAGAAAAAACTTAATCATATTCACGATTGTCTGAATTTTCATTATATCACATCAATACTTCTTCTTGCCACTAGATAAGAGAAAATCCCCAAAATTGTGGTGGAAGCCTTAAAAACTACAAGGAAACTGGTTGGAATGATCAAAGTGAAGCATTTTATAAACTTTTACACGGAATCTCTATTTCATATAAAATATAAGTGAGATGGAGAAAAGAGTCAAAAAATATATTTTATATAAAATCCTGCATAATCTCGAATGTTATCAGTTATTGTATGTGGACCAAACAACTTATAAGGTTTAAAGGTACAATAGTTATATAGTTGTGAAATGATATACCAAGTTAAATGATTTTGCTGAACTTGGGATATTTTCTCCAGTGGTTAGGATAAATACTGTCAACGTCTTTCAGTAACTAGGAGCAAGTATAGGGTAGACTTGATATCTGTATGGTGCAAATAGTGCATTTTTACGAAGTGGCCTAGATTAATAAAATTACATGGAAATTCCATCGAGTTGTGATCGAGGTACAAGTACTAAAGTTAGTTCTAAATTTTCATTAATTGACCACGATCACACCCTATTCTTAGGCATATTCAAATGATGAAATTTACTTATATTTGGTTTATGTTGATGATATAGATGGAATAGATGCCAAGGATAAATAAATGAAAATTTAGAATGACTGATCTACGCAATACTTTGAGATGAAAATTTTAAGAACTATAATTTTTTCTTGGAATTATAGTTAATATTTTCACGTGGCAATTTTTATCTTGAAATATTTATACTCTTTATAGTTTGGAAGAGACAGGTTACCTGGAAAATCAGCTCACTGACACATACATGGACCCTAATCACAAGTTTTAGCTTCGTAAAATCAAAAGTGTTCACCAAATAGTATCTGAAAGGTGAATATAGAAAGTTAATTTCCTTTATCTAATATGCTTCCTGGTAGATCATATGATGTTATTATTTAACTTTAATTTTGCATTAAAAAATGATAAACATTTGAATGCTGCATATGAAATTTTAAGATAATAAGCTATGGATAGTTTATTAATAACACTATTACTTTTTCTATAAAATATATATATAACTTTCGTGCTCTTTAATGAATCACAGGTCCACTACAGGTAAGTGAACTTTCTTAGGTCAGAAGCCGGTCTCCGAGAAGTGTAAAAAATAGAGGACATCATCTAGATTTCTTGGACATAGAACTACAGGCTCTTGTTGCAGGAGTCAGTGAAGTACAATCATTTATTAACATCTTTGCATGTAGCCACCAAAATTCAAAGTTTCAATGAGATGATCATAACTATGGTGAATAATATGAAAGAGTCACGCAAGTCAATTTCAACAGATATTACTCCAAAGAAGAACTTAAATCTAGGATTAATTGCACCCCATTGATATAATTTTCATACTAACGCACAGCTATATTCACCACATGACTGGAATGTTTCTTCATACCGTGTAATAATTTTCTCACAGTTTTATAACCATCTAAATTTTTCTTATTTCCTGAACTTAATAATGTGTATATATTTTATTGAAACTCTTAGGGGTCATATGAAAGAATATACCCTCATATTATTTTTGAATTTCCAAACCCTCTTACTTATATCCAAAACATGTTTTTCTGCTCAACAAACTTTTTTTTTGCTTCAATCTCATTAGTAGTTCAAAGTTCAGATTGACCAGCAGAAAAATTACACAAAAGAAGCTGGACTTTATGAATAGTAATGGCTACAGGATTATCCATGCTCATCATATAAGTTTGACGATATAATGTTATTCTATCGACATACTTTGATGTCCTTCTCAAGTATCCTTGAAATATGAATATTTAGAATACATGCCTATGGATCAGTGATCTCGCTATTATAGTATCATCATAACTCACCATGTCAGATTATGAATCCATGGACTTCTTCATAAGCATTATATTTACACTACGCTCAACACATTGTATTAATCAACGATAAACAACATATGGAATGTGTGATTGGCTTAAGAGCCACATGTATTTCCCTCTTATATCACTCTGTATCTATCTATCTATCTCTCTCTCTCTCTCCCTCTCTCTCTCTCCCCCTCTCTCTCTCCCTTTCTCTCTCTCTCCCTCTCTCTCTCTCTCTCTCTCTCCCTCTCTCTCTCTCCCTCTCTCTCTCTCTCTCTCTCTCTCTCTCTCTCTCTCTCTCTCTTACGCCCTTTACCTGGCTCTATCTTATATATATTATCCACATTTATATACCTTTTTAATGATGTAGTATCACTATAACAAACACCAATGTAGGAAAATTTACGGAAACCTGTGTAAGAAATAGATGTGTTTTGCAAATAAATCACCATTCTACATCTCTTTCAATGGATACAATATTTTAATTATAATTAATATGAGCTTCTAGTAATTGAAGTCCATAAATACATCCAATGACTAAGTGAATATGATTAGATCATTGTACATATATATTATTTAAACATGTGCTCAAAATATTTTTACTCCAAGAAAAATATAGAAATACCTCAAAATAAATATATAGAATATCACTTTTAAGTCATGCTCATCTGATAATTATGTCATTTCTGTAGTGATAATAAATATAGAAATTGGGTGCTCTTTGGGGAAATATATCACTAAATTGATGTATGAACCCATGAATTTTATTATATGTAATTTAATCAGGTAGATTCATGTCACTATTGTTTATGTGGTCCTTAGACCTAAGACACAAAAGACACCTTTCAGATTGGAGGTTGTATTTTCAAGATGACATTCGGTTTTATAGCCATGAGATTCTAAACTGCCTTATCAACAAGTTAACAAATGTGAATTTTTAGTGAAGATGGGATTGTTTGCCCTTAATATTAGAGAAGAGAAAGAGAATGAAGAAAGTGTAGGTAATATCTAGTTAGGGTACTGGAAGTATAAAATATTGAGTGAATCTGGCCTATTGGTTGTAAACCAGCCCTTATGCAAGCTGCTCCATATCAGAAATTGGGACTTGGGTAGGAGAGCCAGAAAGTCCGCAAAGGGTGTTATAGACATATGGCTGGTGAACTAACCTAGCTCACTCATGCATGTCCTGATATTTCATACTCCACAAGATTAGTTATCCAATTTATGTAGGATCCTAGGGAAGTTCATGAATGTGGCATGAAATCATGCATATTCTAATGGCATTTTTGGGATCACTTTATGTATATTATCTTTATCTTTATATGAATTTCCATCTCATGAATTAAATGTAGCATTTGGTTACAACAGTAAATTTGATGTAATTTTTGCATAAATTACAGGTCCAGTTATTTTCATGCAAAATAAATTTTAAAATTATTAATGGGTGAAAATATTTCTACTTGTTATTATATATTTTCCAGGAAAAAAATTAAATAAAATAAGTAAAAAATGGGTTGATCCATGCACCGGCAGCAGCAGCACTCAATCCGACCACAACCAAGCGAGTGTAGAAGCACTCAAGCCCACCCACAATCAGGAAGCATCACCTCCTAGGTACTTGGCCATTGAAACTAAGGATCCACAAGTGAGCCCTAAAGGAACACACATAGGTGTGCAGGAGCCCATAGATGGCATGGACAGATGCGTGGGAAGAGGGGAAGCATTTAATTTATTTAAATGGAATCATTACTTCATATTTATAAGCATGTTTTACTTTTTACGATTATCGATATGGGATAATGCCTAATGCACTACTTTCAGCTCCACGTTGGGCGAGCTAACATCTAAGGCTATAGATAGTGGACCAAAGGTCGTGAGCTTAAGAAATTAGAAAGAAAACATGACTAGTCTTCGACCTGACCAGGCCTAAAGCCTGTGTCATAGCAGGTTGTTTAAAGTATGGAACAGAATCTCAGAAATCTGATCTTCTTAAAGATATTGGATGGCGAGATCATTTTCATTCTATGAAATGGTCTTTCCGATTTCTGATTGGCTCATGTTGTTAACGCAGATGGCAGGACCACATGAACAGCAAATGAGAGTATGACACAAGGATGTGGACGACAATGTGGCGGATGATGTGGCAACAAGGGGGTCACCATTAACAAATGGGTCCACAGCTTTGATTTAATCACATCCATTGAACCCAACAGAGAGAGATTGGACGGCCAGGGGTAAACCAGTCCTTCTCCACCCACGGTCGTCATTCTCGTTGGCTAACCAGCAGACTCCGGTAATTGGAGAGCCGTTGGATCAGGTCTAGCCCATCATAGGGTCAAGAGAACTTCTCTCGACCATTTAAAAAATTTTTGTGGATAAATAAAGCATCTTCGTAGTAGGAGCAAAAACCGCTGACAGAGACCCTTTCTGGGCTTGGAGCGGACATTTGGGAGTGGCGACAGCCCTGCCATTGCTCAACCTGCTAAGATAAGAGAAGGGCTAGGAGGCAAAGAAGCTACACTAGTACGAAGGAGAAGAGAAGGGGAAACTGTAAACCAAAGCTACAGGGCGACGATTAGGATTCCCACCCCATTCTTGATTCAGGGCATATTTTGTATTTTCTGAGCTTGATCTGAATGAAATTGCTCCATGAACGTAGTAGATTTTATGATTTTTGGTTTTATTTGAAGAAAACTTTGATTTCTTCTTGTTTGAGTATCGCGGCCTCTTTGAGGCTTTCCATTAAACACCTACAGGGTGTCGACAAAATTATATGATTTTCCCTGAATTTATTTCATAAAAAATATCTTAAAATACTTCTTAAATATAGTTACTTACATAATTCATATTACTATTATTCTAAGATAATCATAAACATAAAATCATAAAATATACTCTAATATTCCTCTAACTAATCTTCTTAACCCTTCTACCTCTTCTTAATTTCTTTGTCTCTATCTATGTAGTTAACCAAACTATCTCAAATATCCTCTCTATCCAACTACTTTAATATGTTCTAAATTACATAATCCTTATTCGCCTAACTATCTCTCTTACTCTTGAATTCTAGGCATATATATGTACACATATATTTCTGTCCTCCATAATTCTATACCTTAATATACAATCCCTTCTTCTCCATACCTATCATAACTATGTTCCCATTCATCTAAATTCTTCTTCTTACCTCTTACTACTTTCTAAAATAAATAGTCCTATTAATTAACATATTATATCTTATTAAATAAAATATTATTCAATATGTAACTAAATTTTAATATCTATCCTTGTTACATCCATCTCCTATCTTACATATAACTTACTATTAATTAAATAAATAACCTTCCTATCTTCTATTAATATTATTTTATTACTCTCTATCTAACTAATCTTATATACTTCTTCCACTACCAACATTAATATCACCCTTGATTATAATACCATTAATCTACTTCAATATCCTGCTTCTTTATTATCTCTAATATCTATGAAATGATATAAATAGTATCTCTCTCTCTCTCTCTCTCTCTCTCTCTCTCTCTCTCTCTCTCTCTCTCTCTCTCTCTCTCTCTCTCTCTCTCTCTCTCTCTCTCTCTCTCTCTCTCTCTCTCTCTCTCTCTCTCTCTCTCTCTCTCTCTCTCTCTTGTTCTCTTGTTCTCTCTCACACCATTTACTATTCCTTACTCTTACGTATTATCTTAATTCTCTCATCCATTAAATACTTCCTCCCACCTACTAGTTATTTATCCTCTACTAGTTTCACTACCTTTATTATCATTATTACTTTTATTACTCAATTATAACTAATATCTTTAACTATTATTATCATCCTAAATTCTCCATCACCCTAACTCAACTATTAGATGAAATTCTAAAGGCCAGTCCTTGTGGAGACGAGCTCACTCCCACTATAAAAATCTGAGAGAGTTTTCTATTATCACAAATTTATTTGATTTAGACAAATTAACATTACAATGACAGAAAAATTAACATAGTATTTTGCTTTCATCACTATGCATTGCATACCCTGGAGGGCACCCCTAGACTAAGAATTGTGTCGAAATCCAATGCTCACACTAACCTTGAAGTTGATGACTGACAATCCACCTCAAGCTACGGTGTGTTGCTTAGGGGTAAATATATCTTCAAGGAAAAACAAGAAGAAACATTTTGTATCAGATCTAGTGCAGAAGCCAAACTACAGACCCTTCCCATGGGTATATGTAAAGCCTTGGATCAAACACCTACTCGAAGACCTCCAGATTTCTCTTCCCATGCCAATGAAGATGTACTATGACAACCAATCTGCCGTTACTATTGCTCACAATCCAGTTCATCACCTCAAAACCATGCTTGTGGAAGTTGGTCGTCACTTCATTGAAGAAACGTTTCAAAACAGTACAATCTGTACCTCCCACGTGAACTCTACAACGCAATGGGTTGATCTTCTTACCAAAGGGTTCTGCAGCCTTTTACTGAAGAAGCATATATTTAAGCTCTGAATGACAACTATTCATTCCAGCTTGAGTCTGGAGTGTTAGATGTTAGCATTTATACCTTTACTATACTTGGGGTATATTTGTAATTGTGCCCACTGTAAATATGACTGTTATCAGGTTCGGATATCAGGATTCAAACCTCTTAAGCTCATTTTAAGGGTTTTTGCCCAAAACAATGAAGGTTTGGTGTTTTTTCTCTCAAACTTTCTCTCTTATGCCCTATTATCTGATATCTTATCGTGGAGCACTAACTCTTCTTTATTTCGGCCAGTATGGAGTCTTGGATGTACCAAGGGGATCAGACACTTTGCCTATTCAGACTTGTTGGATCCATCTCCTATTTGTCTCACTTTGGCTTTTAATATTATCTAACTTTTTTCAAAGGTTATAGCAAGTATACTTGGCTTTTTCATCTTACATGAAAAGGTGATGCATTCAATTCTTTTTATTTGATGTCACAAGTAAATCATGTTAAAGTTTTCATAAAAAAGGTATTTCAGTCAGACTCATCTGGTGACCTCCAATCCCTCCATGTCCATCTACAGAATAAAGTATCTAAACACAAATTTGTGCCCTAATACTCCAAGCATAATGATATTTCATCACTTGTTCAAAATGCAGAAATGGATGGCCATAAGTTCCTTCATGCTCTTTTGCATTTCTTGACATTTTATGCATAGAAACGTTTCCTTCATTTCAGCTTAGTGGTTGTTTTGCAATATGTTACTATTACTTGCACATATATCAGTTACACATTCAATTGGGCCTTTCCATCAATTCATCTTCATACTTCCCCTTAATCATTCCTAATGGGTGTGTTGCTGAATCTCTTATTCATTTTTTGTCACCTAATGTTTGCAACACCTAGTATAGTGTTGGGTTATGTGCCTTGGGTCATCCATGGAAAACACGTTTCCATGGATGCGGAAGCGTGTCGATCAATTCACAATCGATCTTTAAAATCATACATTGAGTGTACCTTTTTGCGGAACTTATTCCACCCTTAACATATTCACTTTGAGATCGTTCCGAAGCCATTCATGCGTCCGGCCTCTAGAAGTATCCACGCGATCACTCAGCGCTTGGATCTCCACCTCTTCTTGTTGAACTCTCCTTGGAGACTCTCCTTGGCTGAGTAGTAATGTAGAGAATGAAGAAAGGGAGGGCTCTCAAATCAGGCTTGAACAGGTGCTTAAAATGAGACCCCTTTCCTCTTTATATTTCACTTAAGTTTCTTCTCAAAAAAATCCTACAAAGTAAAATATATCCATCAATGCCCTTATGACGTTATGCGTGTGACCCTCTTTGCCGATGTATCATTCTAGTAAATAAATTTAGTGTCCCAATAACATTTATTGACCAACCTTATTAATTAACTATATAAACATATAGATTAATTAAATAAGGATCGATTTAACCCAATCGATAGGTTAAGTTTCCGGCCCGTGGAGTGCCAAGCTGCACCTCGTGCTCTAGAAGATATCGAGTAGTCTCAAACTCTCTCATGGAATCTTTACCGTCATCGGTTACCGTATATGTATAATACATCATCTGTTGCGAGACTCTCGAACGACTTAGGGTTTGGTTTATCGTCAAGCCCTAATCTGGCGTTCAATTAGTACTGCTGCGTAACAGGGATCATTGGAGAACGCTTCTCCAATATCCTTACTACCCTGGCCAAGGATTTTTCTGCATCGTCTTCCTTGAGTCAATCTCCTCTTATACCGAGAGTGGATGATCCTGTCTTGACCACTCAATCATCTCTGTGAGCTTCTTACTACATCCGAGCTATGACATGTTTGAATCCCATGACTAGAAGCTCGTAAGTCGTAGTTAAAACATAGTTGTCCACTCACGAGATGTCCTTGGTGTCTCTGATCAGTGGATCACTTATACAGCCATGAATTGAATCAACCTGATTGACGTTTAGGTATAATACCATTCAGGGATTCATACAGATCAATTCAGTGAACTCTTTCTCCAAAGAGCACCCAATATCTGCCCTTAGTGTCGCCACACTAATAACCACAGGATCAGCTTTACTTATCATATAAGTAGTATCAACTAGTGTTATTCTATCTGGATAATTCGATGTCCATCTCATTTATCCATCGAATAGGAATAGTTAGAATGAATATTTAAAGAATAGTGATCATTGTATTATGATATCATCATAATTCACAAAGTCATTGCACGTATTCATGGACTTCATTATAAACATCACACGAAATAATAATGAACGTAAATATTTTATTCAATGAACTTAAATAAACATGGTAGTGTGATTAGCTTGACGGCAACATAATACCCATCATATAGATCATCATAACACTCAAATTCTTTTCCATCTTCTTTACATTGCTCATCATTTTATCCATTTATTTACATAACTATTTATTCCATTTTAATGGCTTACGAACTCATAATTATGGTAACTGATTAAAGTTGTGTATTCCTATCAATATATTTACCACGACTATCATGTGTCAATCGATATAAATCTATCTCAGAATATTTAATGAATATTATATGTAGATGTTTTTAAAAGTATAAATTCTAATCATGTTTGGAGAACAGTCCTGAATGATGCAAAATTGTCCTATGTTTATGATCATATAGCAAACTTTTCTTTAATATTAGTAAGAGAAAATTCTAAGAAATGGATTGGATATTTTATGGCTTATGCAATATAACTTTGAATTTGTATTATCCTTCAATATTTTTTACAGATGATTACATCATCATCTGGTGTAATCTGATGTCTGTAAAGCTGAAATCCATCTTTTATACCAAAAATCCCTCAAGATTATCACTACAGTTAAAATCAAAGTCTCAACTTTAGAAACTGGTGAACCTTCCATTAGTTGCAGATTGTTAAGCTTCATAAATCTATTAAAGGAAACCAGGGAAAATAATAAAATAAAGAAACCCAAGGAAACCCATTCATGAAAATCTAGTAGGCCAATCCCCTTTATTCTACCTCTCCCTTTATCTCATTGAAATTCACCATTTAAGCATCTCAGAAGGCATCTCTGGTGACATAAAGTCTAACTACGAAAGATTTCGTGACTGAAATTCTTGGCATCAGATTGCCAATTTAAAGTTTGCTAGCAAAGCTTTTTACTCAAAACCAAAGCTTTTCTTACTTTTCTAAAAAAGAAAATTTCATTTCATTCATTAAAATTAACAGTGGAAACATTTATTCCCAACTAAAGCTAGAAAATTTCTGATGGACGGTGAGAAATACATATTTATATAAAGCTCAAGAGAGAAAAGAAAATCATTTTTGAGTAATTTTAAAAAGTATTGTTCAGGGATAAAAAGTTGTAACTGAAAAGGATGAAGCAATAACCGCTGGTTAGATATCCGAGTAGAATTTCAGAATGGATCTTCATAGATTATTTGTGGGAAATAATGAAAGAACTAAACACACCCAACAGATAAAATTAAATCAAAGATTAAGGAGGAACAGAAAATAATTTATCTGTTCGTTTAAAAACATTTTCATTGAGCAGCAGTAATGGTGCCGCAAAATATTGTATTATCATTAATAAAGGATAGCAAAGACACATTCAACAAGTTATGATCATTATGAACTAGCAATTGTGACCTAACCATACTATCAACATTCATGAGCACAAATGGGATTAAATAAATAATAAAGTGGGGTGATGCAACAAACACATACTGCATAAGGGATACGTATAATTACCCTATGAAATAAGTTCAAGACCCTCATAAAACTTGCTAAATGTCTTCGCAAAATCACAGAGAAGATAAAAAAACAATACAGGAAACAATACAACAAATAAATAATTAGGGCAAATGAGGTTTGTTCAAATTAACAAAACACGAAAACCATTTCAATCTTCCTCTTTGACCCATAGCCCTTAATAATGGGTGCCTAGGACCTATAAAACATGAGTTTCTCCAAGAAATCAAATAGGAGAGGTTGCATTTTATGCAGGCTCAGAACCCTTTTCTCCATCTCCTCTGGACCCTAGAAGAAATCCCTGCTCCGACGGCAGATTTTTCTTTGCCTTCCTGCTTCCTTCAACCTTCCACAAATCCCACACCCGGGTCTTCGGCGGGGCAACCACATCTCCAATAGGAGCCACCAAACCCGGCTTCCCGTCATCTATGACCGCGTCGACCAGGCCGTACTCCACTGCTTCCCATGGGTTCAGGAAGTTGTCCCGGTCAGTGTCCGCCTCAATCTTGACAGCAATAAATAAAATTGCATTTCAGTAATTCATTGGATAAGGGTGTTCAGTAAGGGATCATCATTATCATCATCATTGTAAGAGACAAATGATGACAGTATGACAGGGCGATGACGGCATGATGAGTTCGTCACCGCAAGATGAAGATATACGACAATGATGTTTTGTCATTGTCATATTCGTTGTCCTCAAAAATCGGAATCCCAGCAAAGAGTTGAGTCATGATAAAGATTTGAATTCCTGTCATTAATATAGGAAAGCAACTGCTGCATCGTCAAAGTAGAATGGATGTGTTTTAAGTTCCCTGATCAATCCCTTCTTTATTTATTTCATGGTGCTTAAGGAGCTCATCAATTATTTCTTAGGTTGATCAAGGAAAAGTAGTGAATGTATTTTAACATGCGTCATTAGAACAAATAAAAAGGTCCTCGTCTAACCTGGTGCACAGGCTTTCCCGTGATCCTTGAAAAAATCTTGTTCAACTTGACTTTGTGGTACATCATTTCTCTAATCTGAAGCCCCATATCCGTCGTCTGGAATAGGAAATAAATCAATAAAAATTCTTGATTAGCAGCAGACAATGACCATCAGGTTTTCAAACATTTTACTAGTAAAGCAATTTAAAACATGTTCTTGGGCCATCATAAAGATAAAGACACTGTTGACCACTGAACAAAGAACGAAACCTGCCTTTCAAAAAGAAAAAACAAAGAATGAAACCTGATGACAAACTCAAGCTCCGGAGGGAGGGTAGGTTAACTAGTCAGAATCCTATTTACTTCTCTGATAAATAGAGGAAATTATAAGCAGATCAATTACCCAGCAACTTATGCGTTAAATAAGAAACTTCTGAAAGACTCGTCTCAACTGGAACAAGATGAGAAGGGTTGTGAAAAAAAAGTTTTCGCCAGATTATCAATAAAATAAAATAAAATAATACCCATTCATTTGTAATAAAATTAACAAAAACCCTGAAATATCTTGAAGAACGAATTTGACACTCGATTTAAGAGGAGAACGATGAAAAAAAACAGGAATGTTTAAAGTTAGATCCATCATGGACATAGAAATTTATGATTAAAAGATTCTTGACCATCTAGGGCAAGAACAACTAGGCATAACAGATAAGGATTGATAGATGTATGAAGTATGAGTTCCCCGAATAATATGAGAGAGAGGTCATTACCTTGCCTCCTGCAGTTCCTAGAGGTTGATGGATCATAACTCTGGCATTGGGCATACAAAACCGCTTTCCTTTTGTCCCTGATGCAAGAAGAAAGGCACCCATAGATGCAGCAAGGCCAAAACAGACAGTGGACACGTCTGCTTTGCACAGTTTCATGGCGTCATAAATACCCATTCCTGTAATTGTCAAGAAAATAAGTCAACATGAACACAAAGGTTGAAAACCAAGATTATCAAATATATAAGGGAAGAGGGTACAGCGTCCATTATTTATTTTTTGAAAAAAAAGGGGAAGATCACACGGAATTGGTGATACACCCAGTGCTACATATAGACTAAATCATCCATATGACTAAAAAAAATTGCACATATGGCCAAAATTCATAGTGTTCAGCGTCCGTGATCCCAATGACTAATCACTATTGTTGTCAGAACGCGTCTAAATCATCCAAAGAAGAATTTGTCATCCTCTCATCATTGTATCATCATCATCTCATCAGTTTCCATAACAGTGAAGAATGACAAAGTTCCTTTCAGAAAAAATAAACAAACGAATGACAAAGTTTGAGGATGGTACTCGCTATGATAATGTTGAAAGGTCATTGTCGTCATCATATGTCCAAAATGAATACGATTTGATCAAAATTTATGTTCTGTCTTTATATGATGAACATGTTTCTGTATCATATAAATATGATGCAAAACTGATACGAACCTACCCCGAGAGTGCCTAAGGAGTGATAGACATACAAATCCAACTCAAACAGCATGTGCAAAAGAGGGGCTGATGGCCAGGACCATCTGCCTATAAAACAAGAGAAATGGACAGGGAATATGCAAAAGATTGACAGCAAGTCAGTTGTTGCAGCAACTAGGGCCTGGAGCTCGGGGGATCCTCCGCATCCAGAGGGAGGCTAGGCCAATATGGCTAGTCATTGCTTGCTTTTCTATCAATATCTAGTGATTCTTCTTCGATTAAAGTTCTCTCCTCATCTTGAATTCTTTTATCCTTGGAGACTGTTACTATTTCGGGAAATTCTGGGCTCAGGTCTGCTTGGGAAATTCGGGAAATTGGAGACTGTTCCAATTCGAGTTCATTCTCCAGAGGAGTGTATCAAAAATACCATTCTACATGCCCTGAAAACTCAGTGACTGTTGAAATATCATACTGATTACAAAGCAGTATACTTTATATTCATAGATGATTAAGAATTAGAAATGGTACCAGCTGTCACAGAACCACCGGGCGAGTTGATAAACAGCTTAATGTCTTTCTCCTGGTCCTCGGCATCAAGAAACAGAAGTTGACTGATGACCAAGTCAGCAGTCATCGTGTCAACCTGCACATCAAAAATAGAAGAATAAAGAAAAAAACTGATAAAACAGGGCCCTGCGTGTCAGAGAAAATTCAATTTAATAGTGCTCGAGCAACTACTTCTTCAATAATCAATAAATAAAATAACCCTGGAAGCGGTGACAGGATCCACCTGGCACCATGATTAGCGGTGTAAAAAATAGTAAAAACTGATGAACGAAGGAATTAACTTCAACATCACAAAGATGAAAAATAAAAAACAAATTCAGAGTGATCCGAGATGTGATTCCTTATAGCCACCACAGAAATAGGAGCGGCAAACACTGGGGGTATTTTCCACATAATGCACAGGCGGGTTTTTTTGAAAACAAAAAATCAATATTGAAAAGGAATTATTAACAAAGAGCATACATAGAATAGCAAAAACAAGATTTTAATGAGATCTCCCAAAGTGGGTTAAAGATTAGGGCGGACCTTAGAGCCCAAGAACACAATCCTCTCCCTACATGGGATGTTCGTGTAGTCTACTATCCAAAGATGAAAATGCAAAAAAATTATGTGTTTTTAACCGAGATGTGATTCATTGTGACAAGCATATTGAGGTATTTTCAGTCTGGGACAGCACCGAGAATGTGATAAGGACCCGCCAAGGTACCACCAGAGGCTTAATAGAAGAAAAACACCAGCACCGGGAATGAACCATAGACCGTAAATCATAAAATGAAAAAGCACAAAACGCAATTTTCAAAGAAAATTTCAATATGGGTAGAAGATTAGCGCGGACCTGAGAGCCGAAGAACACAATCCTCTGCGTAAGAAGCAAAGTTCATGGAGTACGACATGACAAGATGAAAATTAAAACTTTTCCAGTGTGTTTATCCGACATGTGACTCAAAGTGACAAGCACAGCGACGTGTTTTTCGCACATAAAAGCACCGAAAATGATTCATAGACCATAAATCATGAAAAAAATAAAAAAAAATGCAATTTTCAAAGGAAATCCCAATATGGTTAGAGGATTATGGCGGACCTAAGAGCCCAGGAACACAATCCTCTGCCCAAGAAGCAAAGTTCATGGAATATGACGTGAAAAGATGAAAATTAAAACTTTTCAGTGTGTTTATCCGACATGTGATTCAAAGTGACAAGCATAGCGACGTCTTTTTTGCACATACAAGCACCGAAAATGGACCATAGAGCATAAATCATAAAATAAAAGAACACAAAACCCAATTTTCAAAGGAAATCCCTAAATGGGTTGAAGATTAGGGCGGACCTCAGAGCCCAAGAACACAATCCTCTGCCCAAGAAGCTAAGTTCATGGAGTATGACGTGACAAGATGAAAATTAAAACCTTTCCAGTGTGTTTTTTGCACATACGATCACCGAGAATGATTCATAGGCCATAAAGCATGAAATAAAAGAGTAAAAATGCAATTTTCAAAGGAAATCCAATATGGGTTGACGATTAGGTGGACCTGAGAGCCCAAGAACACAATCCTCTGCAAGTTTAGGAGCATCGCATGACAAGATGAAAATTAAAACTTTTCCAGTGTGTTTATCCGACGTGTGATTCAACGTGCCAAGCACAGCGACGTGTTTTTCGCACATACAAGCACCGAAAATGATTCATAGACCATAAATCATGAAAAAAAACAACAAAAAAGCCATTTTCAAAGGAAAACCCAATATGGTTAGAGGGTTATGGCGGACCTAAGAGCCCAGGAACACAATCCTCTGCCCAAGAAGCAAAGTTCATGGAATACGACGTGAAAAGCTAAACCTTAAACCTTTGCAGTGTGTTTATCCGACATGTGATCCAAAGTGACAAGCACAACGACGTCTTTTTTGCACATACAAGCACCGAAAATCGACCATAGAGCATAAATCATAAAATAAAAGAACACAAAACCCAATTTTCAAAGGAAATCCCTAAATGGGTTGAAGATTAGGGCGGACCTCAGAGCCCAAGAACACAATCCTCTGCCCAAGAAGCAAAGTTCATGGAATATGACGTGAAAAGATGAAAATTAAAACCTTTCCAGTGTGTTTTTGCACATACGATCACCGAGAATGATTCATAGGCCATAAAGCATGAAATAAAAGAGTAAAAATGCAATTTTCAAAGGAAATCCAATATGGGTTGACGATTAGGTGGACCTGAGAGCCCAAGAACACAATCCTCTGCAAGTTTAGGGAGCATCGCATGACAAGATGAAAATTAAAACTTTTCCAGTGTGTTTATCCGACGTGTGATTCAAAGTGACAAGCACAGCGACGTGTTTTTCGCACATAAAGCACCGAAAATGATTCATAGGTCATAAATCATGAAAAAAAAAAAAAACAATGCCATTTTCAAAGGAAATCCCAATATGGTTAGAGGATTATGGCGGACCTAAGAGCCCAGGAACACAATCCTCTGCCCAAGAAGCAAAGTTCATGGAATATGACGTGAAAAGATGAAAATTAAAACTTTTCAGTGTGTTTATCCGACATGTGATTCAAAGTGACAAGCATAGCGACGTCTTTTTTGCACATACAAGCACCGAAAATGGACCATAGAGCATAAATCAAAAAAAAAAAGAACACAAAACCCAATTTTCAAAGGAAATCCCTAAATGGGTTGAAGATTAGGGCGGACCTCAGAGCCCAAGAACACAATCCTCTGCCCAAGAAGCTAAGTTCATGGAGTATGACGTGACAAGATGAAAATTAAAACCTTTCCAGTGTGTTTTTTGCACATACGATCACCGAGAATGATTCATAGGCCATAAAGCATGAAATAAAAGAGTAAAAAATGCAATTTTCAAAGGAAATCCAATATGGGTTGACGATTAGGTGGACCTGAGAGCCCAAGAACACAATCCTCTGCAAGTTTAGGGAGCATCGCATGACAAGATGAAAATTAAAACTTTTCCAGTGTGTTTATCCGACGTGTGATTCAAAGTGACAAGCACAGCGACGTGTTTTTCGCACATAAAAGCACCGAAAATGATTCATAGACCATAAATCATGAAAAAAATAAAAAAAAATGCAATTTTCAAAGGAAATCCCAATATGGTTAGAGGATTATGGCGGACCTAAGAGCCCAGGAACACAATCCTCTGCCCAAGAAGCAAAGTTCATGGAATATGACGTGAAAAGATGAAAATTAAAACTTTTCAGTGTGTTTATCCGACATGTGATTCAAAGTGACAAGCATAGCGACGTCTTTTTTGCACATACAAGCACCGAAAATGGACCATAGAGCATAAATCATAAAATAAAAGAACACAAAACCCAATTTTCAAAGGAAATCCCTAAATGGGTTGAAGATTAGGGCGGACCTCAGAGCCCAAGAACACAATCCTCTGCCCAAGAAGCTAAGTTCATGGAGTATGACGTGACAAGATGAAAATTAAAACCTTTCCAGTGTGTTTTTTGCACATACGATCACCGAGAATGATTCATAGGCCATAAAGCATGAAATAAAAGAGTAAAAAATGCAATTTTCAAAGGAAATCCAATATGGGTTGACGATTAGGGTGGACCTGAGAGCCCAAGAACACAATCCTCTGCAAGTTTAGGGAGCATCGCATGACAAGATGAAAATTAAAACTTTTCCAGTGTGTTTATCCGACGTGTGATTCAAAGTGACAAGCACAGCGACGTGTTTTTCGCACATAAAAGCACCGAAAATGATTCATAGGTCATAAATCATGAAAAATAAAAAAATGCAATTTTCAAAGGAAATCCCAATATGGTTAGAGGATTATGGCGGACCTAAGAGCCCAGGAACACAATCCTCTGCCCAAGAAGCAAAGTTCATGGAATATGACGTGAAAAGATGAAAATTAAAACTTTTCAGTGTGTTTATCCGACATGTGATTCAAAGTGACAAGCATAGCGACGTCTTTTTGCACATACAAGCACCAAAATGGACCATAGAGCATAAATCATAAAATAAAAGAACACAAAACCCAATTTTCAAAGGAAATCCCTAAATGGGTTGAAGATTAGGGCGGACCTCAGAGCCCAAGAACACAATCCTCTGCCCAAGAAGCTAAGTTCATGGAGTATGACGTGACAAGATGAAAATTAAAACCTTTCCAGTGTGTTTTTTGCACATACGATCACCGAGAATGATTCATAGGCCATAAAGCATGAAATAAAAGAGTAAAAAATGCAATTTTCAAAGGAAATCCAATATGGGTTGACGATTAGGTGGACCTGAGAGCCCAAGAACACAATCCTCTGCAAGTTTAGGGAGCATCGCATGACAAGATGAAAATTAAAACTTTTCCAGTGTGTTTATCCGACGTGTGATTCAAAGTGACAAGCACAGCGACGTGTTTTTCGCACATAAAAGCACCGAAAATGATTCATAGGTCATAAATCATGAAAAAAATAAAAAAAAATGCAATTTTCAAAGGAAATCCCAATATGGTTAGAGGATTATGGCGGACCTAAGAGCCCAGGAACACAATCCTCTGCCCAAGAAGCAAAGTTCATGGAATATGACGTGAAAAGATGAAAATTAAAACTTTTCAGTGTGTTTATCCGACATGTGATTCAAAGTGACAAGCATAGCGACGTCTTTTTTGCACATACAAGCACCGAAAATGGACCATAGAGCATAAATCATAAAATAAAAGAACACAAAACCCAATTTTCAAAGGAAATCCCTAAATGGGTTGAAGATTAGGGCGGACCTCAGAGCCCAAGAACACAATCCTCTGCCCAAGAAGCTAAGTTCATGGAGTATGACGTGACAAGATGAAAATTAAAACCTTTCCAGTGTGTTTTTTGCACATACGATCACCGAGAATGATTCATAGGCCATAAAGCATGAAATAAAAGAGTAAAAAATGCAATTTTCAAAGGAAATCCAATATGGGTTGACGATTAGGTGGACCTGAGAGCCCAAGAACACAATCCTCTGCAAGTTTAGGGAGCATCGCATGACAAGATGAAAATTAAAACTTTTCCAGTGTGTTTATCCGACGTGTGATTCAAAGTGACAAGCACAGCGACGTGTTTTTCGCACATAAAAGCACCGAAAATGATTCATAGGTCATAAATCATGAAAAAAATAAAAAAAAATGCAATTTTCAAAGGAAATCCCAATATGGTTAGAGGATTATGGCGGACCTAAGAGCCCAGGAACACAATCCTCTGCCCAAGAAGCAAAGTTCATGGAATATGACGTGAAAAGATGAAAATTAAAACTTTTCAGTGTGTTTATCCGACATGTGATTCAAAGTGACAAGCATAGCGACGTCTTTTTTGCACATACAAGCACCGAAAATGGACCATAGAGCATAAATCATAAAATAAAAGAACACAAAACCCAATTTTCAAAGGAAATCCCTAAATGGGTTGAAGATTAGGGCGGACCTCAGAGCCCAAGAACACAATCCTCTGCCCAAGAAGCTAAGTTCATGGAGTATGACGTGACAAGATGAAAATTAAAACCTTTCCAGTGTGTTTTTTGCACATACGATCACCGAGAATGATTCATAGGCCATAAAGCATGAAATAAAAGAGTAAAAAATGCAATTTTCAAAGGAAATCCAATATGGGTTGACGATTAGGGTGGACCTGAGAGCCCAAGAACACAATCCTCTGCAAGTTTAGGGAGCATCGCATGACAAGATGAAAATTAAAACTTTTCCAGTGTGTTTATCCGACGTGTGATTCAAAGTGACAAGCACAGCGACGTGTTTTTCGCACATAAAAGCACCGAAAATGATTCATAGGTCATAAATCATGAAAAAAATAAAAAAAAATGCAATTTTCAAAGGAAATCCCAATATGGTTAGAGGATTATGGCGGACCTAAGAGCCCAGGAACACAATCCTCTGCCCAAGAAGCAAAGTTCATGGAATATGACGTGAAAAGATGAAAATTAAAACTTTTCAGTGTGTTTATCCGACATGTGATTCAAAGTGACAAGCATAGCGACGTCTTTTTTGCACATACAAGCACCGAAAATGGACCATAGAGCATAAATCATAAAATAAAAGAACACAAAACCCAATTTTCAAAGGAAATCCCTAAATGGGTTGAAGATTAGGGCGGACCTCAGAGCCCAAGAACACAATCCTCTGCCCAAGAAGCTAAGTTCATGGAGTATGACGTGACAAGATGAAAATTAAAACCTTTCCAGTGTGTTTTTTGCACATACGATCACCGAGAATGATTCATAGGCCATAAAGCATGAAATAAAAGAGTAAAAAATGCAATTTTCAAAGGAAATCCAATATGGGTTGACGATTAGGGTGGACCTGAGAGCCCAAGAACACAATCCTCTGCAAGTTTAGGGAGCATCGCATGACAAGATGAAAATTAAAACTTTTCCAGTGTGTTTATCCGACGTGTGATTCAAAGTGACAAGCACAGCGACGTGTTTTTCGCACATAAAAGCACCGAAAATGATTCATAGGTCATAAATCATGAAAAAAATAAAAAAAAATGCAATTTTCAAAGGAAATCCCAATATGGTTAGAGGATTATGGCGGACCTAAGAGCCCAGGAACACAATCCTCTGCCCAAGAAGCAAAGTTCATGGAATATGACGTGAAAAGATGAAAATTAAAACTTTTCAGTGTGTTTATCCGACATGTGATTCAAAGTGACAAGCATAGCGACGTCTTTTTTGCACATACAAGCACCGAAAATGGACCATAGAGCATAAATCATAAAATAAAAGAACACAAAACCCAATTTTCAAAGGAAATCCCTAAATGGGTTGAAGATTAGGCGGACCTCAGAGCCCAAGAACACAATCCTCTGCCCAAGAAGCTAAGTTCATGGAGTATGACGTGACAAGATGAAAATTAAAACCTTTCCAGTGTGTTTTTTGCACATACGATCACCGAGAATGATTCATAGGCCATAAAGCATGAAATAAAAGAGTAAAAAATGCAATTTTCAAAGGAAATCCAATATGGGTTGACGATTAGGGTGGACCTGAGAGCCCAAGAACACAATCCTCTGCAAGTTTAGGGAGCATCGCATGACAAGATGAAAATTAAAACTTTTCCAGTGTGTTTATCCGACGTGTGATTCAAAGTGACAAGCACAGCGACGTGTTTTTCGCATAAAAGCACCGAAAATCATTCATAGGTCATAAATCAAGAAATAAATAAAAAAAAATGCAATTTTCAAAGGAAATCCCAATATGGTTAGAGGATTATGGCGGACCTAAGAGCCCAGGAACACAATCCTCTGCCCAAGAAGCAAAGTTCATGGAATATGACGTGAAAAGATGAAAATTAAAACTTTTCAGTGTGTTTATCCGACATGTGATTCAAAGTGACAAGCATAGCGACGTCTTTTTTGCACATACAAGCACCGAAAATGGACCATAGAGCATAAATCATAAAATAAAAGAACACAAAACCCAATTTTCAAAGGAAATCCCTAAATGGGTTGAAGATTAGGGGACCTCAGAGCCCAAGAACACAATCCTCTGCCCAAGAAGCTAAGTTCATGGAGTATGACGTGACAAGATGAAAATTAAAACCTTTCCAGTGTGTTTTTGCACATACGATCACCGAGAATGATTCATAGGCCATAAAGCATGAAATAAAAGAGTAAAAATGCAATTTTCAAAGGAAATCCAATATGGGTTGACGATTAGGTGGACCTGAGAGCCCAAGAACACAATCCTCTGCAAGTTTAGGGGGCATCGCATGACAAGATGAAAATTAAAACTTTTCCAGTGTGTTTATCCGACTTGTGATTCAAAGTGACAAGCACAGCGACGTGTTTTTCGCACATAAAAGCACCGAAAATGATTCATAGGTCATAAATCATGAAAAAAATAAAAAAAAATGCAATTTTCAAAGGAAATCCCAATATGGTTAGAGGATTATGGCGGACCTAAGAGCCCAGGAACACAATCCTCTGCCCAAGAAGCAAAGTTCATGGAATATGACGTGAAAAGATGAAAATTAAAACTTTTCAGTGTGTTTATCCGACATGTGATTCAAAGTGACAAGCATAGCGACGTCTTTTTTGCACATACAAGCACCGAAAATGGACCATAGAGCATAAATCATAAAATAAAAGAACACAAAACCCAATTTTCAAAGGAAATCCCTAAATGGGTTGAAGATTAGGGCGGACCTCAGAGCCCAAGAACACAATCCTCTGCCCAAGAAGCTAAGTTCATGGAGTATGACGTGACAAGATGAAAATTAAAACCTTTCCAGTGTGTTTTTTGCACATACGATCACCGAGAATGATTCATAGGCCATAAAGCATGAAATAAAAGAGTAAAAAATGCAATTTTCAAAGGAAATCCAATATGGGTTGACGATTAGGGTGGACCTGAGAGCCCAAGAACACAATCCTCTGCAAGTTTAGGGAGCATCGCATGACAAGATGAAAATTAAAACTTTTCCAGTGTGTTTATCCGACGTGTGATTCAAAGTGACAAGCACAGCGACGTGTTTTTCGCACATAAAAGCACCGAAAATGATTCATAGGTCATAAATCATGAAAAAAATAAAAAAAAATGCAATTTTCAAAGGAAATCCCAATATGGTTAGAGGATTATGGCGGACCTAAGAGCCCAGGAACACAATCCTCTGCCCAAGAAGCAAAGTTCATGGAATATGACGTGAAAAGATGAAAATTAAAACTTTTCAGTGTGTTTATCCGACATGTGATTCAAAGTGACAAGCATAGCGACGTCTTTTTTGCACATACAAGCACCGAAAATGGACCATAGAGCATAAATCATAAAATAAAAGAACACAAAACCCAATTTTCAAAGGAAATCCCTAAATGGGTTGAAGATTAGGGCGGACCTCAGAGCCCAAGAACACAATCCTCTGCCCAAGAAGCTAAGTTCATGGAGTATGACGTGACAAGATGAAAATTAAAACCTTTCCAGTGTGTTTTTTGCACATACGATCACCGAGAATGATTCATAGGCCATAAAGCATGAAATAAAAGAGTAAAAAATGCAATTTTCAAAGGAAATCCAATATGGGTTGACGATTAGGGTGGACCTGAGAGCCCAAGAACACAATCCTCTGCAAGTTTAGGGAGCATCGCATGACAAGATGAAAATTAAAACTTTTCCAGTGTGTTTATCCGACGGTGATTCAAAGTGACAAGCACAGCGACGTGTTTTTCGCACATAAAAGCACCGAAAATGATTCATAGGTCATAAATCATGAAAAAAATAAAAAAAAATGCAATTTTCAAAGGAAATCCCAATATGGTTAGAGGATTATGGCGGACCTAAGAGCCCAGGAACACAATCCTCTGCCCAAGAAGCAAAGTTCATGGAATATGACGTGAAAAGATGAAAATTAAAACTTTTCAGTGTGTTTATCCGACATGTGATTCAAAGTGACAAGCATAGCGACGTCTTTTTTGCACATACAAGCACCGAAAATGGACCATAGAGCATAAATCATAAAATAAAAGAACACAAAACCCAATTTTCAAAGGAAATCCCTAAATGGGTTGAAGATTAGGGCGGACCTCAGAGCCCAAGAACACAATCCTCTGCCCAAGAAGCTAAGTTCATGGAGTATGACGTGACAAGATGAAAATTAAAACCTTTCCAGTGTGTTTTTTGCACATACGATCACCGAGAATGATTCATAGGCCATAAAGCATGAAATAAAAGAGTAAAAAATGCAATTTTCAAAGGAAATCCAATATGGGTTGACGATTAGGGTGGACCTGAGAGCCCAAGAACACAATCCTCTGCAAGTTTAGGGAGCATCGCATGACAAGATGAAAATTAAAACTTTTCCAGTGTGTTTATCCGACGTGTGATTCAAAGTGACAAGCACAGCGACGTGTTTTTCGCACATAAAAGCACCGAAAATGATTCATAGGTCATAAATCATGAAAAAAATAAAAAAAAATGCAATTTTCAAAGGAAATCCCAATATGGTTAGAGGATTATGGCGGACCTAAGAGCCCAGGAACACAATCCTCTGCCCAAGAAGCAAAGTTCATGGAATATGACGTGAAAAGATGAAAATTAAAACTTTTCAGTGTGTTTATCCGACATGTGATTCAAAGTGACAAGCATAGACGTCTTTTTGCACATACAAGCACCGAAAATGGACCATAGAGCATAAAACATAAAATAAAAGAACACAAAACCCAATTTTCAAAGGAAATCCCAATATGGTTAGAGGATTATGGCGGACCTAAGAGCCCAGGAACACAATCCTCTGCCCAAGAAGCTAAGTTCATGGAGTATGACGTGACAAGATGAAAATTAAAACCTTTCCAGTGTGTTTTTTGCACATACGATCACCGAGAATGATTCATAGGCCATAAAGCATGAAATAAAAGAGTAAAAAATGCAATTTTCAAAGGAAATCCAATATGGGTTGACGATTAGGTGGACCTGAGAGCCCAAGAACACAATCCTCTGCAAGTTTAGGAGCATCGCATGACAAGATGAAAATTAAAACTTTTCCAGTGTGTTTATCCGACGTGTGATTCAAAGTGACAAGCACAGCGACGTGTTTTTCGCACATACAAGCAATGAGAATGATTCATAGGTCATAAATCATGAAAAAAATAAAAAAAAATGCAATTTTCAAAGGAAATCCCAATATGGTTAGAGGATTATGGCGGACCTAAGAGCCCAGGAACACAATCCTCTGCCCAAGAAGCAAAGTTCATGGAATATGACGTGAAAAGATGAAAATTAAAACTTTTCAGTGTGTTTATCCGACATGTGATTCAAAGTGACAAGCATAGCGACGTCTTTTTTGCACATACAAGCACCGAAAATGGACCATAGAGCATAAATCATAAAATAAAAGAACACAAAACCCAATTTTCAAAGGAAATCCCTAAATGGGTTGAAGATTAGGGCGGACCTCAGAGCCCAAGAACACAATCCTCTGCCCAAGAAGCTAAGTTCATGGAGTATGACGTGACAAGATGAAAATTAAAACCTTTCCAGTGTGTTTTTTGCACATACGATCACCGAGAATGATTCATAGGCCATAAAGCATGAAATAAAAGAGTAAAAAATGCAATTTTCAAAGGAAATCCAATATGGGTTGACGATTAGGGTGGACCTGAGAGCCCAAGAACACAATCCTCTGCAAGTTTAGGGAGCATCGCATGACAAGATGAAAATTAAAACTTTTCCAGTGTGTTTATCCGACGTGTGATTCAAAGTGACAAGCACAGCGACGTGTTTTTCGCACATAAAAGCACCGAAAATGATTCATAGACCATAAATCATGAAAAAAATAAAAAAAAATGCAATTTTCAAAGGAAATCCCAATATGGTTAGAGGATTATGGCGGACCTAAGAGCCCAGGAACACAATCCTCTGCCCAAGAAGCAAAGTTCATGGAATATGACGTGAAAAGATGAAAATTAAGACTTTTCAGTGTGTTTATCCGAC
The DNA here is from genome assembly GCF_029677425.1 of Wolffia australiana. Classification (NCBI taxonomy): domain Eukaryota; kingdom Viridiplantae; phylum Streptophyta; class Magnoliopsida; order Alismatales; family Araceae; genus Wolffia; species Wolffia australiana. Next base: position 2,720,351 of record NC_135839.1, on the reverse strand, counting down.
ATGTGATTCAAAGTGACAAGCATAGCGACGTCTTTTTTGCACATACAAGCACCGAAAATGGACCATAGAGCATAAATCATAAAATAAAAGAACACAAAACCCAATTTTCAAAGGAAATCCCAAAATGGGATGAAGAGTAGGCCGGAACTCAGAGACCAAGAACACAATCCTCTGCCCAAGAAGCTAAATTCAAGGAGAATGACGTGACAAGAAGAAAATTAAAACCATTCCAGTGTGTTTTTGCACATACGATCACCGAGAATGATTCATAGGCCATAAAGCATGAAATAAAAGAGTAAAAATGCAATTTTCAAAGGAAATCCAATATGGGTTGACGATTAGGTGGACCTGAGAGCCCAAGAACACAATCCTCTGCAAGTTTAGGGAGCATCGCATGACAAGATGAAAATTAAAACTTTTCCAGTGTGTTTATCCGACGTGTGATTCAAAGTGACAAGCACAGCGACGTGTTTTTCGCACATACAAGCAATGAGAATAATTCATAGACCATAAATCATGAAAAAAATAAAAAAAAATGCAATTTTCAAAGGAAATCCCAATATGGTTAGAGGATTATGGCGGACCTAAGAGCCCAGGAACACAATCCTCTGCCCAAGAAGCAAAGTTCATGGAATATGACGTGAAAAGATGAAAATTAAGACTTTTCAGTGTGTTTATCCGACATGTGATTCAAAGTGACAAGCATAGCGACGTCTTTTTTGCACATACAAGCACCGAAAATGGACCATAGAGCATAAATCATAAAATAAAAGAACACAAAACCCAATTTTCAAAGGAAATCCCTAAATGGGTTGAAGATTAGGGCGGACCTCAGAGCCCAAGAACACAATCCTCTGCCCAAGAAGCTAAGTTCATGGAGTATGACGTGACAAGATGAAAATTAAAACCTTTCCAGTGTGTTTTTTGCACATACGATCACCGAGAATGATTCATAGGCCATAAAGCATGAAATAAAAGAGTAAAAAATGCAATTTTCAAAGGAAATCCAATATGGGTTGACGATTAGGGTGGACCTGAGAGCCCAAGAACACAATCCTCTGCAAGTTTAGGGAGCATCGCATGACAAGATGAAAATTAAAACTTTTCCAGTGTGTTTATCCGACGTGTGATTCAAAGTGACAAGCACAGCGACGTGTTTTTCGCACATACAAGCAATGAGAATAATTCATAGACCATAAATCATAAAATAAAATAGAAAAAAATGCAATTTTCAAAACAAATCCCAAAATGGTTGAAGATTAGGGTGGACCTGAGAGCCCAGGAACACAATCCTCTGCCCAAGAAGCAAAGTTCATGGAGTATGACGTGACAAGATGAAAATTAAAACTTTTCCAGCGTGTTTATCCGACATGTGATTCAAAGTGACAAGCACAGCGGCGTGTTTTTCGCACATACGACCACCGATAATGATTCATAGACCATAAATCATGAAATAAAAGAGTAAAAAATGCAATTTTCAAAACAAATCCCAATACGGGTTGAAGATTAGGGCGAACCTGAGAGCCCAAAAACACAATCCTCTGCCTAAGAAGCATGTTCATGGAGTCCAAATCCTCCAATCTGGGCATCCACGGCCCGACAGAGACCCCAGACAGGTCCCAATCCCCAGACAAAGTCCTTCCGCTGCTGCTGGCGCCGAGACGCGAGCTAACGACAACACCCCTCCTTCTGAAATTCGAATTGCACAGACTTCGCGGTCTTCTGGCGAGGCTTCGAGAGAAGAGAAGGCGAGAGGGGGACGGGGCGGAGGAGGCGAGGTAGGAGACGGTCTTCTCCATAGCTTCAAACTTCGAGCAAGCGAGCCCGCTGAATGAATAAACGATGAAGGAGGAGGATTTAATCTGATGGAGTGGGGTACGTGTCGCGATCTTAGCGACCCAGAGAAGTACAAGGATAATTCATTTCATTGTATAGATGGTTAAGCTGCCAATGGTTAATTATGAGACCCATATTAATATAGTTGGTTTTTTTTTGGTTTGTATGTTTTGAAAGAAATCTTAAGACTAAATTCTTAGTATTTTGTTTTGAATGAATAAACGATGAAGAAGGAGGATTTAATCTGATGGAGTGGGGTACGTGTCGCGATCTTAGCGACCCAGAGAAGTACAAGGATAATTCATTTCATTGTATACATGGTTAAGCTGCCAATGGTTAATTATGAGACCCATATTAATATAGTTGGTTTTTTTTTTGTTAGTATGTTTTGAAAGAAATCTTGAGACTAAATTCTTAGTATTTTGTTTTGAAAGGAAAAAGGAAGATTACCCGAGGTTGGTGATCCACTCGATACTATGGTATGTACAAGTCTTACAAGGAACAAACTGGTCCCCCCTAAAATAGGGATTGACATGCCCGGACAATGACAACGGGTGACATGGACATCAACAGAAGAACTATGAAATCAGAACACTGTCATTGCCAAATGCCAATGGTAAATTATAGGACCAATATTACCATAGTTGCTATTTTTTTAGTAGATTTTTTTAATATTTTCAATATAAAATGATAAGACTAGTTTTTTAGTATTTCTTTTTTGGAAGCAAAAAGGAAGATCGCCTGAGATTGGTGATCGACTCGATAGTATATAAATATAAACTATAATTACAAGGAAGAAACTAGCCCCTCCCACTACAGGGATTGATAGAAGGACTACAAATTCACTATGATGTTGTTCTCAACAGGCATCACTGTTGATGTTGTCTGTATGTGGAGTCCAAAGATTTTGTTTTAGTTGTCTAAATTTTAAAATAGTCACTATAAGATTAATATAACCATAGTTGATTTTTTTGTTAGTATGTTTTAGCATAAGATTGTTATAATAAAATGACAAGACTAGTTTGTTAGTATATTTTTTTGAAAGGATGAAGGAAGATCACCCAAGGTTGGTGATCCACTCGATGCTATAATGAAAAAAGAATTACAAGGGACAAACTGGTCCCCCCCACCAATAGGGATTGGCACGTCCCAAAAATGACACCGTTTGACGTAGGCGTTGACAGAAGAACTATGAAATCATAACAGTGTCACTGCCAATGGTGAATGGTAGGACCAATATTGCCATGGTATTTTTTGTTAGTATTTTTTTTACTGTAGGATTTTTTAAAAATGAAAACACTAATTTTTTTGTATTTTTTAAAAGGAATTATCAATACTACAGAAATATAAAGAAGAATTACAAGAAACAAACTAGTCCCACCCCAAAATGATCAGCACGTCAAGTCAACGACAATGTGTGATGTCAACGTTGATAGAAGGACTAAAAAATCATAATGGTGTTGTTGTCAACATGCATCAATAGTGGAGTCCTAATATTTTATTGTAGTCGTCAAAATAAAAAAAGTCATGATACTAAAATATACTAACAACAAATAACAATTAAAGAAACCAGGATTAAAATGATAAGATTAATTTTTTTAGTATTTTTTTTTGAAAGGGGAAAGGAAGATTACTGACATTATTAGTATTTTTAGTGTAGGATTGTTAAAAATGATAACACTAATTTTTTGTATTTTTTAAAGGAAGATCATTCAAGATTGGTGATTAATTTGATACTAGAGAAATATAAACAAGAACCACAAGGAACCAACTGGTCCCCTTTAAGTGGAGCACATGTAGCGATCTTAATTGATAAAAAGAAATTTAGGTTGATTTATTTTGTATTACTTTCTTTAAGTCGTGTTTGTGGAACTATTGAAAACCGATCAGATAAATACCAAGATGTGTAGCTTTTCTACTGTACATTGATTAAGGTGACAAGACTACATAACAGAAATACTTTTGTGTGCAGGGGTTGCATGTGCCAATCTTAACTCGTAAGAGAACTATTGGCATACTTCACTTTTATATTATAAACATTGTCATGACAAAAATTACATTTGGATGTTTCATTGGTTTTATTGGAGTATGTGAACCAATATTAACTGATTATATTTGGATGATTTGTTTCTTATATTATTTAGATAATAATAGAAGAAGTATAAATATTATAGACACCAATAGTATATAATGTTTACTTTTGTTAAAGGGAGGGTATGCATAGCAATTGTAGTTAATAAGAGAAATATTGGGATAATTTACTTCTTAAAGGTAATAGTGACTGAAAATTTTTAAGTATCTACTTTTTGGATGTACTTTTGTATGGATTTCCATTATTTTTGAACTAAGTGAATTAGAACCTAGCTCTGATACCACTGTTGGGTTCAACCATGGAAAACATGGTTTCCATGATGTGGAAGCATGTGACTTGATTCAAAATTGATCTTTAAAATTAATACATCATATGTACCTTGTGGGGAACTTCTTCTACCCTTTACTTTCCTACTCTGAGAATGTTCGGAAGTTGTTCACGTGTCCAGCTTCTAGAAGTATCCACGCAATCACGTTGGCATTGGAACTCCACCTTTTCTTCTTTAACTCACCTTGAAAATCTCGAAGATCTTCTCACCATGGAGACACTCACCTTGGTTGAGTGGAGAAGATAGCAGAGTGGAGAAAGGGGAAGCTCTCAATTCTGGCTAGCCTGCGCGCTTAAAAGGAGTGCCCCTTCCTTATTTATATTTTACTTAAGCTTTTCTCAAAAACCCATAAAGTAAAATATACTCACCAACGCCCCTATGATCTTATGTGTGTGACCCTCTAGGCCCATGTATCATTCTAGTTAATAACTTTAGTGGTCCAATAATTGTTATTGACCAACCTTATTAATTGACTATATCAACATATAGATTAATCAAGTAAGGATCGATTTAACCCGATCGATAGGTTAAGTTTCCAGCCCGTGGGGTGCCAAGCTACACCTCATGCTCTAGAAGATACCGAGTAGTTTTCAGCCCGTGGGGTGCCAAGCTACACCTCATGCTCTAGAAGATACCGAGTAGTTTCCAGCCCGTGGGGTGCCAAGCTACACCTCATACACCTTATGCACTGAAGGAAATAAGAGACGGGGCAGAGTAGACGTACATCATCAGTATCCGCTGCCCGTCGTCCTTGGCTTCGTGCGTTCGACCTGGCGCGTAATGGGGTGAAGGAGTAGCTGGGGCGCAGCTGGGCAGGAACTCGGTGAGTGATCGGCGGTGCATGCGAGCAGCGGCGACGGCGACATCGTCAGGCACGAATAAAGATAGTGGCCGGCTGTCGATCACGGCGACGATGGTTGCTGGCACCGGCGGTCTAGCGGCAAGCACGGGCGCGAGGCAAGCCAGGCAGTGGTCAGGGCGTGGCGGGCGCCGGGTACCGCGCACGGGCCGACGGGTGCTGAGCGCAGAGATGACGGTAGTGGTGAGTGCAAAGGGGCGGCCGAGATGACGGGTCAAGAACCCGGCGGCTCACGGGAGTGAGGGGAAAGTGTGGAGACCTCAGTGTGTGCAGACAGCATGGAGCAATGCGGTGCGGCGGCATTGGCTCGAACGGCAGGGAGTGACGTCCTCGAGTGGCGGATGTGAGGGATGCTACGCGAGCGGGCTCGACTCGGTGCAAGAGTGGCGCTCGGTGATTGGCGCACCTTGAACAACAGTGCAAGCACGTCACGGGCAGCGACCACTAGAGGGCTTCTGTGGGTGGACGAACACGCACAAGGCAGACAGCAGATGTCTGCGCTCGTGATCGGCGCTGGGGGCGGACAGGAAATCGTGGCGGGTGCAAGAGAACCACGCGCGCACGGGCGGCGTTGGCCCCGTGCGAGGGCGGCTCAGCGGTGCGCGGGACGCGCGGGAACATTGGACGCGGGCAGCAACCGCGGGCACGGCCGCAACGGTGGCGCGCCCAAGTCGCTAGCGGCGGCGCGCGTGGGAATCCGGCTGCGGCGCACGAGCGGGCAATCGGCGGCGGGAGAGCGACTTCACCTGTCCGGTGCAAGTGCGACCCCCCCCCCCCTCCCCTTCTTCTCTTCCTCTCCCTCCTTCTCTCCTCCTCACTCTCTCCTCATCCTTCTCTCCTCCTTTCTCCTTCCTCCTCTCTTCTTCTTCCCCTCCTCGATCGGGAGCGGTGGCTCTCTCGTTTCTGAACAACTTCTTTGAAAGAAAACACTTAGTCAAAAAAATAAGGGGTAAGTTTTTAGGGCGCCGTCATGTCCCTTTTATGGGGGGGATTGGATGGGCCTTAACATAACAGGCCTAAGCCCACAAAAAGAAAATAAAAGAAAGGGAAGAAAGAAAAACCAAAGGGGAAGAAAGGAAAAGGATGAGGAGGAAGAAGGGAATTTTCTACCCCTTTTTGTGGGGGGTGGAGGGGAAATCTTTATAGGTTGGATTTCCCCTCACTACAGCGAGTAGGGGAGATAAAGAGGCGCAAAACGAAGATAAAAACGATGGAAAAGAAGAAACGACACATGAATGAAGTCTGACGAAATAACGAAGGGAAATACGATAAAGGGGCCGGTATATTTGAATCAGGGCATGCACGTTGTCGCTTTAGCTTGCCGCGCAGGCTGGACGCGAACTGGCGGTGATGTCACTGACGAGGTTGACATCTCCGAAGACGATCATGGAGCCACTGGCTGCGTCGCACCATCACATGGCATGGGGCATTGGGGGGGCATTCATAACTACTTGTATATGTGTTGACTACGTAGTGGTACTCTTACAATAACATCAGATGAAGGTGATGATAGCACCTCCTCTCTTACACACACCAAGGTCTCCTAGGAACATGAAACCACTGCAGCATCTGAGGTCTACGAAGTGATCAATGGAGGTACAACTATTCTATGCATTTTCTTATTGACATGAGCATGAAAGAGTGGGGAGTGGGGTCTATGTGTATATAAGGATATTTATGCTCATTCCACATCTACAGACTCTTGCAAACATATATAAACCCCCTTAGGTGGCATATAGGGTATGGCTGGATCATTGTATGAGTATGACCCTAGGGTTGGTTGTACCAGGTACCATGGTTTTGCCAATTAAAGAGATGTTTTAGAGATGAGTAATATGATTTGAAGAGCTAATGACATATATTAGTAGAAAATAATGATAGATTATATCAAGAAAAAAAAGGGGAATTATATGTATATTTTCTTTATTTAGGAACTTATTTAAATCATTCTTAATGTAAACATCAGAAATCAAATGTGATAGAAAAGTTGGATATGCAAAAGAGTCTTGAGGTGTTTGATGAAATTCCTGAATTAATTTATCTTATCAAGTTTGTTATATATTCAAATTCAAATTAACTCAATCTAATTTCAATTCAAAAAATTCAGATGAATTCACTTCATAACATCAAAATGAAGATGAATTAACTTGTTTTTTCTCTGGTTACTTTCACCATTCTTAAACTCCACGTCTTTGGTTTTGAAATAGGCTCAAGAACATGAAAGACAAAGGAACAAGCGGAGTTTTTGAATTAAAGCCTATCTTCAGGGTCAAACTCTAAAACCTATATTTGAGCTGTATTTTTTTAAGTGATCCGAATCTGCTCAGAGCAATAGCCCCTTAGAGTCAAGTGGATAACTTACTAAGAAGTTCATATAGAAGAATATCTAGATACCTAGATCACCCTACTTTCAGGACTCAATTGTAAAGGTAAGCTGATCGCCACCTCCTTACTTCAATGTGCTTCCTTGATTTGTGTCATTCAGGCTAATGTGAATTCATACATTATTTAGCTTTCCCATGGCCTTCGTGAGCATGTTAAGCCATCACACATATGTAAATGACTCTCCTCAACCTATAAAAGTACAAGAAGGGTCCCCCACTAATTTTGAGGTTCCTAATAGAAGATATTAGTAAAAATGGCAAAAATTTGATTTTATGGATCATGAACGAACTATATGCACTATATAGTTCATGGGGTGCTCGTAAAAGAATCTTTTAGTGGGTTAATATAACCATATTTAAATTTCCAGTTGTGTTACAGTGATTATATATGGATGTTATCAGGCCTAAAAGGATTGATCATATTTTCATGGCAATGTTTTGAATTTTTGTGAATTGTTAAGTATCAGTAGGGGATTTTCTGATATTATATAATGCAATCATTATACAACTTTCATCAATCTTATTTATTTTTATTTGATATCGGCTGGTTATTGGGTGTAGCTTGACCATCTAGGCTGTCCTTTTCTACGCATGATGGTGTAACACTAGGGCCAGAGTTTGGAAGAGAAGTACTCACATTCTTGGGTGCCCCCTTAATGGGTACTGCCATGTAGACATGGTCGTTCCGTTCTTTTGGAGCGAATTTGTGCGAATTGTTCGTTCTGTTCTGTTTTCCAAACAGAACATAAATGAATTCGGACAGAACATCGAACAGACCCGTGTTCTGTTCTTTTGTTCACTTTGTGCGAAATTTAGTCTAATTTTGTGCGAATGTGCGAATTTGTGCGAATGCACGAATTTTGTTCGTTTTCGAAAAAGAAAAAGAACAGAACAAAGAACAAGGGCCTGTGCGGTTCTTTTGTGCGAATTTTGTGTTCGTTTCAAACGAACAGAACAGAACGACCATGTCTACTGCCATGCAAGATGCAGGTTGTGAAATATTTCTCTTGTGAGATCTCCATGATGTGAATGTGAGCTTTCTTGAGAGGGATCTTGACCCTTTTTTTCCTATTATTTTCTGTTTCAACTTAAAAAATAAAATATTAACAGATTTATCTACCTTATATGTGATAATTTATTATGTGCTTCTCACATCAATTCTTCAACTTCAAATGTGGTTCTTCTTCATTATGTGTTCATGGAAGAAGACAACTGATCCATCCACTCATATATTATTATTATTATTCAATTCAACCACTGAATATGATAAACATGAAAAAGAGTTATATAATATTTTTTTGATTTGGTAAAGTTGAATAATATCAAAGTACACATGGCTTAATGATATTGTGTCTACCAGATACAATCAGTAAAAGATACAAAATTCACGTTAGCATTTCTATAATAATACAATAAGTGAATTAATGCATGATTTGTGATTTCATACCAGGAAGAATAAAATATGTATCATAGTTATGCCAAAATTTCCTAAAATGACATATCATCGGATGTATGAAATTCGATTAGTCTGTGGGGTATAGATAATGCACTTAATTGGTCCATTAAATATTAGGATTAAATAGTTTTAAAATATATTTGTTATGTTTAACATTGTTATATTTGTATTTAGTTTTATTTAAGTGGACTGGCAGTACTAGTCTCACCTAATAAGAGAAATACTATGATATCCTTTTATACCAATTTAAGTGAATATATATCTTTCTTCAAGTCCGTTATGTATACTAATATTGATCAGTAAAAATCAATAAGATGAATATTATATTATATAGTATACTATCCAAAATTATGTATGTACTTACTTTCAAGACGGGCATGGGTACTTTCTCTCTCTCTCCTTTTCTTTCACTCTCTTTCTCTCTCTCTCCCTCTTTCTCTCTCTGTATATATACTTCTATCTTTCTCTCTCTTTCTCCATCTCTTTCGTGATTTCTCTCTCTTTCTTTCTCTGTCTCTCTCTACAACTCTCTTTTTCTCTCTCTTCATCTTTCTTTCTCTCGCTCTCTTGCTCTTTCTCTCTTTCTCTCTCTCTTGCTTTCTCTCTCTTTCTCTCTCTCTTGCTCTCTCTCTCTTTCTCTCTCTTGCTCTCTCTCTCTTTCGCTCTCTCTTGCTCTCTCTCTCTTGCTCTCTCTATCTCTTGCTCTCCCTCTCTCTCTCTTGCTCTCTCTCTCTCTTGCTCTCCCTCTCTCTCTCTTGCTCTCTCTCTCTCTTGCTCTCTCTCTCTCTCTCTCTTTCTCTCTCTCTTTCTCTCTCTGTGTCTTCTGTAGTTTAATATATCAACTTCTATCTCTCTTGCACTCTCTGTGGAGGAAGATCGAAGTGGAGTTGAAGCCGCGGCCGGGAATCTGAATGTATGCCTTTCTTTTGAATCCCTATGTGCAAATACTGCGTCGCTTTCAAGTTTAATTTCAATTTCGCTTCTTGCGTGTTCTAATTAATTGATGTAATACAGAAATTTGCGTGTTTTAATTCGTAATTTTCGTTAGAGAACCAAGGGAAATTGTTGGAATGAGGTGTGCGGGGACCAGGCGAAGTCTTAAATTCTTTCATTATTCTACGTTTTCCATATTTTTCACTCTTTTGGGTCACTTTGTTCAGATACTCCAACTAATTGATACGATCAAGAGTTTTCCCACGTTTATAATTCATGATTTTCATAAAAAACCTTAAAAATTGTTGGAATTGAGTTGAGGGGTGGCAGGGAAACCTTGCATTCTACAAAGATTGAGCTCTTTTTTAATGGATGTACAGAGCTAATTTACGTGTTCTATATTTTTCAATCTTTTGGGTCGTTTGTGCAAGTGCTCCAACCAATTGATATAATCAGAATTTTCCCCCGCTTTTAATTCGTGATTTTCACAAAAAAAAACCTTCAAAATTGTTGGAATAGGGGCAAGGAAGCCTTGCATTCTTTCAAATCTTTGAGTAGTTTAGAAAGATTTAACCCTTGTTTAATTGATGTATAAAACTAATTGAAATGTTCTATTTTTTTCAGTCTTTTGCGTCACTCTATGCAAATACTCCAACCAATTGATACTATCAGATTTTCCCCCTGTTTTGATACATGATTTTCTTGAAAAAAACCTACGAAATTGTGCCTTACATTCTTTCAAATCTTTGACTATTCTACTAAAAATTCGCTCTTGTTTAATGGATTAACAGTGTAAAATGGGAACCGAAAAAGGAGATGACACAACGAATGACCCTATTAAACCATCTGAGTTGCCAATGCCCGTAAGTGAGGCCATCAATTCAGCGGCTCAAGAGGCTGTTTTACGTGAACAAGTATGGTTCTTGCCTTTTTCTGATATTTTCTCTAAAATTTCTTCTAATAATTTTATTTTACATCCATCAACAACAGGAAATCAGTATGCAGCAAGTAATTCACAGTCAAAGGTAAAATTGGTCATTCATCTATTGAATATGTTCAAATCCAGTTTCCTGTCAATGTTTGGAAAGTTCATCATATTCTTGTCTCTGTTCTCATTGCAGCTAATTTTTATTCTTCCACTTCTCCCTGTCTTATGTGCAGGCTTGCAAGAGGCATCCAGGAACCTGCAGAAAATGCAAAGGACATTCTATTTGAACGGCACGATCCCAGTGCGCTCAAGGCCGGTGTCTTCTAGCCTCGTCATCCCTTCTTATGAAACTTGGATCAGTACTAAATCTCAATCGTTCAATCGTCTTATTTATTTTTCAGGGAGTTCTTCTCAGAATGGCAACTGAGCATAGAGCAGATATTTCAGCAAAACGTGGAAACACCCCCTCAATTTCTAATAGTTAGTCCTTTGGCGATTTTTTGATGCGCACTTGCTCGATTTTTATTTCTGAGCCCATTCAGATGATGATAACCCTGTGGTTATATTTAGATTTCAATTGCGTGGTCTAGCAGTTATGATTTTTTTTGAAAAAGATTCTAGCAGTTATGGTCATCGTCTTCCTACAATTAAATAATGATAAGAGTATTGGACACTGGCTCAAAACTCTTTTGGGAATTTCGCTATTTTTTAGTATTTTTATGCGATATTTTTATGCGACTTAGGGGCTAATCTCGTTGTGGTGAAGAATTTTATTCAAAATAAATGATTTATAATGTGATAATTAGTGGACTTCCTCTGAAGTAGAGAAACGTTTTAAAACTTTTGAGGATATAACTTTATTAGTTGATGCTGGAAATTGATTTATGTTTTATTATTCTGATGTTTATTTCATTATTTTTCTTACAGGCAACGTTGAAATTGGTAATGGGTATGGTGTTCCTGGTGGAGGTGCATATCACGCAGTGTCAACTATGTCGGGTTAGTTTCATACCTTTCCAACCTAAAATAATTTTATTTTTGAGAAATCACGCTGTTTCATGTATTCCAGGTTTTATTAATCAGGCAATTCTGAAGACCATCATTAAAGCGAATACTCATTTTCTTTAATAAATAGTTGTTAAAATTGTACCGTGAGTCCTTTTGGAGGGACTTCCTTTGCATGAGAGAAAAATATTAAAACTTTAGGAACTAAAAGTCATCGATTGATTTTGTTAAAAAAAACGTCATCAATTTATATTTTTATAAATGGGTTTACATTAAATTATTCTTCTGTTGGTTATTTTTCACGCAGGAAACGATGAAATCGGTAATGGGTATGGTGTTCCTGGCGGTGGTGCGTACCATGCGCTGTCAACCATGACAGGTTAATTGCACACCTTTTCAACCAAAAATAAGTTGGTTTTAGCAGAAATTGAGCAGTTTGATTTATTCCATTTTCGTTAACTCAGGCAATTCTAAAGACGAAAGTACTCCTGAGGTTGAACGAAGAGGTGCACATGAGTTGCCAGAATATCTAAGAAAGAGACTAAAGGCTAGGGGTCTTCTGAAAGATGACATAGCCAATGGTTCTGAGAATAGGGAGACGGTAAATCGCCTTGCTTTCCTTTTTCAGAGGGTATAATTTATCAGCTCATGTGTTTAAGCTATCCCGCCTATTTGAGATCCATCTCCTTATCTTATTTGATTGCACACTTCTGTTTTTGCTCATTAATATGACGAGACAGAAAATGGAATAACGATTAATTTTCTTAAATTTTTGGAAATTTTGTAGAGGAATATGCTGTTCACTGACCTCTACATCCAGAGATCCCACAATATCATTAAACCAAGCTCCTGCTCGCTCAATAATAAACAATTCACCAGCTGCCAGATTGATGAACTATCTTTAGAAAACCTACTCTTTGATCATTGATTCTCCAATTTTCTGCTTTCCATCATATAAACAAAAGTTGTCAACATCACTATGCAAATGATAATGTGTGTTTGAAAAATAATTATGATAATCATTTAAATTCTTTTTTGAACGAAGGATAATCATTTAATGATTTATCTCGTATTTTGTTTAATAATACTGGAGTCTTTGAGATGTATTCCTTGGTGAACATTTAATGAATTACTTGTTTCTGGTTTCAGATCTCTGCGACTGTTTCACATGATGATGGGAATGTCCTGAAGCTCCCCCCGGGTTGGGTCTGTATTTATTGATCTATTATTGTCACATATGTTTCTTCAAAAAAAATATTTTCACATATCGATCTGTCTTTTAATCAGGTTGAAAGATTACCTATATTTCCTGGCTTCCTTTGAAAATCAATGGTAGCGTAATTTTTGTGAATGGAATATGTTGAAGAATAGTCTCAGCACCTCATATGCTGAAAACGAATAGTCTGGCCTTGATCCTGGATGTTTCCAATTATGCGTCAATCTTAGCTGTTCTTTAATTCTGATTTTAATTTGTCTGGTTTTTCAAACTGCTCACTATGGCTATTCCTCTTGCGTCTCACACCCACTAAATTTCACAGTCGAAATTGAACCTTGGATTGGAATGCTTCAATCTATCTTTATGTGTGTACAGAGTTTTCTTTGATAATTTTTTTTTTGAAAATTTGAACTGTGATCACATGCCCATGCTGTGGTCATCAACAAGGACTTCCTAGGCGGTCACCCATTCTAGTACTGCTCGCGCCCAAGCACGCTTAACTTCGGAGTTCTAATGGGATCCGGTACACTAGTGTGCTGATACTGGTGTAGTTTTCTTTGATAATGACAATGTTATGATACTGGACTGAGGTTGAATATGAACACCACTAAGATATTGTTATTATTGGAAATTCTTCAAGAGACGGCAATCCATTTGAAAACTGACCTAGCGAACATAAGGGACCTGCCGCGCGATGACGAGAGTATCTCCCTTCTCTCCAAAAGCCGCAGCTCCACGTTCCAAGAATCAATAAATAGCCGATCCCCTTCTGCTCCAGCCATCCCCTTTATTTATAAGTTCTGCTTCCACATTTCAGATATTTGAATCGTTCAAGCTCCGAGTCACGTGAGACTTGGTGCCCTCTCCTCTTGCTTGCATGATAGCTTCTATCAAGAACGGAAACAGATGGATGCCGAGAGGCTATCTTCCCAGATTTGCTTGAAGTATAGACAACATTGTGGTGGGAAAGATTCTGGGGTGGGCCCACTAAAAGAAAACAAACACAAGTGACTTTAAGTAAAAACAACACTGTAAGGGCCTATTCACTTATGGTCCGATGCATGTTACATTAAGGAAAATATTACTAAAGATTTATGGAGAAACATAGGAATGTACGCCTGTGTTCTACAGTTATCATATTCATAAAGCTGATGAACGTCTGGATGAATTTCACTGGGCTTTACTATTCACAGTTCTGGATCTCTAATCTTGTCATTTTTATGTCATGACGATAGCTATTATGAGTTATTTATCACATGTTTTAGATAATTTTGAGACGGAAAGAAAACTACAGGTTAAGAAAATAACATCTATATAGAATAGGTTGAAGGCATTACTTTTTTGCCATCCTTTTTACAATTAATATACTATTCGAAATTTGTATATTCTTGCCTGCTGTTGTCTATGGATTTCGAAGTTAATGTTATTGTCTTATGAATGTGCTTCTTTCTCTTTCTCCTATACCTCTTTGAAATCACCTATTAACATGGGTCCATTTTGGATGCTCTCTCATCCTCTCAATCAATTTAATTCAAAGAACCCAAACGCAGGTTATGAGGGTCCATCCCCTTCCTGTTTCTGTTGGAGCCCCTGTCTGTCTCAATTTTTGATTTCTTCATTGTGTAATACTATACATCCCATCCTTACGTGAGTTTCTTTGTTTAGGTGGAAGCAAAAGATCCTGTAAGTGGACATACATATTTTTATTCAGAGACCACCGGTCAAAGTCAGTGGGAACGTCCTGTCAAGAGTGTTGAAAGTTCCCAGCATCCTTTTAATCGACCATATCTTAACACTCCCAGTCTTCCACCGTTACCAGATGGGTGGAAAGAGGGAGTTGACAACAATAGCGGTATATTCTGCCCCTCTTTTTTGCCATCTTTAAGGAAGCAGTGCATTTTTTTTATCAGATCTCTTGAAGATTAATTATGCATAGTAATCAGTTTACTCCTTTCGAAGTTGGGTAGTCTTAAATTCGGAAAATAGTTTACTAAGCCTCTCAAATTTGTCTGTCAGTGAACCTGAAAGATACTTCCCCTCATTTCTTGGGAAGAAGTTTATGTTTCTGGTTTCATATACAATAGTTATCTATGAGGTTTCGTAGTATGTGATGAGATCCCCATTGTCTCTAGGGGTATTCTGTTAGAGTCCTTATGAAATAACCGATTCTTGAAATCCTAGGGTTATAAATACCGCCTTGTAAGGTCATTAGAAGGACTTTTGATGAAAGATCGACTTGTGGTTTGTTGGCACGAGTAACTGTATCCGGCTTCCATGAGAGCAAGAACTCCCGATTCGGAGGTTCTTGAGAGTTTGTTCACCTATCGTTCTCTCTTCTTATCTCTACCCTCTTCCATCTCTCCTATTCTCTTCTCTATCCCTCGTCCCATTTCTTGATTTTGTTAGATCTCCATGGGGATCGTAACATATTCTGGTCTTATCATCCTGCAAGTCAATAGGGTTTTTTTTGGTATTTCTAGCAATTCCATTTAATTGCCTTAAGCTCTTGTGAAGAGGATAGGAAGATTCATTTTACAGATTGGGTTTTTATCTCTTTCCTCATCACTATCGATCATCTTTCTCCTCATTATCTTGCCTCTTGCAGACAATCATTCACTTTTTCCACTTTTGTGCTCTCTCCCTCTCTCTTTCTATGCTATGTTCGAAAGACATTTGAGCATAAACTACATTTTATTCCATTTTAAACGAAAAGTACATTGTGAGATCATTGATACTACCAGGGGTTCGTATCAGTATGTTCATGTCTTCTTTGATATCTTTCTGCTTCTATTTCTAGTGAAATCATTGTCTTTTGGTTCTTTTTTTTTACAGTTCTATAAGTTGTGGCATATTCATGTTGTTGCTCCATTTTTGATTATTTGTTGTTATTTATTCCAGTTTGGTTTCAATGAAAAACTGGAAAATTGTGTAATTTTCAGTTCAACCGCTTATCTTTAATCTACTATTAATGGTTTCATATAAAGTTGGATTGTTGCTTGTACAAAAGAATTTAGATGTTATAAATCAAGAATGTGATGGAATTCCAATGTCAAATGGCCAGAATAAGGGGTTTGCTAGTTCCAAACTAGGTTAGGAAAGAGCAGGAGAGAGGGAAAGAGAGATGGAAGGGTTGTCTATTGTCAGAAGGGCTAAGCCTATGTGCCTAGGACTCCTTGGCAGGGATCATCACCTGGGAGAGGGGAATGAGAAGACGATCAAGGTAGGAAGAGGTTGGGTTTGCTGTCACCATCAACAAGGGCTAATGACTCCTCAATTTCTTCATCAAGATGATGATGACAATGATGATTATGTCATCCGCCGCATCATCTGTCCAAAAATTGTTGACACATGACCATATGATATGTACTTTTCAAGAAAGTACCAAAGAAGGAAAGGGTGGGGGGTCAACGGACCATTGACCGGACCTGATCAGGGACTCGACCTATAAATAAGAGGGAGTCATAGTTGAGGGAAAGGAGGACGTTTTTCTGGATTCAGGCCAGCGACGGTTATGTTGCCGGAGGACCAGAGACGCAGAGCTAGACCGCAGATCTTGAAAGGGGACTACGACGAGGAGGAAGGAGCTCCGTCACGGGAAGGGCGAGTCGTCCTATCGTCTGATTCTTTTATCTTTCTATTTCTCGTTTCTTTCTCTCAACATCGGATCCAGACTCACGATTGGGTAAATATTGGCAAATTCTTGAGTTTCTATTGGAGATAATTCATTGATACAACATAGGTGTATCACCTTAACAAGTCGTTATTGTCCCAAAGTTGATTTTTTTATCCTTTTAGATGATGAGGACAATTATGAATCCTCGTTGTTCATCACAGATGACGAACATGGTATTATTGGCAAACCTTTTGATGGAAGCTCTGAAGTCCTTGATGCATTGTTGACTCTGTTGGACGCAGAGCAGAGATGGTTTAGGCAGAAGCAGATAAGGAGAGATTGGAGCGACAGAAACATAAAAATGCCTTATGTTATTCGTAAGGGTACCTGGGGCTTTATTGGGAAGCTGGACTTTTCCAAGGCATACGATTCCTTGGATTGGGATTTCTTGTGGGACTTTCCCAGGGCATGGATACTATGGGTATGGAGATGCATCACATCCCACTCATTCTCAGTGTTAGTGAACAAACACCAAGGAGGAGGAGAAATCCAACCACAAAAGGTGGGTTAGGCGAGGGTGCCCATTAGCACCATAATGGTTTCTCCTTGTGGCAGATGCACTCGTTGTCTGTACTACTCAGGCATGCTATCATGACAGCTGAGGGGTAACCAGATGCTGAGTTGCCCAGAGGACAAACAATATTGGTTAGATGCATGGTCATCACGAAGAATTCTGTGTAAGACGTTTCCCAGATTCATGTGCTTGCATGGAGTCCCAATGCCACAGTATTTGTCGGAAAGGTGCATGGAGGCCGATTCTAGATGGTGCCCTGTCGGACCAGAGGATTGGAGAATTTCTGGACATGCAAAAATCATTAGCCTGAATGAGACCCTGTTATGAAGATCATGATGGCTGAATTGGACCAATGCCTATTTTTCGGTCCGAAAGACCAACACAATGATTCAAGAAGGTCCTGGGGGGTTGATATGCCCCAGAGCCTGTCAATTGATGTGGCGACCAATATTCTCACTGAAGGTACACATCTTCTGTTGGCTCCTACTTCAGAGAAGAATAATAACTCATGCCTTTTTCCCTAAGGCTGTACCTGAAGACATTGACAGAATGCATGTTATATTCAGGAGGGGAAGAAGACTGTAAACTTCTATTTTCAAGTGCTCCTTAACTGGTATTTGGGCCAGCCAAGGAATTTCACAGGTGGATATGACCTCTTAGAAGTCTTTCTGGAATTCGATTTGGAGGGGCAGGTGTCAAAGGAAGAGAGAAGTGGGGTACAGGTGATGCTGTGGGCCATTTGGCTGCTAGGAATGCGGTGATATTTAGGGACAGGACAGCTTCTACGGACTGGGCGATCCAGGATTTCCAGGGGGTTAGGGCGACCTGGATCCTTCAGGATGGGCACTGAGGGGGGATATTCTGAAACTAATGTAGGCAGGCCCTGATGAACCTGCCTTTTCATAATGGTGGTCACCTTTTTTTTTTCGGGCGACTGTCCCTCCTACTTTCCAAAAAAAAGATATGCAGTGGTCCCAATTGTCCCAAGAGGAAGGGAGAGTAAGGATAAAGACATGGATAATCAGCTCCATGGACTAGATGGACTGGGATGTTACAGAAACTGAGCGAGAGAGAGAGAGAGAGAGAGAGAGAGAGAGAGAGGGAGAGAGAGAGAGAGAGAGAGAGAGAGAGAGAGAGAGAGAGAGAGAGAGAGAGAGAGAGAGAGGGAGAGAGAGAGAGAGAGAGAGAGAGAGAGAGAGAGAGAGAGAGAGAGAGAGAGAGAGAGAGAGAGAGAGAGAGAGAGAGAGAGAGAGAGAGAGAGAGAAAGAGAGAGAGAGAGAGAGAGAGAGAGAGAGAGAGAGAGAGAGAGAGAGAGAGAGAGAGAAAGAGAGAGAGAGAGAGAGAGAGAGAGAGAGAGAGAGAGAGAGAGAGAGAGAGAGAGAGAGAGAGAGAGAGAGAGAGAGAGGAAGAGAGAGAGAGAGAGAGAGAGAGAGAGAGAGAGAGAGAGAGAGAGAGAGAGAGAGAGGAAGAGAGAGAGAAAGGAAGAGAGAGAGAGAGGGAGAGAGAGAGGGGGAGAGAGAGGGAGAGAGAGAGAGAGAGAGAGAGAGGGAGAGAGAGAGAGGGAGAGAGAGAGAGAGAGAGAGAGAGAGAGAGAGAGAGAGAGAGAGAGAGAGAGAGAGAGAGAGAGAGAGAGAGAGAGAGAGAGAGAGAGAGAGAGAGAGAGAGAGAGAGAGAGAGAGAGAGAGAGAGAGAGAGAGAGAGAGAATTTTTCAATCGTGAGGCTAGAGAATTTTGTTTATTCCATGATATTTGTTGGTCGCCATTCTGTATAGAATATCTACAAAATAAAACTAACTTTATTTGCTCAGGTCGCACTTACTACTACAATACAAAGACGCATGCCACACAGTGGGAACGACCAAGTTCAGATAGAGATCGACCCCCACCCCAAGTGAAGTGCCAGATTATCTCTGCTGCTATGCCTGCTGGCCGTAGTGATAATGGAGTTTCTCCTTTGGTGAAATGCTTAAAATGTGGTGGATGGGGAGTTAATCTCGTCCAATTATCAGGTTACTGTAATCATTGCGCAAGGTAAGATAGCTCCTCCTATCTTCTGCCTTATTTTCTAGTACCTTGCTCCAATATGGAAATATTGGCATTTCTGAAATAAGTCTCTGTTAATATTCTCTGCTGTTCACCATGAGGTCATAATGATATAGTGGGTAATCCGAATTCAATGTGCAGGATCCTCAATATTCCCATCCCCCCTGCGTCTGATGCTGCCAGTAATCTTCAACAAACAGGGGCAAGGTACAATGCTTCCATTTACTTGATTCACGAATGTGCTCTCTTTGATATTTATCTACAAGATTTTGGCTTCATGAACAAACATTTTCTATTATTTGGGCGTTTAAATGGCTGATCATGGCGGAGTATGACCTTTTTGTGTTACCCAGCTTGAAACCTCCTGCTGGTAAAAACAAAAAACGAGAAGGCAGAAAACGTGTTTTCAAGGAGAAAGATGATCTAGACCCAATGGATCCTAGCTCATATTCAGATGCTCCTCGAGGTGGCTGGTATGTTGTATATATCCACTGTGCATATTTTTTAATCATTTGGCTACGGCATAATGTTTATCTACATTAGAAGTTTAGCCTATAACTCCTGTTAGGGGTTTTTCTGTCAGTTCAACCCACTTGGGCCATTTAGGTTTTCTGCCGCTTATGGTAGTTCTACCCTTCAAATATCTTCAGTTATCTCGTAGGAGTTCAGACAAGAAGAATGAGTTAAAATTGAAGTCCTTTGCTGTCCTTGACTGCCTTATCATCCCATGGCTGGGATTTATTTATATTTTACTTCGTCCTACGTCTAAGGATCAGATATGTTAGAGAAAATAAGCTGAAACATTGTTTTTGTAACTCCGCATTCCTATTGAAATCCGAGTATTTCATCATGCCAAGCATGATGAAGTTTCTTTTATAGAAATGGAAAATAGAGTAATGTTATAACAATCAATTATGAAAAATTAATTAAGTTTTTCCCCAATTAATTAGTGAAATGATAATCGGTCTCTTGCAGGGTCGTTGGCTTGAAAGGTGTGCAACCAAGAGCGGCTGACACGACAGCCACTGTATGTCTCTGTTTCTTCACCGTGAAAATTACGTCCCTTAAATTGATAAAATCTTAATTACATTTATCGTCAGACAGCAAAATGTGCATTTTATGATATTTAACTATACTTCCTCGAGCTCTACTAACATTTGACCTACATTTAATGAAAATGAAATAACCCATTTGTTAATCCTGATTATGCGTTTGGGATAACTCTAATGAAGGACTGGGTCATGCAAATTTGCTGGTGGATTTCCTTAAACTATAATGATATTTTTTTACTTATAAACTCTTCATAGGATTATTTTTATTTTCCAATTGAATCTCAATTGTGTCCAAACTCGTTCCCAGGGCCCACTGTTTCAGCAACGTCCCTACCCTTCTCCTGGAGCTGTTCTAAAGAGGAACGCGGAGATCGCTTCACAGAGCAAGAGACCTGGTTCTAATATGGCTCCAATATCCAAGAGAGGAGATGGCAGCGATGGGCTTGGTGATGCAGACTGATCAAGCTTATCCTTGGTTCTCGGCACGCGGAAGATCATATCGGGCCAAAATTTTGGTAATATTCCAACAAATATAAAAGGCATTGCTCGGAAGAAATCAAGTATTTAGTTTTACTCCTGCCTTTTTTTTTGTGTTTTGTGTTAGTTAGTTTAGATTTGAGTAGTAGATGGCAGGGTAGTTGTAAAGTTACTGGTTTTTTTCACTTGTCTTGGCCCTTCTTATGTATGAAAAGTTTGTGATAGTGTTAGAAACTTTGGATGTGTCCTAATAAATTGTATGTGTTCAATATCCAATCTAAGTTGATGCTTTGGCTAGGTTCCTGATATTATTTGACCATATTTTGTGTAAACTCTCCTTTTCTGTTATTTGCATTCTTTCTTTATCTCTCTCTCCCTCTCTCTCTCTCATTGTTACCCTTTCCCTCCCTCTTCCTATGTATTTTCTATTAACAACAGTCTCTCTCTACGGTCCTGCTAACCTTTGGTCCTCTAACCCAACCTGGGTTCAGGTCTACCCGGGGTCGGTGTGGGTCAGCTGGGTTGGGCAGGGTCGGTTCAGGTTTACCCATTTAGTCTCTCGGTTCTGTTGGTTGGGAAGGGTTACCCGACTTGGCTGGCCCAGGAAGCCCATTTATTCACTGCGGTCGGCGGCTCTGAGAGTCGGGTTTGATAGCCCAGTCAGCCCATTAAGTGACTTCGTAATATTAATAATCAAGGACAATAATTTTTGTTCAAACTGATTACATTTAAAATAAATGGTCAGCTTATAGTACAAACATTATAAATCATCACTTTTAAAGATGTATATTGATTCTTTGAATTGTTGACATTATGTTATTTGTTGGGTATAAGAAAATGTTTAATATTTTTTCAGATGAAATGTTTAACATTTGATTACGAATTCACTGATTTTATAAATTCAAAATGTTCTATGATAAAAATTATACTAAGTAGGAATATATGATTAGGAATTGACACCCTTAAAAATCTCAAGTATTATGACTTAAATGAGAGTAATTAAAGCTTAGTTACAATATTCAAGTAATCACAACCAATTTCATGTTGTATCCAATTATCTAAATAACTTACAATATGTAACATGTATTTATAAAAATGTTTCTTGAAATTCATGTCATTTAAATCCTATAGGTGGTTTAAATTTATGAACTACCTTGGTCCTCTAACCCAACCGGTCAGGTTTACCCATTTAGTCTCTCCCAGGAAGCCCATTTATTCACTGCGGTCACGATGGCTCTGAGAGTCGGGTTTGATAGCCCAGTCAGCCCATTAAGTGACTTCGTAATATTAATAATCAAGGACAATAATTTTTGTTCAAACTGATTACATTTAAAATAAATGGTCAGCTTATAGTACAAACATTATAAATCATCACTTTTAAAGATGTATATTGATTCTTTGGATTGTTGACAGTATGTTATTTGTTGGGTATAAGAAAATGTTTAGTATTTTTTCGGATGAAATGTTTAACATTTGATTTCGAATTCACTGATTTTATAAATTCAAAATGTTCTATGATAAAAATTATACTAAGTAGGAATATATGATTAGGAATTGACACCCTTAAAAATCTCAAGTATTATGACTTAAATGAGAGTAATTAAAGCTTAGTTACAATATTCAAGTAATCACAACCAATTTCATGTTGTATCCAATTATCTAAATAACTTACAATATGTAACATGTATTTATAAAAATGTTTCTTGAAATTCATGTCATTTAAATCCTATAGGTGGTTTAAATTTATGAACTAAATGAACTTATGATTTTTTTTGGGAAAGTTCATGGTGCAATAATGTGGCTGGGTCTGGCCTAGCCTGCAACCAGTCCAGCCTTGCACTCATTGCCATCGAGGGAATTTATTAATAAAAAAATGTGTGTTCCATAAGTTTGTGCAGGTTATAAACTGAGCCCAAATATCTCAATTACTCATGGGCTCACTCATCTAATAGTCCATACCTTGGCATGCGCACATCTTGGAGCTGACTTGGTATACACTTATGGAGTGATCCCCGGTCCCTGAGTTAAGAGCCTGTCTGTGGAGTTAAGATGCTGCCTACACCATCTTTTAGTATCTTCGCATGAAGTCTTGGATGATGCCTTACTTGCACTCTCCACATTCAAGCCCATGCTGTTTTCCACTAGCGTTGGCCTTTGATAAAACATAAATTAAGGCTAAACTTATATTTTCAGGTCCTCATTTATTGTAATTTCTTTACTAAACATAGAGTGCGGGTCGAATCCACATATAGCAGGGATTAAAAACGAATTTTCAGTTAAAGTAGTTCAAAAAATTGGAAGTAATTTGAAATATTTTGATTTAAAATATTCATAAGAATTATTTAAAATAAAAATAAAGAAAATTGTTGGAAACTAACATAACGACAAAAAGTATTTACTGTTTATTAGATTCTACTAATTTAATTTAAGTTTTAGAAATTTTTGGGAAAGTTCTATTTTCCGAAGCGATAGCTTTAGATTTGAATAAAGTTAATATACATATTGGGATTTTATATTTAGTATTTTTGATACCAAGTTTTTACTTTCCTTAAGCACCTCATATACTACCCCAAATTTTGATGAAATACAAGATGCTCATTGGATGATAAGAAATGAACTTTACATGAGACAAATCCAGATTTCAAGTGGAGTGAATTTATGAGTGGGAGTGGAGAGAATAAGAGACAAAAAATAATAGACCTTACTCAGGTCATAATCCATGCTTGATTCCCCAATTTATTAAGAGAGATCTAAGATGAGGAATCAATGAATAAAAAAATATTGTGCAAAAAGAGTTGAATTTGACGAAACAAGGACTTAACATTCTTAACTCACAAATTTATTTCCTTTAAGTTTCATAATTCCATTCCCAATACCTCCGCCATTTCCTTGCTGTCTCTCTCAATATCTTCATTTTGACCACTTTGTCTCACTAAAAACCATCATTCTTTCTCTCTAGACCCCCACCTGAATCTCTAGTTTATCTCTCTAAAAAATCACAACAAATCCATCTTATACTCGCCCTAAACTAAGTTTTTATATCCACCACTGCTCATGGTGGCTAGAGTGGGCCTCACGTGTAGCAGGTCAGCCACAACTACATCCATTTTCGTGGCAGTCTGTGGAAGGGACAGTTGTGTATCGGCTGGTCCATATGTGCCCTACCTTCTGGACTTGGCCAGATTTTTCCCAAGTTTGAAAGAGGGTGAGCCTCCCTGAATTGAGGTTGAACTAGCCTAAACCGACCTGAACTGACCAGGACCAAGTCACCCAACCCAAGGGCCCAACTGCATACGCTGCCACAAGCTGTTGCCGACCGTCATAGTGGTAAAATAGGGTGTTGTATTCAGTTATGAATTGAAAAATATCAAAAAAAAATCCTTAAAAATAGTATTAGAAACATCTAGTCACTCTAAACTTCAAATAAATGATGGGAAATCATCTAAGGATCATATTATATTTTTTAGTCATTTTTCTAAGCTTTAAATTAAAAAATCTACAATAGTCTATAAAATATAGAATATTCCCCTTTTAAGTACCAAATAAAACAGAAAAAACTATATCAATTATTTGTGATGATTTTCATCACATTTTTTCAAAGTTACATCATAAAAACTATATAGTATAACAGAAGTATCCATAAATACATTGGAACTCATTTCTTCTATTCTGAACCTCAAGAATATTCTAAATTTGATGTTCGGCCTCTGTCTGGATTGACCCCTTACTTATCATGTACTTATTATATAGTTTTTAAATGGAGATTTATATCAAATAGTGTTGCGCAATTTTTAGTTTCTCAAGTCCTAAACATTTATTGTTGTTTTTAATACATGTTTATTGACAAGCTTATGAGCTTATTGTTTTTATTGACAAGGTTAAAAGATTCTTAAATTGAATAACTACCTTCCTGCTTATTCCACGTATATTATTTATAGACCTTTGAGTGGAAAACATATCATAAATTTTTGCTTAAGTTTATAGTAAAGTAATGGTAGAAACTCCTAAATTTGGACGTAAAAACTAGCGATGTTCTCGGGGAGCCACAGAAAATTGTGATAAATGATTTTTTGGACATTTTTGAAGTACAGGAAGATTTATGAGAATGAAAAAGGAAACAGTTTGTGGTACCTTAATTTTTTTTTACGGCATGTTCTTAACTAATCATTTAATTTTCAGGAGTGAAAATTTCTGACAGTTTTGTGATCTGCGTCTTTGCATGAAAGGCAAGACATTTAAATCTTGATCTAGGTCACCCAATATTTACATAAACATCCTAAGATAGCAGTTTATCCCTGAAAGTTCAGGATTGAACATTGTAGTTGAAGAGGAAATGGAGCAAAATCAGAACTGGCCCCAATATTAACCACAAAATTGGGAGGCTAGAAGAATGAATTTAAAGGAGTATTTTGACTCATATCAGAGACCAGTTTACAATACAGTTACTTAACCTTTAGCTGAAGAAGTAAAGTTTAAAATTGACCCAAAATTTGAAAATTTCTCAAATTTGTATGGCAGATTTAATGAGGAGCCTTACAAATTCCTAAGGGTTTTACGGATATTTTCTCAATCTAAAGATACCCAGGAGTATCCCAGGAAGTTTTGATGATGAAAATATTCCCTTTTTTATTAAAATATAGATCAAAATATCGGTTCAAATTACAAGGAAATTTTTTTAAATCTTGGAGGGAAATAAAGAAATCTTTCCTAAATAAATTCTATTTCTATGGGAAGACAAAAGCCTTGAGGAAATCCATAAGGGATTTCACTCAAGGAAATAACTTCTTTAGTGATGCCTGGGAGAGATTCATGTCACTAATAGATGGTTTTCAATCACACAAAGTGGTCCAAAGCTTCTATGGAGGACTTAATGACCATGAATGAAACATCATGGATATAGCTAGTCGGGGTACTTTTGTGGATACATATGCTGGTGAATCTATGTGGTTCATGGAGCAACTAGTAGATAATTGGGACTGTTGACAATGTTTTGCAAACAATGATAGGAACACAAGAACAAAACAAGGACTCATTGATCTAAAGGCAGTATAACAAGAATTCAAGATGGAAATATATATTGGAACAATGAGTAAGGGTGTGGATTAGCTAAATAAGAAGTTCAGATATCTTATACGAGTTCTTCAAGGATAGCCAACCACATTTCATGCAATGCAAGCTGAAAATGATTCTGTTCTTTCTGCTCAACTAATGAACATTCTGATGACTTTTGTCCATTAGTGAACAGCTTAATGCCTTTGGTAGAGCATATAAAGCCCATCCTCATTGAAGCAAAAAGGTTGACTATGGAGGGTAAAATTAGAATAATGGAGGAAGCGACACCTTCCAACCAAAAAACTTGGTCCCTCAGCATTCCCAGAATATTCCTCATTACTCTAAGCCTTTGAATTCTCATTATTCTTTATGTAATGGTCAAACTAATAATAAGTGAATGAAAATTTTTGGGGAACTACAAGAGTATAAGGATAATAACCGCAAAATGGAAGAAATGAGGATAAAGATTGAGAGGTCAAGGAACAACACGTGAATACAAGAGCACCCACCTAATCAAATAACCGACTGAATGAATCATAAAATGGATGAATTTTTTCAATGGAACAAAATTCAGTTCAACTCACAACCGAGCGTCTGTTTAATCCTAGAAATTTATATGTGCTTGAAAATAATGTTGCTCATGCTATGATAATAATATTTTGTGAAAACGATAATAATATTTTCCTCTTAGAAATGATGTTTCTGATGTTGAAAGCATGCACATAATGTCTAGTTTAAGTCTTGGAATATTTTTACCTGATCCCTACGAGCATTGAATACATGAAAATGTAACGAAGACATAGACAATGGACCCATGGAAGAGGACTTTCATGATAATGATTTAAAAACAAAAAATGGTAGATCCAAATCGAAAGGCTTATATAACTCCTATAGTCTATCCCAGTGCCTTGAAATCATCTAATGAAAGGCAAAAAATCACCTACTAGCATTTTTTTGAAGAAGATACTACCACTATTCCTTCAGTTGACGCGATTGAAAACATCGGTTCTTTTTAAAAACTTTGAAAAAGCTGTGTAAACCTTCTAGGAAAAAAAATCATACATATGAGAATATCAGTTTAATTTAATGAATGAGATTCCTATTAAGAACAGGGATCCTGGGGATCTATTGCTTAGATCCAAAATAGGAGGGTAGATTTTAGTAGATTTATTTAAGATTCTAGAGCCAGTGTAAAGTTAAAGCCTAGGCTCTCTATGATAAATATAAATATGGATATTTGGAGTCTATTTTATTAGCATTGTCATTGGCTGATCAATCTATTAGGCAGCACTATGGAAACTTAGATGGTGTGCTGTTTAAAGTTAATTAACTATCAGTGTATTGTGGAGTTCATTGTAGAAGATATGAAAATCACACGAAATTTGAGTCATGCAACCATCATCTTTCGCTGGCCATTTTCAGCCACAACGAAGGCTACAAAAGAATGAGATAAAGGCACAATTGAGTTAAAAGTAGGAAATACAAAAAATTGAGTTTCCTGTATCTAAATTAATGAAGCATCCTACTAACTCACTTGAGGTTATATCGTTGTTAAGTTTAGTTGTAGAAGAAGAATTTCATGTTGATCCATGCATCCATAATTTATTTACTCTTGATGATGATGAATTTATGAATTAACCTTCGCTTGAGCCTCCAAGAGCTTTACCTTCCTCAGATATTGGGCTTAAACTGTTGGGTTCTTCTCTTAAAGTTCTTTTTTTAATGATGTGGTAAACTCTTTATATGTTATTCTCACATTACTTCTTTTTAGAGCAGAAATTTTTTTTACTTGAATTCCCATCAGATTATAAATCTGAAAAATGATGGACAATTTATGATACCAAAGGGATTAACCCAAAAATCTGTAAGCATAGAGTTTTGTTGAAGAAAGTTCTTACACACTAGAAAATCTCAAAGCCACCTAAACCCCCACATGCTTGAGATCGTGAAGGAGAAAATCATGAAATATCTAAAGGCTGGATTTATTTTTACCATTTCAGGTAGTCCATGGGTAGATCCTGTAAATCTAGTCTTTAAAAGCAGGAATAACTGTGCAAAAACCTGAAAATGATGAGGAGTTTCAGAAAATAATTGCTTCTGGTCGGAGAGTATGCATTGCCTATAGAAAGCTGAATTCTGTAACTAAAAAAGACCACTATTCTTTACCATTTATTGATCAAATTCTTGAGAGACTTCCGGAGAGATTTACTATTACTATTTGGTTGTTATTCATGTTATAATCAGGTAGAAATTCCTGAAATGACCCAGATAAAACTTCTTTTTACTTACCTTGTTGGTACATTTGTTTTTAGAGAATGCCTTCAGATTATTTAATGCACCAGCCACATTTCAAAGATGTATAAGCACAATGTTTTCAAATTTTAAAGGAGATATTTTTTTAAAAAATATGGATGATTTTTCACTATTTGGTTCTTCTTTTGGTTCATGTTTAAATAATGTAGTCAAGGTTTAACAAATATGCATGGGGAAAATTCTATTGCTAAAGTTGGAGAAATTCCACTTTATAGTAGAAGAAGGAATATTTTGGGGCATCATATCAGCAAGAATGGGCTAGGGTAGACGAGGCAAAAAGATAAGTGATCAAGAGCCTACCTCGACTAACAAGCACCAAGCTACTTAGAGGGTTTTTTCATCACACAAATTTTTACAGGAGATTCATTAAAAAATTGCTAAAATCTCCAATCTCCTTAATTATAAAGGATACTGATTATATTTTTTATGATAATGTCAAAGTTACTTTTTTAGAGATCAAAGGATCTCTGATTCAGGCACATCTCTTGCAGGCTCCAAATTGTGAATTTGCTTTTTAATTAATGTGTGGTTCATCTGATTTTACAGTGGGAACAATTTAGGTCAATGGGTGGGCAAGATGCTAGTGGCCATATAGTATGCTAGGAAGACTTTATGAGGTGCACAGGTAAATTATTCAACTAAAGAAAAAAAATTTGGAGCAATCATATTTAATTTAGAAGAATTTTGTTCTTATATATTCAGAAGTAAAATGGTTGTTTATTTTGATGATTCTACTTTGAAAATTTTACATAGTAAAAAGAGCCCAAACCTAGGCTTATAAGATGGATTTTACTATTACATAGGAATGAAAGGCATGCATGGGTGTGAGAATGTAGTAGCTGATCATTTGTCATGACTATATGTTCACTTAGTTTTCTTTGTTTTCCTGATTAGCAGATTTTAGAATTTAAGGCTAAAAATTTACCTTGGTATCGGCATATTGTGATCCATTTATCTTCTGGTGAATTATCAAATGATTGGAATTTTAATAAAAGAAAAAGGATTCTTCAAGTGAATAAAGTATTATTTTTGGGAGAAACCTGAATTTTTTCATCTAGGGGTAGACCATTTCATTAGGAAATGTGTAATCAGTGATGAGTAATAGGAGATTCGAGAATTATGGCATTCATCTCAATATGGGGGGTCAGTACTCTCCTAAGATCAAAACTGCTAAGATATTAAAATCTGGCTTCTACTGGCTTATGTTGCATCAATAGTTTATTTTGAATTTTGAAAACATTGTTTGAAGTGGTAAGCTTCAGTAAACTTATGCACATTAGATCATATGCTACCACAACCAATCATAGAAGAATAGACTCTATGGGCCCTTTAGCAACTTCTGACAGAGATGAATATATTTGATTGGATTTAATTATGTTTCTAGATGGGTAGAAGCTATTATTTCTAGATCAAGAAATTATAAAGTTGTGCTCAAATTTTTTTTGCAAAAATATTATTTACAGGCTTGGGCATCTAAGGACAATTATAAGTGATGGGGTTGTCACATCACTTATAATTTATGATTTTTTTGAAGAAATATGGAGTCCATCATAAGATGACTAAGCCCTTATAATCCTCAAGCCAGTGGACAAGTGGATGTCAGAAATAGAGAGATTAATTTTTTTAAAAAGAAAATCAGTAGGCCATATGAGGACTGAACAACTAGACTTTATGATGCTTTGTGGGCTTATAAAAATGCCTCTAAACCACCCCTAATAATGTCACCTTTTAATGTAGTTTTTGAGAAAGCTTACCACCTTCCTGTTCAAAATTCAGTATAAGGCATATTGGGAAATAAAAAACTTAATATTTTTTTACATAATGCAGATAAAAATTGCTACATGAACGTTAGGAACTGAGGAATGAAGCCTACAATAACTCTATAATCTTAAACCCCAATTTAAGTACTCATTCAATTTAAATTTAAGCAGTAATCTAAAACTACAAATTGGACATGTCAATCTCTTTGTCCAGGCTTTGGGAATAATTTTTTTCAGGAGCTTATGGGTGATATTGATAATCTTGAAAATTAAGGGTTTAACTCTTCATTAGTATTTTTGAGATTAAAAAATATAACCTGTGCTTACTAAGTAATCTGACCTAGTGATGAATACGGCTCGTCTCCATGGGAATGGTGATTAGGGATTTAATATTCTTAATACAGTGATTATCGAGATAAGGTGAGATACATACTAATTACAAAATGGAGTGATGCAAAAATGCGAGGTGAGAGAGTGATATTAAGATGAGGATTTGAGTGATAATTAGGATTTGAGAAGATTGAGTGAATGTGAAGATGAAATGACAATGACACAAAGAATGGTGGGAGCTAAGTAAAGAACAAGTTTTACATGGTAAATTACGAGTAAGTTAATGACACAGTGGTGCCGTGAAGGTGTTAAGACATGGTTAGAGAGTGTATCGAAGTGACATGATGGTGAAACGTGACAGTGAAATAAATCTAAGCAAATGACGATTTCAAGAAAGAACAACATAAGGCAAAGATACTTACTGTAGCTCCTTCTGTTCTGCCATGATCATGCCAATTTGTAAGTGCAAGTAGGCTCCCCCTCTTCTCTGTTGCCCTTTCCCACACTCCTAGGACACCAAGAATTGACTTGATGGATCTCAAAAACTCACTATCTTTGAATCATCCCACATGAGCAAGAAGCAAGTTTAAGGATGAATTTGAAAATGATCCATGCCTCTATTTATAGATCAGAGGGTATGAATTGAGAGAGGGGTATTTTTCCTGCTTCTATAAGGTCTTGGCTAACTTAGGTGGGGCTTAGGGGTTCTTCATCGATCTTTTGGGTGGCCTGGCCCCTTAAAAATTTAGCTCAATTGGACCTCTGGATTGTTAGATATCAAACTTTGAAGTTGGAGCAATCCTAGCCGTCCAGTTTTTCTCTCACCTTATCATCAGCGGTTAAGATGTCCAATTGCCGTTTATTTTTTAGTGACACAATTGCCTCGTCTTCCGTGATTTTCCACTACCAGAGTGCCACTTGTCACTATGTTGAGGCAAATACAAAAAATAAAATCCATTTTATTACTTAATTATTGTGTGACGTGGCAACACATCACAAGGTTTCTCTATTTTCTTCCTTTTCTAGTAATGACACCCTGACGAGTGTCATTCATGTGGGAAAAGGGCATATATTCCACAATCATTACTGGAGGGGGCACGCATTACCGCGTGTTGCATCAGCCTTTTTATTCTTTTTAATAAATTGCGGGGTACACGTGTGTGCCATGTGTATGCTGCAATTGTTGACTTTTCTCTTTCCATTTTTTCTTTTCTTTCCTCTCTTGATTATGGCATTTTATTATTGTGATTTAAATCATATCTTATTTTCTATTAATCCATGTTGCCCCTGCAAAAAAAATATGAATAAATCATTATATAATGATTGGTGCATTATGGCATTGCAATTCGCGATCCCATAAATGCACCTTTTCACAATGATTAGCCCAGATAATTATTGGTGACACTCTTGATTGGTGGCCATTTGATGAATTGAATGGAGACACATGGCGGGCATATTTTTAAGACAAATTTACTCAAACTTTTCATTATAAAAATAATACTGAGTCATAAAATATAATAATATATATATTGACTTAGAAAAACCATATATCCATAAATGTGAGGCAAAATAAAATCATAAAAATATTCTGAAACATAAAATTAATTTATTTAAGAGTATGATGTCATACAAGTTCTTAACAATACTATTAAATTGACAAAAAACACAATATCACTCAAAAACAGGATTAATCACTTAAAGGTTGAGAACGCACATTTATAATTATTTTAGTTCATAAAAATGAGTACATTTTTCAGAAAGAACCCCATAATTTATGAGTTTTCAAACATGCCGAGTCAGATGAAAACCACACACTTTTGTAGTAAGACATTTAATTTTCTTTAAAAATGTGAGTTTGAGAACTAACCGAAGGGTTGGTGAGTCCATCATCCATTTGGTTCCCCTCGCATAGTTGATGTTGTAAATCTGCTATGTGTGCTTAACACCTGTTGGATGTCCTTCTAGATACTCTTGAGGCATTTATGGGACGTTATTCATGTATGTGGCTTTTTGAGTAGTAATGTGCTTCAGATTCTATGATGATAAAGTAAAGGATTTGCTCCTCATAAAGGAGTAAGGCATCTCATATTGCCAGTTTTTCTGCTGCTGCATTAGCCTGGATATTGTAAAAATGATTTTTTCCATGGCAGCATTGTGAACATTAATCTTAAACAAGCCAATCCATGATGGGCGTTATTTCGCATGCGACATGTGGGGCGTGGTATGGGTCAATTTTGCTCGTATTCCTCATATCTCTAGTATTGTACATGTACAGAGTCATGATCACAGAGAGCGAGCTAGTAGATAATGGGTCTGCTTCTACATTTCTTCACTTGCCTCATGACCCTAAAAATGCCTAAAAAAACAAGAATAAATATTTTGTCTCCTAATATCCCATAACACGTAGGTTACTATGATCTATAGGATGGGGCTATCCTTACACTATTGGGAAAAATGTAGTGTCGTGATTATTGGGTTCTGGAGCTATCATTGATTTCATTAATATTTGATTTGTATTCAAGAAGACAAAATGGAATTCCAACAGACCCTTAAAACAATAAAAAACTGGATGATGAAATCACCATTGCATGAGTCTGATTGACAATTTCTCAACACTTTGAGCGAATTGTGCCGAAACTGTTCAAATGTCCAGCCTTTAGAGGTGTCTACAAAATTCTCGCCAAGTTGAATGTCGACCATCCTGATGAGCCTCTTTATTGAATGAAAATCCTTATTTTGCCATTTTAATAGCATCATGATGTGAGAATACCCAAGGTGAGAAGGGAGAATAAGGATGGGCATGTGAAAAATTCTTCACTATTCATTCAAGGCTTTCTCCTATTCATACTAAATAATACTTTTTTATAGAAATCCCAAAATTTTATATACGTCTTCAGACATCCAAAATACTATTTTCATGTGGCCCCTAAGACCCATGAATCAATATAATTCATAAATCTAACTGCACAATAACCTTTATTGGCTAACCTTATTAATTAACTTTATCAACATGTAGATCGATTACTCAATCATTCATTGAACATAACCAATATATTGACAACCAGTATGTAGCTGCCAAGCTACTCCTCATGCTCAAGAATAAACTAAGGAGTATATCAAATCTCTAATTCAACTATATTGTCGTCAGTTATCTTGTAAGTATAATCCCTCATTTACTTGCTGCTCTTAGGATGACCAATGATATGTTCAACTATCATCCCCAAAGCGGTCATCCCAGTTTACTCTAATGTGTTAAGGGATTAGCTAAGAATTATTCTCCGATATTCCATTACCTTGGCCAAGGGTTTTGTCACATCGTCTTGCTTGAGTGGTCTCCTTCAATGCTGAGGATGAATGAGGCCATTTTGACTACTCAATCACCTTCATTAACTTCTCAATTTATGCAGTCTAAGATGGTTTCGAATCCCATGATTAGGAACTTGTAGGATATGAGTGGTTCTTAATCATATCCTACAGGTTCCTAATCATCATATGAGTGGCTAGTAATCCCATGATCAGTCATACTCATCATATGAGTGGGACAAGGCAGGGCTATTCTTTTGAAATATTTTGATGTACTTCTTGAGTATCCTTACAATATGAATATTTGGAATATATGTTTGAAGACAAATGATATACATATTATAATCTCATCATAATTCATTAAGTCATATCATTTTTTGATTATAAGCGTTTAAAATTGATTATAATAAACATATTATATCAATGAATATTGAACGGGGCATAATACTTGTAGGCCACATATTTTGCCATAAATTCTGGTATGTACAGGAAATGGGAAGCCAATTAATGACAAAATGGGAAAACATTTTGTAAAGATTTTACTATGGAAGGTGCTCCATAGTTTTGACATTGGGGGAAGTTTGGAAACAATGGCATCAAGAGCTAAGTTGATGTCCCATTCTGGTCATCAATCATTTAAAGGTAGCCATGTAGAGGGCATTTTAACAAAGTTATGAAATGATTACTTATTATTTAGAACATGAAAATTTTTGGCAGAATAATATTATTTACAATTTAAGCTGACATGCTTTTATAGATCTTCTCCTAATTATTATTTATAGTGATCCGTAGGATTTTAATAATACATAGAATCTTCAAATGCATAATACACACACACACACATATATGTATACACACACACACACATATATATATATATATCACTGAATTCAACTAAAATACATAGGTAGACCTAGTTCGAGAGTTCCAATGTTAAGAAATACAATTTAATATTTCCATATGAAAATAATGAATCCAGAAATAATTATTTGATCATAAATAGACATGAAACTATAAATTTATTATAATTTTTTTAAAATTAGTGTCATAGGTAATGAATTGTGAGTTATGAATATATAAATACAAAATTTTTTACTTGTTTATATAAATTCTTGATTTGATGTTACATGATGCAATTAAAATTTTAGAATATAAATTTTAATCTAATATTAAAAATATTAAGTTTATAATTAATGAAATTTTAAGGTCAAATTAGTTTCACGGTGTTAGATGAACTTAGTTGGTTTTGAGCTAATACAACAATTTATTGAAAGTTATTACTTCGGCATTGTTAAATGGTAGTCGTTTAATAATGGTAATACTGATTTATTATAGATGTCCTATTTCATATTAATTTTTAAATAATGAATCCTTGGAAATTTTTCATTTCAGATTTTCCTTTTTTTTCCTTCACATGATCATAAGGAAGGGTGGGAGATCTGTTTTTGGTACAATGTAATACCTGAAAGCCATGTAAGTGTACACTCACAAGGTCAGCATGCAAAAGTGAGCAACCTAGTATACCAAAATAGTGAATGACAAGTTGAAATATGTGTTGTGCAGTAGAAAATGAAATGGTATGATAATACATGATGACTCAGGAGGGAATTTTACACAAAATGCACCCCTAAAAATACTTTATCTCACGGGGTGTGTGCTAAGTGAGTTCATGAATATTAAATTAGCGTTCATGAATATACAAATAAATGGATGGGATTGAAGGTGGAGAAGACATAAATTTCTTTTTCATACTAATCCTAGGATAATGGTGTAGCTTCTCAAATCCTCTATATCTCTCACTTTACTCACTTTTAGGCTAGGTCATGGTTTGAGCGTCCCCCATTGGGTCAGGTCGTGGCATGGGATTTTTATATCTTCGTTTTGACTCCATAATTGCTCCTTACATTTCATCTAAGTATTTGCATTCAAATAAACTCAAGAAAATATAACAACATAACCACTTGACTTTGAACAGGTAATGGTTATGTTATTATACTAATACATAATTAATAGTAATTAAATGTTCATTTAGTGTAAATCCATATTTCTTCAATCAATAATTCTTAAAGTGTGTTCATCATATAAATTTCATGAATAAATGTATAATAGAATCACATAAATGCCTTCATCGATTGTCTATGATCATTGACATTCAATATTGTTCAAGCTAGCATTTTATGTTCCATAAATCCAGTGTGTTTCAGATATGGTGATGTCTCAGATAGGACTAGTGATATGATAGTATATGGAGGTTAATATTAGTATATTTTTGCATGACGCAACTAACTGTGTGATGCCCATGTTCAAAATGAAGATAAAGAAATCAAGATGACAAAAAACTTGAATTTTGCAGGAAGATATGATTCAACCCAGCCTTAACCCTTTCAATCAGCGCAATCACAGAAAGGTATATAACCACAAAATTAAATGTAAATCACAGAATCTATAGATATGATATAAATAAATGGATGTGATTTAATCAACTCTCCTAAAACTCAACAGGTCAAGAATCATCTATAAATAAACATTACACCAGTAATTCTGTTCTGTTAGGCTATACAACCTCCCTTGCTTTTATATTGTCTCTATTTTCTCCCATTCTAATCTCTCTTCCTTTTCCTTTTTACATGTCCACCATGCATGATACCACTTTACATGTGATCATACATGCACAAGTACACTTTACATGTAAAGGTAAAAGAATCCAGATAGATAGGAAACCCACCATGTGGTACCCAACATCATCCACATTCAACAAGATACATATTATTAAGGAAATGACCAAGAACATTTAGGGGACAGTTCCCATTTGTACATTAAATATATTCTTTTCACAATCATTAATATAAAACTCCTCAAATTGAGCTGAAAATTATATTTCTTGTATGTGACCACTACAATTTTATTATTTGTGCATGACTTCCCTAGGGTGGACGAACTAGAATTTTAAGGTTTATGAGTTGCTGATTACTTTAGATACATTGTAAAGCCTTGATCCTCTAAATGACATGCTTGACTTATTTCTGGGGCACATATTTTGTATCTCTCTCTAAAACCTTCTGCCTTTCTGATTCTGTATCTTTCTCTTTACTCTAAACCCTAGCCTGTCCGGTATATAAGGTGCTGATTAGCGATCGATATTTTCTAAATTCATCATTAGCTTTCTGCAAAGGCACATTTTCCCGTATGTCTCCCTAAAACTTTCCATATTTTCCTATACATATATCTGTCTTTACCAAAAGCTGTAGCGTCTCAGGTTTGTGAGGTGTTGAATATACGTATATACTTTGCAAGGGCTTGACCCTTTTTAAGGGCACACATGGCTTGTTCCCAAGATACATATTCCCATATATTTCTGCCTAAAAAATTCTATGTTTCCCTCGGCATATCTCTCTCTTACCCAAAACCCTAACATGACAGGTTTAATGACTGTACCCATTAAAGGACAACTCAAAACATTGAGAAACATAACTCTGACAAGCTAAAACAGAGGATACGCAGCCTAACAAGCTTGAGTTGAGATATTTTGTTGATTCTAAGGCCGGTAGAAGCTGTTAGGAGATATTTATATGGCTCAAGAAGATCCTGATGGGACAAAACGTAAGGTATGCAACTCAGACAAGTTTTGAGCAGAGATATTCTACATATTCTAGTAGAAGAAAAATCTGTTAGAGGATTTTCTCATATATGAATCTATCAATGAATCTTGCAAGAGAAAATCTATCGGAGGAACTTGTCAGAGAAAAACTGTCAAGATCTTATCAGAGAAAAACTGTTAGAGGTTCTTTTCATTGAAAAAACTTGTTAGAGAAAATCTATCAGAGAATGGGCTTCTTGAAGAATCTCCTTCTTGGGCCACCAGTTGCTAATGGGCCTCAGAAAATGGACTTCTCGGCTACATCACCCTCTCTCTCACATAAAAGATTCTCTCTCTCTCTCTCTCTCTCTCTCTCTTTATCTCTCTAAAATACTATATAACCATGTCTCTCTCTCTCTCTTTTTATCTCTCTAAAATACTATATAACCTTGTCTCTCTCTCTCTCTCTCTCTTTATCTCTCTAAAATACTATATAACCCTGTCTCTCTCTCTCTTTATCTCTCCAAAATACTATATAATCCTGTTTCTCTCTCTCTCTCGTTATCTCTCCAAAATACTATACAACCCTGTTTCTCTCTCTCTCTCTCTCTCTCTCTCTTTATCTCTCCAAAATCCTATATAACCCTGTCTCTCTCTCTCTTTATCTCTCTAAAATATTATATAACCCTGTCTCTCTCTCTCTCTCTGTCTAAAATACTATATAACCCTGTCTCTCTCTCTGTCTAAAATACTATATAACCCTGTCTCTCTCTCTATCTAAAATACTATATAACCCTGTCTCTCTCTCTCTCTGTCTAAAATACTATATAACCCTGTCTCTCTCTCTCTATCTCTCTAAAATACGATATAACCCTGTCTCCCTCTCTCTCTCTCTTTATCTCTCTAAAATACTATATAACCCTGTCTCTCTCTCTATGTCTCTTAATTTGAGCCCAAACACTTTCTTCTTCTCTCTTTACCTCTCATAATTATAGTTCTGGATCATCCCGGACGTGGACGATGGATGGGACAGTTTTTAAGTCCGAGACCTCCGGAGAGGACGATTTTTTCGTCCGAGTTGACGAAAACCGTCCCATCGGTAGGTCTCGGGACGAATTTCCGCCCCGATTCGAGTCCAACTCGCGGACGGGACGATTCTTTCGTTGTGGGACGAAAAAACCATACCGTCCGCATCCCTGCACTATACTCATAATAACTCTCTGCATACATCAGTCTCTGCCCTCTATCTCTCTTACAAGATTCTCTCCTCCCTTTCTCTCTCTGCCTCTTATCTCTCTCTCTCTCTCTCTTCATATAAATCCCTTCAATGATATATTACAGTTAAGTTAATCATTTTTTTCTAAATAAAATCTGTTCTTAATTTCTCCTCCTCGCGAGATATAAATACCGCCGATGAACAAGCTCGTGGAGTCTTCTCCTCTACAACTGAATTGCACCGAACGAGGCTCGGCGGAGGGAAGATCGCGATGGTGAAATTCTCGGCGGAGGAAGGGGAGAGCACGCGCAAGCGCCGCTGCATCGTCGGAGACGAAGACGGCGGCGCCGGCGACCAGATCGAGGCCGCGCGATCTTCCGCGGCTGAATCTACGTTAATTCAGCTTTCTGATGGTATCGGGATTGCGATCTCTGACAGTGGGAAGGTATTGGGTACGGCTTTCGTGGATCTGGACGCGTTTGAATGCCCCGTTTGCTTCGAGCTCATGGATTCTCCGATATTTCAGGTTTGTGTTCGTCATTGATGTGAAGTCTATCTCTTTTTTATGATTGGGGTCGTCTCTGAATTTTGATAGAAGTGTAATTTTAGCGAGCGTTTGTTAAATTTATTTTTTCTCCCGGAATTGGTGTCTCATTGGATATCTGAAATTATGATGCCGATAAGGGTAACTTTGAGACTTTAACATTGATGGTTTTAGGTTTCTCGATTTCCTTGTAATTTGCGTTCATCATTGATATGAAGTCTACCTCTTTTTATGATTGGGGTCATCTCTGAATTTTGATATAAGCGTAATTTTAGCGAGATTTTGTTTAATTTTTTTTTCTCCCAGAATGTGTCTCTTATTGGATGTGTGAAATTATGATGCCGATAAGAGTAACTCCGAGACTTGAACATTGATGGTTTTGAGGTTTCTCGATTTTCTTGTCAGTACAGTGCTAATATATTTCAGGTTATCGCAAATTATTTTATAGTTCACGATGATCATTATTCTGAACCCATGATTGCGTTCGCCATTAAATATCGGGATCCGCATGATTACATCGACCTTATGTTGGATTTTTTCTCTTGGAACTGGTTTTTCTATTCATTTACGATGAGACGCGAAATGAGTCATGATTGAACGACATTATTTTGCTTTATAAGTTGTCCCACATTACGCTTCAGACTTGAATTGATCCCAGTGTTTGAAAGTCAAATGGTTTTGAAGTTCTTGGATTTCCTTGATCATCCATGGCTATGATTTTCTATATGAGTATTATCGAATCATCGTCATTTTGAACCCTACCTCATTTGATGAATGTATTCTTCCAAAAAATTCTGGCATCCGCATTATTGAACTTCATTCTATAGCTTCATGAGATGTCCCAAATTAAGGTGAGAAGAGCATGATCGCCATGATGTAGAATGGGATAACATCTAATACTTTGAAATTGTCATGATTTCAACTGTCTCGCTTTCCCAGTCCAACCATGGCTAAAATGTCTAGACCATATTTGCATTAATTGAAATTTTTGAGCGGTAATTATGTTTCGATTGTTTCTCCTTTTTTCTGTGAACTGATTCATTTATTATGGGATGACGGGGCTCAACAAATTTCTTAGATTGAAGAATCCCATTGTTAGTGACCCTGTTCGTGGCTCTTTGTAAGTTTACAGACCATTCCGGGTAGATACCTCAGTTCCCTTCACACCATTCCTCCATCTTTGCCAATATTAAGATTCTATCAGTCATAAAGTTTCCATGGAACTGTAGCAGTGGCATTATGCTAAAGATGGATCTTGAAGTTTATCTCATTTTACTTCAAGATTGTGTACAAGGAAGAGTCCTAAAACAAAGAAGCGGATGCATTGTCAAGAAAGCCATAGTGGGTAGAACTCAGGATATTCTTGTTTTCTGCAGTGGAAAATTGTTGGCCCTCGAATATCATTTTTCTAATGTTGAAGTACAGATGAATTGTGTAGCCTACTCACTTCAGTGAGATGATTTTAGGGTGGAAGAACTGACATTTTAAGTCCCCGTTTTATGAATAGAATGTTCTAAAACCTCATAACATTCTCTTCTTGCACCTCTTCTTTCTTTTTGTTTAACTGAAAGATCCCGGTGATATTAACGTTTATTGACAATATCTGATACGATCACCACACCCCTTTAGGGGTATCTTAGTCTTTCTCTCCCTGCATGGTTCCTTTGAATATGTTAGCTATCATCTGAGGAGGACATCTAAGAATAATGAAGTGAAGTTGAAATCCCTGTATGTAGCTTGCCCTTTTTGCCACCTCCTCATGTGCTCCTCCCTCCCTGAGATCTAATATGAAGCTTGTGGATCTTATCTGTTGTAAATTGTGATTGATCAAATCCAAATGCGATGGATACTGATATCTTGAGTGAGAATGAGGGAGAGGAGATAAGATATATCGATCCAGAAATGAAGTGGAAGATAAATTCAAAGGGTAATCTTGCTGAAGACCCTGCAAAACAATCACAATCGTAAGGGATCACAGGGGAATTATGAGACCTGCCTAGAGGAGAGTGCATTGGGAACATCAATGCTTTGATTCAATTACTCTCTGCTCTCTTTAAGGGAGGGCTGCCCTATTTAGAGAGAACTACTAACAAAATAACCATTATACTCCTATGAAGAGATCAGAGATCCACTCATGGTCCCCTTCCCTGTCTCGTCCTAGGTTGATCCCTATTCCTCTAATAAGAACCTAAATCAAAGTTCCTATCAAGATCCTACCCTGTAGATACATCTAACCCTGTAGATCTTGTCATTTTAACTAAACTGTGCTTCAAATGATTAATACTTGGAAAAAACTTATTTGATGCTCAATTCTTGAGAATTTGCTGTCACCATTCCATTGACAGGAATAAAAGTACTTTGCATACGCAAATTCAAAATCTTTCTTTGTGAAGGTCTAGTCGGACTCAGTAACCTCCTGATCAGAGTTAGGCATCCTTGACGAAGATTACTAAAGGATGATGACTTGTTGTCATTCTCATAGTCACTCATCGTTGACTGGAATGACAATGGTGATTCTGCTATTGTCTTCTGACAGGGTAGAGCTCATAGATGGGTCTTTACAATTAGGAATGATGATCGGATGATAATGAATCATCATCATCCTATCATCATTCATATCACTCACCTATGCCAAGTTGACGGTAAAAGTGATGAATCATCATTGCCCTTATCATTCGTCCATTGCAGGATGATGATGACAAAGCAGTTATCCTCACTCGTCCGTGATTAGGAATGCCTGTCACAATTTCAATGGTGATTTTGTCATCATTTGCCAGCAAGGTAGAGCTGGCAGAAGGTTGCTTTAAAACTAGAGATGATGACGGGATGATGGTGACAGTGACAACTCATCATAGTCACCCACATGCGACGACAATAATGATGACAAAACTGTGGATGTCATCGTCCGATGAACTCTGCACATGATGCTTAATCCATCTAAAATGTGGGATGACGTCTGTCGACTGAGGCATATATTATACATTTTTTCAGTCATAGGTCAATCAATTACACGATATCAGAATTCAATGACTCGCTAAATCAACCATGAACTTCATCTTTCTATTGCTGCTTCTGAATTCGCATTCGTAATGATGATCTAGTGTCAGAACGGGCACGTCACATGCTCTTCCTGCTTCACTAAGCTTAGCAAGTGCCACACCTGCTCGGTCCCTCCGAGCCCGACCCGCTGCCTGGCCCTCGAGAAGGTCGTAGACTCTATGAAGCTCGCCTGCCCTTACGCTAGCCTCGGCTGTGGCGAAATCATCAGCTACTCGAAGAGAGAATCTCACAAAGAAAGTTGCAGCAGAGTTCCCTGCCATTGCCCAATCCTCTGCTGCAGATTCTCCGGGCCTGTTTCAGAGCTGTTGCTTCATTTGGGCCGTGTCCACGGCCCGCTTATCGCCGACTTCTCCTTCACTTATGACCAGTGGTTGGCTGTCTCTTTCGATGGATCCGGCCGCCATCACCAGTTTCTAATAGCCGATGACGGTACCCTCTTCATCATTCTCTTCAACTCCGGTAGCTTGTGTCTGGTCAGCATTGGGCCCAACTCTCTTAAGGAGAGGTTCTCATACAGGATGAAGGTGAAGAGAGAGAAGAGATGGGTGGAGTTTGAATCAGTAGTGGGAGTGGTTCAGAGGGCAGAAGATTCATTTCCAAGTGATTTCTCTCTCTTGGTTTCTCCAGAATTTCTTGATGAGCAGAGTATGCTGATGATGGAGGTCCTTGTCTGGCGCAACAAGCTGCTATGATCTCTCTCTCATGATCCCATCAGATTTGAATATGATTATGCATTTCCAAGTGATTTCTCTCTGTTGGTTTTTCCGGGTTTTCTTCTTGAGCTGAGTAAGTTGATGCTCGAGGTCTGTCGGCCAGAACAAGGCTATCTGATCCCTCTCTGATCGCATCAGCTGTCAATATCATTATGAAGATCAAGGATTAGATTATTCTTTAGCGATGGCAATGGCAGGAGATTCTGTGATACTCAAGAAGGTATGAAAAAGTGTGAATATTGTATATTTTACCATATCTTCAAGCCCCATGATGATGTAAATTATGCTGAATTTACTATTGATTAATAGACAAGAATGATTGTCATCTTTTTTTCTACAAAGGTGATTTTTAACATTCATCTAAGACCTGTATTGTAATTATGTGTTGATCTTAATGAACCTCGAGCAACTCCTGATAAGTTTTTAAATTTTGTCCCAAGAGAAACATGAGAGAGAGATGAGCAACTTATGGGAAAGAGAAACATGAGAGAGAGATGAGCAACTTATGGGAAAGAGAAACATGAGAGAGAGAGATGAGCAACGAGAGACAAGAGAAACATGAGAGAGAGAGAGATGAGCAACGAGGGACAAGAGATACATGAAAGAGATAGAAATGATACACATAAAACAAAGGGGATGAGAGAGAACAAAAAGAAAAAACCACCCTGTAATTGCACAACAGCTCATGATGCCGAACGTCGTCGGGGACGTTGTCCGAGGGGTGCCGAGAAGATGCTCGGATACCAAGATGATGTTGGAAGTCGTCGGTGAAG
Source organism: Wolffia australiana (assembly GCF_029677425.1). Taxonomy (NCBI): domain Eukaryota; kingdom Viridiplantae; phylum Streptophyta; class Magnoliopsida; order Alismatales; family Araceae; genus Wolffia; species Wolffia australiana. The sequence continues at coordinate 2,676,914 of NC_135839.1, read as the reverse complement.
TTGTCCGACGGGTAGATTCCCTAAGGGAAATGTAACTACATGATGCAGTGTCAGAGGCGGATGTACGTGTGGGCCCTGACTGGGGGGGTTTCTCTGAGCTCCAAGACGGGCGACCGGTGCCAATGACGGTGACCTTCTGACCCTCGTCGAAGTGACGACAGCAACTACGGGGTCAAGCAGAATAATTCTGTCGGCGCTCTCACATTACGGATGGCCTCGACCTGTAACTAGGAATTCAATCGACTCGTAGTTTTGAGGATATAATCTCCTACCTAATCTAATCCGAGCGCGGTGGAGTGCAGCCGACAATATACTGAAGAATATACTAATACTAACGAGTAAAAGAGGGGATGATGTACCTTGTTGGTGGCGTCACTCGTCGATATAACCGTCAGTGTGATAGCCGGGCGGGCAGGTGTGGTGGAGGCGTGCTGGAGACAAGCACGGCGTTGCTCGACAGGCGGCGGAGTCGCGGTGCTGGAGCGTGACGCGGTAGAGGCGACGACGAGGAAAGAATGAAGACCGTAGTGGCGTGCGGTACGGCGATTGCTCGGCGGGTGGCGAGGCGGCGCGAGGGCTTGACAAAGCGGCGAGCGCTGCGGCTCAAGTGGCGGCAGAACGACTCCGGGCGCGGAGTGGTCGCAAGCGTGAGCGGTGGCAACAGCAGCTCAACGACACTCGGTGGTGCGCGAGTGCGTGACAGCGCGTTCGGCCGCGGGAGGCACAGAAAAGGCGTGTGCGGCAGCGGCTACGGCAACTTCGAGCAATGATGTCTCGTTGACTGTGACGTGGGCACGTTCGTGGCGTCCGAAGACCAGTCGTTGCCAAGTGGTTAAGCAGCCATGCAGCAAGTTGACACACACACACTCGGGGGGGTTTGGACGGCCGACGGCACGCGTGGCTGGGTTCGTCGCTCAAGCGGTGCAACACCCAGCCGAGCGATGCTGTCGCGTTGACCGTGGCGCGAGTACTCTCGCGGTGCCAAAGATCATGCGACGCATGATGTTCGTGTGCTGGCTGGCGAGAGAATCCGAGGTGGAAGGGTGGTGGCGTTCTGACGTCGCTTCCTCTTCCCGTCTCACAAATAAATTTAAGTAATAAAAATATTTATACCTAACCTTGTATTCTAATTTCGGACATAGGCATATATATTATATGTTCAATTTAAGATATTAGCATCCTGTAATACATTTTTTTTATGCTCACGTAACCAGGCAAATGGGAGGTGGGTATTTGACCTTTCTTAATTCTCAAAAGTCATGAAAACCTTGACATAATTATTGGGGGAACTAATGAGTTCTTCTTTTGGGGGACGTGGATGTTATTCTTTATTATTATGTTTATCTCCTTTGTCAATGATTAGCGATAAAGATACAGATAAAGAGAGAAATAGATGCAGAGAGAGAGATAGAGATGAAGATATAGATAAATAAAGAAGGGATATGTGTAGGATAAGTAGAACTAATAAGAAGATGGTGACATGAGATGGTGATAATGACCACATAATAAGGATGAGACAAAGAAGCATAAGAGGGAATACGTAGATAGATCAAATGAGAGTAAGGGAGAAAAAAGATAAAGGATGATGTGGGGAAAGGTGGTAATAGGAAAAAAAAAGTACATAGGAGTAAGTGATATAGAGTATAAGATGATGCAATTGACTTTTAGAGTTTTGTATTTTGATGCAAAAGAAAAGAAAGTGATGTGATGGAGGCAATCTAGAATATGGGTAGTGATAACAGAACGATATGAAAGGGTCTGATGATAAGGATCTATGTGTGTGTTATCAAAAATAGATTGATCAAAATTATTTTTATAAGCATACTTGGAATTATATGAATTTTTGAGTATTTTTAATCTTTTCTGACTTCAATTTCTAAATAATTTTTTTATTTGGATTAGAATTCTTCCTCATGATTTTGGCATTATATTCAAATATATATCATTTTTTAAATTCAAAAAATATTTTTATAAAAACTTTATGAATTTTATGGCTCTTTAATTTTTCAAAATTGAAGGAGAGAGAAAATCAGAGTGCTAAGAATGATCCTACTTCAAATCGCGATATCCGACAATCTAGAAGGGGTTTTGGGCTGAAATTTGAAGCAGAACTTCCTTTTCCCTGTCGCTTTCATCCATATGTTTGATATATAAAAGCCTGGAAGGTTTGTAAAAACTATCTTTGAACACACTTCCTCCTCGAGTGCCTGATTGATAGAGAGTGAGGGTTTTGAAGTCCCATCAAGTTGTTCTTGGTATCTTGAGTGCTTGGGAAGATCAACACAGGAGTAGAGAGGCTGATACACATCAGGAAAATAACTTCATCCCCAAGAACATAAGAATCTAAGGTTAGTATCTTGCCTTACATTGGTTTCTCTCCATGACATCCCTTTTGTTAGATCTACAACCTCTTCTCCATATCACAACCACCCATCCATTCTTCCATCATATCCATCAATTATGTCATCATTAGTTCTTCTTCCACCATTCTATTTCAACATCATGTATCCACACCCACTCACATCTATTCACCCACCTCATCATCCTATTTTCTTATTCGTCTTGTACATCCATCTTACTCTCTCATTTCCATTTGATCTATCCACATCCTCCTACCTTATCTGCATCTTATTATTCATATCATCACCTTGTATTCATCACTTCACAATCCGCTATTTTATACATATCTCCTCTCACCTCTCTTGAATCATCATCTAAAGAGTATTTAAACCCTAATATTCATTCCCTGTGGAGATAACCCTTGCTCCTCACATACTGGCCAAATTATTTCATGAGTACGTATTATAAAGTATTATTGATTAACTCAAATAAAAATGATGAATTAACACCCTAAATATGAATCAATTATATCTAACATAGGAGACTTCTTCTCCAAAAGATAACTTCAATCATAACACGTCAAATTTTAGGTACATTTAATGTATGTTCCAATCAATAAATAAGCCTTTTGTGGTTTTGTTTTCAATGTTTTCCCGTGGTTTAAATATTTGAGAGTGATATCTGTGTTTTGTTTTGGATTTCCCCTGTAGAATATATTTGTCAAATTTAAATTAAAGCAAATGAAAAACTACATCTTGAAGATATGATAGACACCAAACTAGACAATAAAACAACATAAGTATAATATAGTTAATTAACTAAGAGTATCATTCCAGGGAGGAAGTAAACACATATGACATTTGGATTTTTTTTATTTTCAAAAGGCGCAAGCATAAGCCAAAAAGCATTATGGGTACCATGGAGGAATGTAGAAATCTCAAAACAGACATAAAGCTACATCCATAAAGAAACAACAAGATTATGATAGGCATGCAGAGTAGTTCAAGGAAAACCTGTAGATCATCAATTTTACTTTCCATAAAAATCTCACATTTGAACCATTTGAGGAACTTTGGTAATAATTCAGATTCAAAATAGGAGGTCATCTGATGAAGTACTGATCAAGCTTTTGGTACTTATGATCCACAAAAAAACAAAACAGCATAGATAATATGATAACTTTGATGAGTTGGCAAAATTTGGCTAGAGCTCTAGAAAAATAATGTATTGGACAAAAATTACATAACTGTTATTGTAACCAAATTACAGAATATGACTAATAAAATTAGGGGAAAGGAGCAGGGATGCCACATAGTTTATAAGGTCATTGGAGAACTTTGTCAGTAATATATGGTAACGAGATGAATGAAAGTTTTTATACAGCAGCCAAGTGGGTAAATGATACAAGGTTGATATGAATTGAATGAACAGGTCTATTATGGTTTATAATGGAAAGAGAAAGTGTGCATGTAAGTAATAAATGTCAATGTTTCCCAGAACCTCTTTGGTATTGTATGATACTATCATAGAAACTGAAACTGGTCCAGGCATTAAATAATTTGGAAGATGAAAAGAGAGACCAAGTATGGAGACACGATGAGAATGAATCGTCTGATAACAATCCTAATCTCGTCAAGACAAAGAATCATAGGCACATAATCAATAAAAAAGATGAATGACAAGCAAACAGACTTATGGGATTCTTCTGAAGAACGAGTTATATAAAATGGGAGAAACATAGCGATCATCATATCAGAAGCAAAGGGACACGACTGGAAAAGTAGAAGAGAATATCATATTTCTGGAAGAACAAGAGGATGTCAACAGAAAATGATGAATGCGCATATTTTATTATAGATTCATTAGTTGAGAATGAAGGGCCCACTGTGGATGATAAAATTACAGATCCAGACCCTTCACATCAGATGTTTCCACAACATCCACTAAAAAAACCAAAACCAGAAAGGAACACCTTCACACAAGTGACCCTTGGAAAATAAAGGAAAATGGTTATTAATATCATGTAACTTTTAAACTTAAAGAATTTGGTTAACAATGAGTAATAAAAAAAACAAAATAAACACCAAAAACTTCAAAAAAAATGTTACCATAGTAGATACAGATCCAAAAGTTATAATCAGAACAATTCTACAACCATTCTCCTCCAATTATAAAAAAGCTTTGATAGACCTGGAATCTAGTTGAGTCATAATATAGCCTAATCAGTTCAGAGCGCATCATCACCAAATCTTAAGATCTCTGCCAAATTTATCAATTACATTCACATAGAAAGCATTGAAATCGTCATGGATGAAAAGTGATTAATTTCTCAGATGAGGAAATTATGGAAATGTCTAAAAATTTTGAGAATTCAATCATTGGTAAATTTGTCTACAGAAGACCTGACCTCAGCTTGATCTATAATGAACTTAAAAAACCCCAACCTATTTCTAGGAAAATATGTTCAAACTTTATATGAAAGACATGTCTTATTGAGATTTCAAAACAGAAAGGATTATGAAATAATTTGGAACACATCTTTATGGAAATTGTGCCAATACACAATCAGACCTTTCAGATAGATGCTATTTTTTATTTTTAAAAAAACTTTTTCTAAAGCAGTGACAAAAAGAATGAGAACAGAAAAGTGAGCAAATCAGAGGCATACCCCCTCATATCATAGGGTATAAAGAACAGGTTTATGAGATCAAAATAAGCCAAAAGACAAGGATTTTAAACAAATTGAAATTGTAAACGTAAAATATGTAAATAAAATAAAAAATGAAAATTACAAAAAAACAAAAATAACAAAAAATGATAAAAATTAGAAAAAGCAAAAATCAAAAATAGTAAATTTTTTTATAAGAGTTTAAATTATAATTAAAATAATCAAAAAAATTATAAAAGTTAAATTATATTTAAAATAAATTATAAAAGTTAAAATTATAATTAAAATAAAATGAGCTAGCAAGTCTTGGGTGTGAGGCTCCGACGATTGAGAAATCCTAATCTGAGTACTTAGAGGCTTGGCCGATTGAGAACTCCTCAGCTCAGGCCTTGGAGGCTTCGCCAATTGAGACCACCTCCGTCCATGGGTGGGTGTGAGACATCGCTGATTGAGAACACCTCAGGCCTTGGAGGCTTTGCCGATTGAGAACACCTCGAGCTCGTTTACTCAGGGTTAAGCAAAACCTTATTTTTACAAGTATGAGCATATATACAATATAACCTAAGGGTATTTCGATCGGATAGTTCTTGTAAAAATAAAGTTTCTGTTCTCATTCATTTTGTCATTATAAAATACAGTTTATAGAATTCTAATATAGTGACAAAAAGAATGAGAACAGAAAAGTGAGCAAATCAGAGACATACCCCCTCATATCATAGGGTATAAATTTCCCATTTGGATAGGATTACCAAGTTTACGATGTCATTTCTTAACCCACTGATATTCAAATATATCATACCCATGTTAGGCAACTTCATTTATCATAGATGTAAGTTGTCCAGAATTTCTGTAAGCCAAGCTATGTCAGGGCATGCTTGGAAATTGACATGCCCCATCACATTTGATGCGGAATGGCAGGACACAATCTACGTCTGTTCCAACGTCAATTGGGTGAGTATAATGCAAATGGGAACCAAATGCTTATACGACATTAAAATCAACGAGAAGTATCAATTCGGTGGCGATTGTACTGACAACCAGTGGATCACAGTGAGGGGGTCCTGGGTATCTCACAAGGCTCCTAATGACACAGACATTGGGATAAAGATCAATAGTGTGAGCACGGCTGCTGCCCCTAGTGTGCACACCCTTGAGGGTCCAACCACTCAAGACAATTGTCCTATCTATCTCTACCCTAACCTCGGTAGTGGAGACACATTCGAGAGGTACTAACGGAAGTAAAGAACGTGCAATGGTGTAAGGAGAGTGAACCTGCGGACTGATGCCCGATCCGTCTTGACAATAGTAGTGGTGTTTGGTAACCACAGAGGCTGCGATAATGGAGGCGCGACTGCTTGGCGGCATTGGTAGTTACAACGCGGGTGGTGCACGGGCGCTGAAGATGGATGCAGTGCGTAAGTAACCCTTTGGTAGAGGCAATGCATGGACAAAGGTAGCACGCGGGCAGAGGCAGCACGCAGGCAGAGGTGAAGAGGGGGTGGAGGTGGCGCACGAGCAGAGGAGGCATGTAGGTGGAAGCGATGCGCAGGCTGAGGTGGCGCACATGCGGAGGCAATGCGCGGATGGAGGTCAAATGATGCAGGTTGTGAGCATAAACGACTGACACGGGGCGGCCGATCAAAGTGGGCGTGTGCGAGCAGGACGGGTATAGGCGGGTGACCAGGACGGGTGCGAGTAGTGTTTCAGGCTCAGGGTTTAGGCACATGTAGGGCATGAGCAAGCGGGCGACTGGGCATGCGTGTGTAGTGGTGAAGCAATGACGACTGCAGCAGCAAAGGCAATGGATGCGATAGCACAGGTGGGGGCACAACATGGGCGCCACACCAATAGTTCTCACACCGTCGTGGAAGGTGCTACTGCTCAAACGGTGTGGTGGTGCAAGGCATGGGCTATCATAGTGGTGCGGGTTCACGTGGCAGTGCACCTCATGTGATGGTGCTGAAGGTGCTATTGCATAGATGGGTGGCCGGGCAGGCTCTTGCTGTAGTGTGGGTTTGCACGTTGGTGCGACTCCCGTGCTAGCACGGGCTTGCTACAGCGACGACATCTCGCGGTAAGGTAGCAGGGCACAATATGCAATGCTGCCGCTCGCGGCGTCCAGAAGGGCCGTGGTGCACATGCCACACACGCCCATGGTGGCGCACTAGCTCGAGCGGTGCTCAGACGACGTATGGGCGCATGGGCAGCAGTGCACATGCACAGGCAGCAACATAAGCGATAGTGGCCAGGAGCAACACACGATGGTGCAGCTCACAGACGGGTGGAAGGGCAGCGATGCAGTTGTGACACACATGTGTGGTGGCACACTGGTTTGTGCAATGCTCTGATGTCGCACGGGTGCAGGGGCACAAGTGGTGGCGCATAGGGATGAACAATGGCGTAATCAAGGGCAGCGGCAATTTAGGGTTTTCCTAAGAGGATGCCCAAATTTGCAATTGGAATCTTGTAACTAACTCAAAAAGTAAAAAAATACAATAAAAATAAAATTAAACAACCTTTTTTCTTCTTTTCTTCTTTAACGATGGGTACCCCCCCTCCCCTCTACATAGGAGAGAATATGGTCCTCCCCCTTAGAAAATAAAGGGAAAAGGCCCGCATGTAGGTCCTATGGGCCCTCTAGAGAGGAGAGACCCACTCATAGGCCCACATAGACCCACGCACACCCACACCACACACAAACACATGGCCAACACATAGGCCCAAACTTACAAACACATAGGCCCACATACAAGGCTGTCAAAACAAAAGAAGTCGTAAAAGCATAAACGAAGATAACGCCAACTTCGAGGGGCCCCGTTGACTACGCTGAATACTTTAAGGCCAGATCACTCCTTCAGCCCATACTCCGCGACCAAGCTGAGACCAGTCTTTGGTGCAATATGGTTCCCATCAACATTCCACTATATATATTTAGTAGGAATAGCTCCACATAATCGTATTGTGACCATTGCAAAACAATAGAACATCATTTAGTCATTTCAGGAAAAATCCTGATGCAACCTATACAATCAAGTCTAAATGGGTAAAAAAAGACCTACTCAAACAAATAATCACAAATCAAAACAAGAAACTTCCCTTAGCACCCCAAACCAAATTTCAATGGAAAAAAATACTTTCAATTGAAAATCCTACATATACATCAAAGGCACACAACAGAGGCACATATAGAATATCTTGACCAAGAACTAAGATGGTGTTACTTTTCAGAACACCGCCAGATTCATTTCTTGCCCAAGAGAATAGTAGTGATTCAGAATCAGAAGCGAACAGGAGTACTTCTCGTCTTGGCCCTACTCCAAGCAGAATAAAACCTTTTCTCACTCAGCCATACAATACCACACCCCTAAGACTATTGAAATCATTGCAGACACTAAAACTACAATTTAATTAAAACGTAGAAGATTATCTAGAACTCCTTACCACAGAGGCAGAGATCTAAAAAAAAAAACAGAGGCAGAGATCTCACCAAACACAAACAAAAATGTGGAACATTTTCAACAACCATTAAAGAATGCAACCAACACAATGACAGCAAAAGCATACCGTAATATACACCCACTATGTATAATGAGTGGCATGATTTACAACATAATAATTGATAAACACACTGATATAGAATTTTAGGAGTACAGGGAAAAGCAGAAATATGCTTTGACACAAAAACTACTTGGTCAATACCATAAACTTCAATTAATAGGAAACTTATAGCCCATTGCTATTTTGAAGGGAATGTACAAAGTAAAATTGAATTAGATAATCATTGGTAAATGAATAGTGGAAAATTTTGGTTATTTTGGAAATATGGGATAAATGTACGGATTGCAGATGATTGCTTACCGAGTGTCATAGTGGAGGCGAAGATTTAAACACTCACAACAATTATTCCATTCACTTACGCATCATACCAGAATCAAACTAGATAAACTCTTTGGGATAAATTAGTAAATTGTTTCAGTAATCTGATATAATTTTGAGTTGGGGGAGGGGATATTTTTTATGTAGTTAGGAAGACCTCAAAAAAAAAGGAGGACATAATCTCAATGTAAGGAATGTGAAAGCTTTCAATCAACTGATCAAGGATCTTGATCTCTTCAAGTCCCCACATCAGGTTAACATGCTGTCACGACGTAATGGTCAAAAAGGTCAACAGAGAATTCATTAGTGTCTTGATTTCATAATGATGAATTCTCATGCACATAAGTCACCACCACTAGAATAAGGCTATCTACCTAAACACTATATGACCACTTTTCTGATATTGATTATTGGTTTTCCCATAGTTAAAAAATTAGAAACCCCCCATTTAGATTCCAAGCAATGTGTAAAAAACATCTGCACTTTTTGTATTTATTAAGATTGAACTGGAACATGACAGGCAACGCAACACATACGGAAAATTTTGCCATAAAATTATATTTAAAAAAATGTGTTGAAATCATATAACAAAAAGATTTCTTGGTAATTGATAATCTCAATTTTAGGGGTTTTGATTCATCGTTAGTAATTGAGATTATTCAATAAAAATATATTTAACCGTACTTAAGAATACTTAGTTAGTGATGAGTACAGATCGTCTCCACAGGGAACGATGATTAAGGAACTAATTTCTTATGATAGTGATGATCAACGAGAGGATAGATGAAGACAAGAGTTGAGGATATGAGCTAGTGATATCGAGTAAAAGTACGTAACTTGTATGTTAATTTAACTTAAAGAAAAGGGTAAGTGAATGTGACAGACACGATGATGGATGATGGTATGAATAAGGATAGTGGTTGGATGTGGAGTGGTATGATGGAGAAAATAGAAAAACTAGATAAGATCGTATAAATGAGTAAAATGTGAGTGAAGATACGATGAAAAACACTAATTTGGAAAATTATGATGTCAGAAAAGAAACATCGTAAGGTGAAGACGCTTACCTTTGATCCTTACGTTCCGCCACGATCACGGCGATTTACAAGCTCCCCCTCTTCTCCAATGCTTCTCCCCACACACCCAGGACACCAAGAACACACTTGATGGATCTCAAAACTCACCATCTTTCAATCAGCCTACACAAGTAGGAAGCAAGTTCAAGATAAATCTCACAATGATCCAGGCCTCTATTTATAGATCCGAGGTTATGGATGGAAAGAGGAGGGGGAAGACAAAGCAATGCAGAAAATTTCAGCTCAATGGGAGTTGTAGATCAAAAGTTATGGTCGTTTGAAGTTAAGCCAATCCTAGTCCTTGATTTCATTCTCTCTCCTCGTTAGCATCCTCATTTTCCGTGTCCATTAAAAAGTCAAAGCACCTGAGATTCCACACTTTTTTGTATTCCACTCTAGCGCTTTTCATATTCTGCGCCACTTGTACCTGAAAAAGGACAAAGAAAAAAAAACAAAAGAAAGAGCATAAAAAATGTTTTCTCGAGGACGCACGCCACATCACCTCTTTCTTCTTTTTTTCTTTGTTTTAAATGAGTGGACGTGAGCACACCACGTCACCCTGCGCAAAAAAAAGTCAAAAATACTTTCAAAATTCATATAAAATATAATAAAAGCCAAAAAATATGTATAAATATATATTTTGAGTTAGAAAAAACATATATTTCCAAATTTAATTTTAAAAAATTCCGAAAAAATCATATTCTATCTCAAGAATTATATTATTTTAAAATTTATTGTTAGGAAAATCTCTAAAATGCTGAAAATTTAGAAAATCATTCTAAAAATAAATTTAATCATTTTAAGCTTGATAACATGCAAATATGAGTGATTTAATGCAAATATACATGTAAATAGGATCATATTAAAGTCCTAAACATGCATGTTATCAGTATTATCTAAAATAGAAAAAAGTATTGAATATAAAATAGATAGATTGGAACATGACATTCAAAACAACTGGGAGGAACATAATTGTATTAAGTAATCTAAAAGCATGCACAAATATTGAGAGAAAAACAGTACATGATGTTTTTGCAACAGAATAAAAATATAAATCAGCTAAATGAGGGCGAAAAAACACAAAACACTTCAATTTAGTAATAAATCATAGAGCTGAACAGGATTTCCTAACAAGTATATGAAAAATTATACTGATGATTAATAACTTATGGTGACATGAGTGAAGAAATTTTGGAAAAAATACTAACATCCCAACAAACGATTATCCCCAATACTCTGTTAGAAGTAATAGCTAAAGAAATATCCAGCTCAGACAAGGAAGTGATGTACATTTAGTAGTAAATCATAGGCTGAACAAAAAAAATTTACAAGTATACAAGAAATTTACAAATGACCAATGACTTATGGAGACACGGGTGATGGAATTTCAGAAAAAAATATTAACATCCCTACCAACAATTATCACTTGTGCTCTGTTAGAAGTGATACCTAAAGAAATATAAAACTCAGACAATGAAATGCAATGCATCCTACTAGATATGAAAGAAACTGAAGAGGCATTTAAACAAATGAATCAAGGTAGCACTTATGGCTCTGATGGATTCACATCCTTTTTTTTACTTTTTTATGTAGAATCGTTAAACATGATGTATGTAAGGCTGTACATTCTATTGTTAACCATTACAAACTTTGTAGAGCATGAACGGCCACATGTATAGGGCTCATTCCATAAACCCAGTTTCCCATATCCTTTTCAAAATTGCAACACATTAGCTTATGTATTGTTGCATATTGTCATTACCAAAATCATAAATCACTGAATCATCATTGTTCTCCAAAAACCTTTATCTGAGGAATAATATGGCTTTAATAAATGGAGATCGAAACATGAATGTTTTGGTTTAGTACAAGACCGAAAGCATTTAGCAGCAGTAAAATATCAAGACATAATGTGATCATCAAACTAGATATCGTGAAAGCAAATGATAGAGTAGGATGGCATTTTCTTTGTGTGGTATTAAAAAAATATTTATTTAATGAGCACTGTGTGGGCATGATAAAAAGCTTGTATTGACCATAAAAACTGTATAGAACTTGTTTTAGGAAAATCTATTAAATTTTTTCTTCATACCAGAGGCCTTTTCCAAGGTGGTTCTATCGCGCCCACTATATTTATTATTACTGAAAAGGTTTAAGTAGGAACATAAGAAGTATATGTTAAAAACAAATCTTGGAAATTTCTTTACAAAAAATGGAGCACAATCATTTTTTTGAATGGTGTCGAAGGCAAATTACAGTGTTAGTTTTTATGTTCTTGTAAATTTCTTTCGCCTAATAAAAAAATTCAATTATAGAAACAAAATCAAATATGTATAATGGTGTGAGTTCATCTCCATAGGGACTGGCCTTTAGAGGTAGATCTGATACTTGAATTAGGGTTAGGGAAAATAAGATGATAATAAGGAGAATAAAGAAATTAGTTATAAAGTAGAGTAATGAAGAGATAAGGTGATGTAAATAGACTATAGTGACAGTGTAGAGGTAAAGAGTATGTAGAATGAATTAATTTATGGAACATACAATTACAAATGATGTGTAATTTGGATACGTCAAATGGATGAAAACTTCTTTGAAAATCAGTGTTGCATTACTTGAATGATATGAAAATATGTCAGGTCAAAGACTAAGTAAATATAAAAGTGTATTTTATGTCATTGACGAAACCAGTACACACAAAAATCAGGAAATTCAAACATGCGCAGGTTTTTTAGTGGGAACCTTTTCTTTTACAGATCTGGGATGCCCTATCTTTCTTGGTCAGGTTAGGGTAAATTTTCTTGATGAGATTTTAACAAGTATTCAAAAAAAATTAGAAGGATGGAAAGGCAGAATGCTCTCCCCATGAGGATGAAATATTTTAATTAAATATGTCCTGAATAGTATTTCACTCCAATGTTTATCAGCTTATGACATTGGTTACAACAGATCATGGCTAATTTTTAATTGAGAAACTTCGTAAATGACATTGGACATCATAGAAAAAGATATGTTTTCCTACCTATGAAGAGGGATTATGCATCATAAATATGTAAGATATTATTTTTTATGCAGGAAAAGAGCATGCAATGGTTCAAATTTGGGAACTGGGACGTGGAAGAAAGATACCAATATCTACCACGGAGAATTCAAAAGCTGAGGAAAATGGGCAGGATATGTTGGAAGTCTTACACTGAAAATTCTTAGAGCGAAAACTGGATACACTCTAGAAAACTTACAAATTACCCAAAATTGTATGCATAGAACCCTTCCTATACATTAAAAATATGCATGCCTAGGACTCGGAAGCATACATGACACAATGTGGCGTCACAAAAGAAGTGGAGAAGAAAGTAGGGGAAAAAATCAACATAAAATGGTATCACCATCTCAATAGTATCAACAAATTGGTTGAGAAGGAAACACAGTTTCAGATGCTCTATCTAACCATGCATTTAGACAGGAGACAACCACTGATTTTTGCAGGCTATCAGAGTTGCCGATAACGGTTAGAGGATACTACGTCACATACAAAATGGCACTACCAAATATCAAAATCATTAATTGAATTGTGATGATGGAGGACCATCCAGTCGAGCACGTCCAGATTTGTCATCAGCCACGTCGCAGAGCCCGAGCCAACGTGAAGAATCCAAGTTTTCGTTATCTGGTTTGACAACATCGGAGCTTTTGCATTACCATGTCTTAGCGTCGTTTTGATCATTTTACCGCGTTTTAGTGCCGTTTTTTTCACTATGGAGGCTGGGCCCCCCATCGTCTCAGGCGTCCTCTAACATTGTTGTGTTTTATTTTGTTTGCCTTGTTTGATCCGTAGGGGAGAGGCCTTGTTGGGCCCTCCCCTAAGGATCAAAACAAGGCAAATAAAATAAAACACAACAACGTTAGAGGACACCTAAGATCAAATATGCACTGTTACTGATTTCCGTCGGTTTACCTTCCTTCCTCTCCACCGAGAGTTTTCCCCACTTTCAACTCGAAGTGAGGGTTTTGGCTGGAAGAAGGCTGTTTGGGTTCCCCTGAGAAGTAAGAAATCATCCTGGTGGTTTTGATGCAGGACTACTATCTGAGGGATGTGTTTCCTAAAAGGGAGTGGGGTGTTTATTAAAGAGAAGGCAACCAAGATTCCTGCAAACGAATCAAAAAATTAGTGAAATTATTGTAACTTAGTGATGAGGATGGCCCCATCCTTGTTCGAGGATGGCCCCATCCTTGTTCGAGGATGGGAGCACTGTCTATCAGTGTCGTATTGAACGGGTACGACTCGAGTAGCTCCCCGTTCAATATCCCTGATTGGTGCTTGATAAGCCAAAAATAGGGGTGAATTTTAGACAATTTTAAACCCTATGTCATTGTCAATTTTAGCTTATATAATAAAATTTAGAAAAACCCTACTTAAGATGTGTAGTGATACGTAAAGGGTATCGTCCGAGGGAAGCGAGTAAGTTAACTCAATTGATGATCTACTTGAATACTTTGACACTGATTAGAGTTAATTTTATCTTCAATATAGATCAAATCGACCTAATTAGACAAGGAAGTTAGAAAGGGGGGTAGAAGAGATGAGAGGAATAGAAGAAATATGGGGCTCTAAATTGAATAATTTTATCCAATTGAAAGGACCAAAGAATTCAATTAGAGAGATTAAGGAGAAAATTTTGATTTGTTTTGGTTGGTTCTGTAGGCTTGATAATTATGGAATGACTACTCTATTGGATAATGAAATGCAAAATTTAATTTCCTAGAAAGTTAACCCTTTTTTATCAGTTTTTTTATAGTTTTCTTGATATGCACTTGGAATAGCTAGGTAAATCTCTCAATTTATCCTCTAAATCCTAGTCAGGGCTTGTACATGCAGCTCAAGCCAAGCGATTTAGAAGTTCAGACAAAAATCAAGATGAACGATTAAGAGATTCAACTAACAACATCCAAAATACACCAAACAGGTTGATCCAAGCTAGAGCTCCTCTCTGTCTTGCAGCTGTGATAGAGAACCATGAAGAATGACCCCCTCCTCTTGAAATTTGGCTTTTACACTTAGGTTAAATGGATCGAATTACCATTTTACCCTAATTAGTAATTAATTTTTATCCATTAATGTATACCTAATCTGAATGATCCAACCATATAAATAAAAAGAAGAGATCAAGACGAGCAAATCCATAAAAAAATCATCTCAATCAAACTTCAGGATCAAAAGTGATTAATAAATGAATTTAAACCAATTTTAACTATTGGATTTAAATCCATTTATCTAAATATTTTATTTTGAAACACGCCATGATGTGTCGTCTTCTCATTGGCGGACATATTTTGAATTCCTTTTTTCGGGTTTGATCTCTGAGCGCCACGTACCCCCCTGGCGAAAAATAAAAACAAAGAGGAAAAGAACAGAAAATGGGGCTTGGTATATTTTGCGATGCAAGTAAGGTGCATTCCTGTCACTGCGCAAACCAATCACAGAACGCCACATCACCGCCCATGTGCGCGCATTGTACACGCCACGCGGGCAGTGAACTTACCTCCCGATGGCGCCTTTCACCAAGCGCCGTCGGATTCTAATCCGACGGTTGAAATGAGGCCACGTCGACGAATGTTCCTTCGCTCATTCAAAGATACGCCGCCAAGACGACGACTTCGACGTCATGAAGATCTCTGTCCGTGATATGCATTATTCCAACGCCTTGGTTAATCAGTCATCTCGCGGTGACAAAACCAACTAGCCCGCCACCTGCATGTCACACCCCCCCCCCTCCCTTTTATATTTCGGTATAATTACGTTTTCGACTGCTCATTGCCTCGAGAGAGTATAAACATGATTGTAGGATTAGCCACCCAATTCGCATTAGGAATTTTCTTTTGACGGTGTCGGATCTGCTGTGATGGCATTTCATCTCGTTGCATGGCATTTCGTGTTTGTTCTCCTATGATGTAGCACGAGCCGACCGATCTCGGCTGTCGTATTACATCATGTGAACTCTTCACCTGCAGGGCAAAGCATAAATCACCGCCAACATAGAACACACTACCACATGAAAATCAGATGGAAGCTTTCTGTTTCTTTATCGTTGTTATCAATTAACAAGTTATGCATAATTGTTTTTTATTGATTGCCTTTGACTTTCAGCACATCATTTGCATTCAGTACATCTGGTTCAACTGGATGCTTCTTAAGTAATACATAAATTTAGACACTGCAAAATATTGTATGGGATATTGTTTCTAATCTCAATATCTCATAGCGCCTAATGCCTTGTCAACCCTGGTGAAATGAGCTACAAAGCCAAACAAGCATGATTTTGGAGGGTTATGGTTGGCCATTTTCGAAGGGATTCCCCTTGTAATCCATTTGGTACAACTGTTTCTTGTGTTGCTCTCTATAAATATGTAAACTTGCACCTATAGAGACTGCGATCACTCTTACACGAGGAGAAGGGAAGCAACACCCACTTGAAGGACATGATGGAAAGATAAGCAAACACAGAGAAAGAGACATTGATAGCGAGAGACATAAACATAGAGATAAAGAAAGAGACACCGATTATGACACACATAGAGAGAGACAGAAACAGAGATAGAGAGAGAAAAAGGCATATATAGGGAGACAAAGAAAGAGAGAGAAAAAAATAGATAGAAAGAAAATGAGAGAAAGAGAGATATAAAAATAAAGAAAAAGAGAGAGAAACAAAGACAAAGATAAAGACAGAGAGATAGAGAGAGATATATATATAGAGAGAAAGAGAGCAATAGAGAGATATAGAGAGAGAGAGCCAAAAAGGGAGAGAAAAAAAAAGACAAAGATAGAAACAGAGAAATAGAGGGGGGGAGAGAGAGAGAAATAGAGACATAGAGATAGAGAGAGAAATAGAAAAGCGATAGAGAGAGAGAAAGACATAGACAGAGTGAGGTAGAAATAATGATGGAGAGGGAGAGATCAAGAGAGAGACAAAAAGAGAGGGAGGGCTAGAGAGAGAGACAAATAGAGAGGGAGCGACATATAGAGAGAGAGATATATATTTATAGAGAGAGAAAGGGAGAGGCAGAGAGACAAATAGAGAGAGACAGATAGAGAGAGAGACAAAGAGAGACATAGAGAGAGACAGATAGAGAGAAATTCGGTGCTACTGCTCAGATAATGAACATAGCAATAGACATCGGATAACGAAAGCACAATTTGTTTCGTTCAGATTTTGTTCGTTATCCATAGTTCCGTAGTCGATATCCGTTAACCGGTAATGGATAACCATAATGGATGACGATGTTTTCCTTTTTGATATCCGTTATTGTTTCGTTCAGATTTTGTTCGTTATCCATAGTTCCGTAGTCGATATCCGTTAACCGATAATGGATGACCATAAAGGATGGCGATGTTTTTCTTTTTGATATCCGTTATTGTATTTGTACTCCATCAATGTTCATAAAATATTTCAGTATAATGTTTCGATAGCCGATATTGTGAGAGAGACAGATAGAGCGGATAGCAGAATGACTCTGTATATTTTATGGCATGGCTGTTCAATGAAGGCGGTGGCGAAGATGGAGTTGCGCAGAGGCGACCTCTCTCTCTATGGCAACAGATTCATGACAATGGTGGCAGCCTCATGGTGGCGGTGGCCTCTCTACGACAACAATTCGTGATAGCGGTGGCAGCCTCTTAGTGGTGACAAACGCGCGGTGATAACAAGCCCCTGGAAGAGACTATTAGGAAATGTGGTAGTGGTTGAAAACATACAGCACTAGTGGCGAACATACGACAGCGGTAACGGCTAGGGCGACAGTGACGGTGGTTGAGAATAGGGTTTGACATTTTGGACCGGGGACCGGTCGGACTTGACCAAACCGGGACCGAAAAAAGACCGGACTGAAAGTGGACCGAACTTTAGGTAAAGTTTAGGTCCATGCCAAAAAACCGGACCGGACCGGACCCTATCCCACATACTACCCATTCTCCTCCCCATCTCCATTTCCATGACCCGCCCCAAAGCTCATTGACGCTGCTTCGCATGCACAACGCTTCTGTCCCCCTCGCCTGCTCCTCTGCCACCCTCGGTACCGAACCGGACCGGGACCGAACAAGACCGGGCCAGAACCAGACCGAACTTCAGGTACGGTTTAGGTCCATGCCATAAAACCGGACCGGACCGGGACTGTCAAACCCCAGTTGAGAAGCCTCAATTTTTAGGTACGTTCTAATACTATGATGAATGATGAAGCGTTTCCTTCCTAGTTCAATGCTGACGAGTAATCAAGTCATGTCATACATGTTTAATTCTCGCGTTATTTTGAAGAAATTCATGTTGATTTGAAGACGAAAAACCTTACTTTGTCTGAATGAAATTGTATATATATGCTGTTTGATGTTAAAATTATCCTGATATCACCTCGTATTCATAAATAGTTTCCAATTGTATCCTAATATCACCAAGTGTTATGTCTCTATTTATTAATCACAATATATGTTTAGCGTTCATTGTTCGCTTGGAGTGATGTTGACGGCGGAGAGCGCATTACCCCAAATGGTGGAGGACTTAGCGCTGGAAGAAGTTGCAAGAGACATGACTTGTGCACTTTCAGAAGTCCAAAGACTTTCGAAAAGGTCCCCAATACTTAAATATTTTACACTAATTGGGGATTATATTTATGAGTGTGAAATTTTATCATACCAAGAATGTGGCAAAGATCGTCGAAGTGAATCGTCCATCGGACACTAGTACAAGTGTCTTGGCGACACTTCAAATTTGTCCACCCTAAAGAACTTGATGTGCTGAAGGGTGCTGCTACCATGCAATGTTGTTTGGAAGAGGTCTTGGATGATGGGACATCAGGAATCTTCGAGGGTAGATGACCACTACGGGGTCGGGCAATTGAGGAAACAAAGTGCATCATTAGTCATCTTGTTTGTTGCACTGATTTGCCATGGCGTTGGGTGGCCTCCTTCGCGTAGAAGGAAACACGGCAATATGCGACACAAACTGAAGTGGACCCTCCTAGTGCACACATCATTAAGTTGTGGATGATGAAACTACCTGACAAGATGAAGATAGAGATCAAGTGGATGTTATTCGATGCTGCTTGGGTATTGATCACAACTGATGGGTGGATGGCAGAAAATGGTTGTTTCCTAATAGGTATAATTGTTAAGTGGATTGATGTTAGTTGGCAGTTTCTTGACCACGTCCTCTTGGGACGGGAGCTATGTGGGAAGCATGATGGGAGTCTATGGCTGTGATTCTAGAGGTATTGGAAGAATTCATGGTGGCAACGACGTCAACGCACCATCTTCGGACGCGCTGCCACCGTCATCTGAGACGTCCCGCATCCTAACTCATCATCAATGTTGACTGGAGAACCACCATTATGGCGACCACATCAACGCACCGACGACGGACGCACCTCCACTAACACATGAAATGTCCCGCGTCATGACATGTCACCAACGACAAGTACAGAGCCACCCGTGACGTGACAAGTCGACACGTCGTCTCATCTTTGATGGTTATTTTATTTCTTATTTTCTTTTTTGTCCAAGGCCTATATGTAGGCCAATGTCACAAAAAAACACTTGGTGAATCATTTTTCAAGAACTGAGATTTTCTTTCTTCTTAAAGAATTTGCCCTAACTCTCTCTCATTCTGATCTGCCGCCACCACCGCTTGTCGTCGCCGTCACCGCCACTCCTCACCATCACCTGTGCCGAGCGGATTGACCGCTCGCACAGGCCACCGCTTACGCAGGCCACTGCCCGCACAGACTGCCGCCCGCGCAGGCCACTGCCCACATAGCCGGTTGCCCCCATAGGCCGCCGCCCGCGCAGGTCGCAGCCCGCGCAGGCCACTCCCCATGCAAGCTGTTGCTGCCCGCACATGCCACCACCCACGCAGGCCATCACAGCCCGCGTAGGCCACAACCCGCACAGGCCCCTGCCCATGCAGGCCACTACCGTCCACATGGACCGCCGCCCGCATTGGTCACCACCACTCGCGAGCCGCCCACTGTATGCACAGGGTGCCGCATGCACCACCGCTCGCGCGCACAGACCACCACTCGCACCGAATGCCGCTACCCGCACTGGTCATTGTTTGTGTCCTCAGCCACCCTCGCCTACTGCCGTCTTCACTTGCACCATCTCTCGCTCGCGCGCACAGCCACCCGCGACTGCGACCACTGCCACTGCACCCACAACCTCCTGTATCCACTTGTATCGACATCAACTCTATCAAAATCGCGCTTCATTGCCCCTGTCATCGACGCGACAAGAATTCCCCGCATCATCGCCATGCACCATCTGGTGCTGAGGTACTTCTACCCTCTTTGGTGTCCCATGTTCTTCATCCAGCGTTCCTCGAGAGTTTACCCACCGCCGTCAGGTTTGCTTTGGATTTTGAATCTTCAAGCGACTAGTGGAATAGGTTTTTGAATCTTCTAGCAGACGATCGTTCGAATTTATTGATTTTGGTGCTTGGCATCACCGCGGTGGTTGAAGACAGCACTCCCGCCCTCGACGAGGAAGGGGGCTGCACCATCACTATTTCATCGGATTTAATTCTTCGGATTCGACCGTGTGATTTGTGGTCTGGTTTTATCCAACCCATTCCCTAGTCGTCCCAGTATCCAGCACCCGTCATCATCCCCTCCCCATCTCCTCTAGTCATCTTGCATCAATTCAGCTTGGACACAAAGACGGAGATTAAAAAGTGTCCTCTACCGTATTAAAGTTAGCGGAACAAAAATTCTATTTATAATGTTTTTATTGCAGGTTCGTGTAGTGACAATAAACAATGCATCAAGTAACAAAAGAATGATGGCCATACTTGGACAAAAACTAAGCAATTGAAACGTTAATTTCTCTCCCAGAAGACGTTCCTTGACTCACACACATAATGAACCTCATTTTTTACTTTGCACTTAAGAGTTTTGATATCCCTTCTACGACACTCATTGATGGGGGACCATCCAGTCTTGAGGACATATCTTCTGTGTTTTTTTTTTTCACATGCGCGTGTATCTGTATTTTTTCCCTAATTTGGGCTCTCTTTTAAACTGCCTTCTTCCCTTTTTTCTAAGGGGGAAGGCCCATCTTTCCCCTATAAGAAGGGGGGGGTGCCCATCGTAAGAGGAGAGAGCCAAGTGAAAAAGAAAAGTCAAAATGTAGTCTTTTGTTATTTTCTGGGTTATTTTAGATGTTTTTATTGTTAGTTTTAGAGTTTGGGGTACTTACAAAAATATCCCTCGAGAAGGGGAAAATTAGGGTTCCATCATTACTTCGCCGGAGCGCTGTCACCGCCTTCGCCGCCTTCACCGCCGCCGCTATCTCCACCACCGCCAACGCTGGCACAGCCAACCCCGTCTCCGCCACTGCCAACGCTGGCGCCATCGTCGCCTTCCGCGGTTTCACTACGCTGCCGGGCAGACCAGAGTGCATCCGTCATTGCCGGACTAGGCCGCAGCCGCAAGCCGCAACCGCCGCTACACCCAGAGCGGTCGCAATCAGTCGTAGTTGCTTGTAGCGACCGTAGCTGCCGGAGCGCTTGCAGCTGTTGGAGCCGCCATAGCCGCTGTAGCCGCCGGAGTAGGCCGTAACCGCCGCAACGGCCACAGCCGCCGCAGCGGCCACAGCCGCTGGAGTAGGCCGCAACCTTCCGCAGTGATCGCAGCCGCCCGTAGCGGCCGTAGTCATCGTCTACGGCCACGCAGCCGCGCAGCCGCAGCCCAGCAGCCGGGCAGCCACGCAACAAAGTAGCCGTGCAGCCGCGCCATCGCACAGCCACAACCGCAGCCACAGCCGCAGCCACAATTGTGCAACCGCATAGGCACGCAGCCGCGCAATTGTGTAGCAGCTGCACCCGCAGCCGCATACCACTAGGTCGTGTCGTCGTGCCACCGCCACGCCTACCTGCACCGTCCTTGTCCTTGCGCTCGCCTCTGAGCCCATCACCGAACCTAGTTGCACCGCCGTCCACGTCACCGCGCTCACCTCCGAACCATCGCCGCGCCCACATGCGCCGCCGCCGTTCGTGCCACCACGCTCGCCTCTGAGCCCATCACCGTGCCTAGCTGCGCCTCGGCCATCCTTGTCACTGCGCTCACCTCCAAGCCCGCCATCGCGCCTAGCTACGCCACCGTTGTCCTCGCC
Organism: Wolffia australiana; assembly: GCF_029677425.1. Classification (NCBI taxonomy): domain Eukaryota; kingdom Viridiplantae; phylum Streptophyta; class Magnoliopsida; order Alismatales; family Araceae; genus Wolffia; species Wolffia australiana. The sequence goes on along the minus strand of NC_135839.1, from coordinate 2,654,806 downwards.
ACCGCGCTCGCCTCCGAGCCCGCTGTTGTGCCTACACGCGCCACACACATGCCTAGTGTTATCTAGAGTAGTTTTGAGGAGAGCAATCGCCAGACGACCCACTGCCGCCACTTCACCACCGCGAAGTACATGTTGCCGCACGATGAACGGCCGTCGCCGTCATCATCGATGCCTACCTACGTCTGCCAGTAGTTAGCTTACAGCCCTCTTCATCATCGAAGCAATGCTAGATATCGTCGTCGCTGACATCCGATAGTACCTTGATGCAACCGCCCTATGCCGCTGCGCCTTTACGCCGTCCTATGCTCGCCGCTACAGTCTCCTATAGTAGCTTCAAGGGAGACGATCACCGGATGACATGCCGTCGATAGTTCACCGCCGCAAAGTACATGCTGCCACATGATATACACCCGCCGCTCTGCACCGCCGACGCTTGTCTTAGTCGCCTATAGAAAATCATAGCTGAGGTTCACCTGGTCACCATTACCTACGCGGCCGCCCTGTGATGCCGCTCTACCAATCAGCCGATCTTGGCGCATCATGTTACATCACTCATAGTGGAGGTGGATAGCGATGTGACAAAAAATGCTGATTTGTATGATAGTGATTCCTAGTTGGAGGATGGCCTAGATGATGAAGACTCATCATGTCAATAAGCTGATTCCTTGGGAGTGGTAGTGACAAAGGTCAAGACATTGGTTAAGCCATTCGTTCAACTACAAAGAGACAATTGTATTATGCGGACTTTTGTAGGACTCACAAATTGAAGCCAAAGTTACCTTTACTTGATTGCCCAACATAGAGGAGTAGCACTCAATATATGCTTGAGGAAGCTATTGTGAAGCAAGATGTATTCGATGCAGGTGCTGATAACTTGCAAATAAACATGATTAATTAATGAATTTTAGATTATATTTATGTGTTTTAATGACTATATTTGCATGTTATCATATTAAAATAAAGATAGATCATTTAACCTTTCATTTTATTATTAATTCTGATTTTTTATCATTTTTTATGGAATTTAACTTCATTTCAGTGAAGAAATATTTTTTACAGGGTTTTAAATACTTGGCTAAAGGTTGGTAAGTGTTTCCATGATTTTTCTGGAATTTTTCCATATTTTTATATAATTTTTCGACCATATATAGCCAAGAAATGATTTTTACATATTTAAATAACACATATATTATTTATTTGGCATTTATAATATATTTAAATATTTACTAAGGAGTATCCACGTCATTTGCCCGAAATTTGGGCGAATAAATGGATATATTTATTTAAATAAGAATAAAGAGAGAGAGAGAGAGAATGAGTGGTTATTATTATATAATAAATAGAGAGAAGAATAGTCAACATAAGCGGCTATGATTTAAAATATATAAAAGAGAGAAGAGAGAGAGAGAAGAATAGTCAACAGAAGTGGCTATGATTTAAAATATTTAGAGAGAGAAGAGAGAGAAGAATAGCGGCTTATGATTTAAAATAAAAGAGCGAAGAGAGAGAGAAGAATGGTCAAAGATTGCGGCTAAGAGAATAAAAAAATATATACTGTTTTTTAAAAAAAGACATTTTGTCCTTTTCTTTTGTTTTTATTATTTCAGGGTGACGTGGAGCATTCCTAGCCGTTCAAATGACGAAATCACTTGCCAATGATTGCGGGCGGACGGCGCGCACAACAACGTGTCAGGGCGTGATCCGAGAAAGTGGAAAACAAGAAATAATCATGCTAGCCAATCAAAACGCGGCATTTCCAAGCTTATTGGAGGACAGATAAATAAATCCAACAGCTCAGATTTTTTCCCACTAAAACCTTGATATCTTGAGATCTACATGTCCGATTGGGCTGAAATTTTGAGGGTAGGTTCGTCTTTTCCCCCTCTACAATCCAGATGGTTGGATCATTAAATGGAGGTCTGGAAAAGGGCGAAAATTACTTTTGGATGATCTCCCCCAAGCAATTGGCCAAGAAGGACATAGGAGGGATTCTTGAAGTCGACAGATCTTGCTTCTGAACTCAAATTTGTAAGTCTCTGATTTGTATTTCAATCATCTTTTTGAACGATAATGCCAAGGCATGGGCGAAATGTACATGCCCTAGAAGTTTGTTTTGAATAAGATTAGCACTTCGTTTTGATTCCGATTCAAGATCTGGTTTTTGATCCTTAATTCTACATCAACTTAAAACATTTCTGCTTCATTAGATTTTTGATTTAGGGTCGGATTCAATTTTTTTTCCCAATTTCTTCACTTTCTCTCTCTAGGTTAATTTTTTAGTTTCTCTCTCTAGATTTCGATTTTTATTGTTTAGGAATTTAATTTAATATAAAAAAAACCTAAAAATAAAATTTGAATAAAAAATTCATCTATCTTGAACTCCAATTTAAAGATCTCTTTCTTGATTATTTAATTCCCAATTTTAATTCATAAAATTGTTTTAAAATTTATAATAATTGGGAAATTAATAATCTGAAGTAATCTGAGCTTAAAATTATAAAATTCCTATCTTGAATTTTCTGACCGAAATATTAAAAAATCAAAATTAAGTTTTACTTAATTTTGATTAATTAAAAAATATTATTGAGGATAAATAAGATTTATTAATTGCAAAATTAATTCATTCTTGAATTAATTTATTAAAATTGGATAAAAATTCTCATTTTTTGCCTCCCTGTGGTTCGACCCCTTACTTGCTCTATATTCATATTTAGTGATTAAGGGAAATTATAAATTTTATTGCATAAGTCTAAAAGCCCAAACAACGACATATTTTACGTGCATTTTTTAGGCTTATCAGGTGCCACTTACCTCACATCAAGAGGGAAGTAGACAAATATCTCTCACTATGAGTGGGAGCTACTCAAGGAGTTTGCCTTCCTATGGGGTCTATTTGCCTACACAACAGATCATGTGAGCCGATTATCAGAGTCAATGGTTGGAGACGTTTTCCAACAAGTGTGGGCATTGTTGTGACATATGGATGTGGGTTTTTGACACGACATTATTCAACAGGAGGCGGTGGCATCAAGATGAGTGAGCATCATTGACGAGCACCTGCATAACCATGAATATAAAACTTACATTCTGTGAGACCTTGCTTTGGAACAATGATGTCGTCCTTGTAGTGGTGGCGACAACGTCAACGCATCATCATTGGATGCGCCACCACCGTCATCTGAGACGCCCTGCATCTTGACTCATTGCCAACATCAACTGAAGAACTACCTTGATAACCACCAAGTCAATGCATTGGCATCAAACGCGTTGGCATCAGACGCGTCTCCAATTACACACGACACGTCCTGCATCATGACACGTTGTCAACGCCAGATCCAGAACTTCCCTTTGACGTGACATGATAACACGTCGTTTACTTTATTTTATTTCTCGTATTTTCTCTTTACATCAAGGCCTATATGTAGGCCAAAGTTGTAAGAAACACTTGGTGAATTTTCTTATGAATTGAAGTCTTCTTCTTCAAAAAGAAAGTTTGCCCTAGTGGTCCCCTCCCGAGCTGCCACCACCGCCGCCGCCTCTTTCAGTTGTCGCCGCCGTCGTCGAGGAAGGACCACTCCTACCGCCCACCCGTCGCCTGTGCCCACGACGCGCTCCGCTGCCCGCACCTGCCGCGCGCCCAGCTACCTGCGCCCGCCTCGCACCCAGCTGCCGGAGGCCGCTGCGCCAGCCCGCGCCCCTCGGCCGCCCGTGTGTGCCGCACCCGAGCCGCCTGTGCCCATCGAGCCCCCAGCCACCCGCGCGTGCCCGTCGTGCACCCGGACGCCCTCGCATCCATTGCACGCCCTGTTTACTGTTTAGGTTTCGGGGCACTGCCCCGAACCCCGCAAGATTGCAACTCCCCCCTTGCCCCGCCAACTGACCGCGCAGTTGGATCCGCGACACCCTATCGAAGCGCACATCAATCGTCTTGCCAAAGACGCGTCATGAATTTCCCGCAGCCTCTTCACGCACTATCTAGTGCTGAGGTACTTCTACACTCTTTGGTGTCCGTGTTCTTCTTTCAGTGTTCTTCGAGTGTTCATCCACCGCCATCGGATTTGATTGGATTTATAATCTTCAAGCGACTAGTTGAATAGGTCTTTGAGTTTTCTAGCGATCGTCATTCGAATTTATTGAATGTGTTGCTTTGTTTTCACTGCGGTGGTTGTAAGACAGTACTCCTGTCCTCGACGAGGAAAGGGGTTGCACCATCATTATTTTCACCGGATTTAAATCTTCAAATTTGATCATGTGATTTGTGGTCTGTTTTATCCCATCCCTCCCCTAGTCATCCTAGTATCCGGTTCCCATCGTCACTGTGTCCCTGTCTCCTCTAGCCACCCTACCTAACCCGGTCATCCCCTAATCATCCTGCATCATGCAGTCTATGGGATCTTGCCTTTGAACAATTAGGTTGTCCTTGCAGTCTATGAGACCTTGCTTTTGCAAGGCACGATGTTTGATGAGGCGACCTACTCAAAGGTTGTGGCGTAAATTAGAGCTATCTTCCTAGTTAGTGTCAGCCATCAAGAGCCACCATCGTGAGCCTAGGTTAATCAAGCTCTAACTAGTGGACCCGTGATGTGCATGATAACACCAGCTTAAATAGAGGAATTCAAAATCTTCCTACATACGAGGCATCAAGGAGATGGTGAAAGTGCACTAAAATGGTGGGCTCTAAAGGTGTAACTGTCTACGATACCATGGCAAAGATTGCTCATGAATATCTATTAGTGTTTGCGACCAGTGCTCCTTCAGACAGCTGTTCTTGGTAGGGTGTGCTATTCTCATTTATGAGTAATCTCGTCTCTAATTTCTCGTCTTTAAGTTGTATTTTATCTTTCCTCCAAGGCCTATATGTATAGGCCATTGTTTCAAGAAACAGTTAGGCAGTCATATTTCAAGAATTGAGTTTTGTTTAACTCTTCTTTGACGGCCTTGGGCCGCCCCAGGCCGTCGCCCTTGACCGCCCAAGAAAGCTGACCCAGGCTGCCTAGGGCAACCCGCCCTAGGCCGCCCAAGGCAGCCGCCCTAGACCGCCCAGGGCAGCCCACCCAAGGCCGCCCAAGGCAGCCGCCCCAAGGCCGCCCAGGGCAACCCGCCTTAGGCCACCCAAGACCGCCACCCGGGGCCGCCCAAGGCTGCCGCCCAAGGCAGCCGCCAGGCCACCCAAGGCTACCGCCCTAGGCCACCTAGGGCAGCCCGCCCTTGGCCGCCCAAGGCCGCTAATGGGGGACCATCCGCAACCGGAAACGCCAAGTCAACCCGCGCCGGCACGTCAGCAGCCACGTCGCGAAGCCCGAGCTGACGAGAAGAACCCGGAGTTCAAGTACACTGCGTGACGAGAAGGCATCCCCATTTCTATTTTCCTTGCGTTTTTTCTGAACTTTTTCGTTGCGTTTTGTTTGGGGAGGGCCTCCGTGTTTTGGCCCTTCCGTCGTACTCCGAACTATCGTTTACGGCCCGATTAGAGGGTCGTCCCTAATTACGGGCCTCCCCTAGGTTCCCCTCTCTCCCACTATAAAAGGAGAAGAGAAGCCCTAGAGGAGGGGAGGAGAATTTTGAAGTTGTTTTGAGTTTCGTAGTTGTTAGAATGGAGCCCCCCTGAAGGAGAAGAGGACGCTGATCACCGCCGTCTGCAATTCGCCGTTGCTGCCCTCGTCCTCATATCACCATCGCCGTCCGTCCACTTCGACCGTGTCCGGCTGTGTCATCGCCACGACACCGTCGTTGTCCTCGCCTACCCGGTACCGTTGCCCGTTCAGACCTCCCATCGCCGCTCTCTGACGCCAGCCACTATTGCCGGGCGTCCGTCACTGGCCGCCCGCTACTGACCGATGCCTGAACAGAGTCTCCTGGCCAACCGTTCACCAGCCGCCCGCTTCGCTAGCCGATCCATCCCGGCGCCCGACGGGGCCTTCGCCAGGCTCCCAGCTCAGCCCACCCGAGCCTCCGCTCGCGGACCGCCGAAGCGCGGGTACTTCGCGCCCTCCCGCCCACTCTGCCCGACGCCGCCACCGCCGAACGACCTAGCGCGGGGGCACAGTCGAGCCGAGTCAGTCGCTGAGTTGACTCGACGCGCCGGACCGATTTCCGGGGCTGAGTCAACTCAGTCCAACCCGGATTTAAGTACGACGAGTCATACTGAGTTAACTCAGTGTAACTCGGAATTAAGAAAGGGCATTCCTCGGTAAATCATCGCCATAGGAGGGGTAAACTTGTCCATCTTGGTCTCCGATAACCTAGGGTCCTACGACGAGTCGCCGCCGCCGCCACTCAGCCGCACACCGCCACCGCGGTCACACCGCTCGCCCCCGCCGCCGTCGCGCCGCTCTCCCTCGCTGTTTCCGCGCCCACTTGTCGTCACCGCCCTCCCCGGCCATTGCTGCCCGCCGAACGCCGATACTCGGCGCGACCGCCCACATTCTGTCGTCGACGCGCGCCCGCTCGATGCCTTCCCTCGGCGTCGCCGAACGCGTGGCTGCCGCCTCCCGCAAACGCTGTTGTTCGCACGCCCGCCTGTCGTCTGACGCCGATCGTGCAGCTCGCCGCGCTGCTACGACCTCTGCCGCCCTCCGCCCGCCGCCAACGCAGCCCCGCTCACCGCTGTTGTCTGCGCCCACCCGCCTCTGGCCGCCGCCGCCAGCGCCGCTGCTGCCTCCGCAGCTACTACCGCGGCCACTCACTCCTGGCCGCCTGATAACACCCTAAATTTGGTCTTTATTTCATGTTATTAGCACAATTTTATACATTTAAAGAGCTTAAAATGGAGTTCTTATTATATATTTACATGAAAATATTGTTTTCAAGTGATTTCTGATTTTTCCCTAACTTTCTGTTAATTCTATGAATTTTAAAGGATTTATTGGAGCTCGAAATAACTATTTTTGAATGAAAATGGCAAGTTTAATATTTACTTTCGTGATTTATCAGTATGGGGATGAATCAGTGAATTTTCTAGAATTTTTTACGAATTTTTAGGATTTTTCTGAGATTTATTTGAAGAGGAAATGCATTTATTCTAAGAAAAAAAGATATATTTATAATAGAAAAAAAAAGTATTGACATCATTTTCGAACTTTGAAGGGCTTTTTTGCAAAGTTTTGTTGCAAAAGACCCTCAAAACAGCTCTCGGTCGTGACTGCAAGCGTAAAGATATAATTTAAAATCTTCCAGGGTTTTATTGCAAATGGTTTATTAATTGTTTTAATGTTTTAGAAAAAAACAGAGGAGAGAGAATACGCAAAGGGTATATCTATAATTATATTTGGGCGGCGTCGGACGACAAATGTTTATTTCGCAAAGGACTTGTATGTAAATTTCAGGGCGATATCTGGAAGCGACGACGTGGCCTCATCACGACCGTCGAATGAAAATCTGACAGCGGCCAGTGATAGAGGCCACTTGTGGTAAGATTACCGGCCGTGCGACGCATGCGAAGCGCACGCACGGGCAGTGACATGGCAAATTATCATTTGAAGAATTCAACCCTAGCCGCACACAAAGGTGCACATCGAAACGTATGCAATTTCTGACTTTTGAATGTTTTGTTTTGGTTTTGTTTTCGCCAGGGGGTACGTGGCGCAACGGGAAGAAGCCCGCTTGGAGAAGTTGAAAAGTCGCTGGCCATTAGGAGGGCGACACATCAGCGCGTAGTAATATATATATAAATAGATTTAAATCCAATGGCTAATATTGGTTTAAATTCATTTATTCATAACTTTTGATCCAGAAGTCCGATTGAGATGATTTTTTTATGGATTTGCTCGTATTGATCCCCTCTTTCTATCTATATAGTTGGATCATGGAGATCAAGCATACATTGATATATATAAATTAATTACCAATTAGGGGTAAAATGGTCATTTATTCCATTTTACCTAGGTATAAAAGCCAAATTTCGAGAGGAGGGGGGTCATTCTTGATGGTTCTCTATCACAGCTGTAAGACAGAGAGGATCCCCAGCCTGGATCAACCTGTTTGGTACATTTCCCTTCATTGTATTTGAATTTTGGTGCATTTTGAATGAAATTAGTTCAATTTCTTGTTTGATTTTCTTGATTCTGATCTGAACTTCTAAATCGCTTGGCTTGAGCGGCATGTACAAGCCCTGATTAGGATTGAGAGGAGAAATTGAGGGATTTAACTAGGCATTCAACTGCATTCCCAAAGAAAAACTCTAAAAAATTAACTTTGAATAGGGTATTAAAACTTTAGTTTCTTTTATCTTTATCACATAGTGTTGTAGTCAGTTCTGAATTATCTAATCCACAAGTTAAAAACCTTCTTCTTAAGTCCCTCTAAAGTGAATTCCTTAATTCTCTTCTTTGGATCAATTAATTCAGCTTAGAGTCCCCTAAATTCTTCCACTCTTCTCATCTCCTCTATCTTCCTCTCTCAATATTCTTTCCAATTAGGTTAAATTGCTCCTCATTGAAGATTAAGTGGTCCTAATTATAGAAAATCATCGAATTGAACTCCTTACTAGCCTCCCTTGGACGATACCTTCACTGATCATGTGCATCTTAAGTGAGGTTTTATAAATTTTATTGTATAAGCTAAAATTTACAACGACAAGGGCTAAAAACTGCATAATTTTTACCCCTATTTTTGGCTTATCACCGCCACCGCCAGCGTCACCGCTGCCTCCGTAGCTATTGCCGCACGTCGCTCGCCGTCGGTTGCCGCAGCTCGCTGCCCCTCCACCTCAGCCCATGTCATCCTCCACCATCGCCAACGCAGGCGTCACACGATGATGCTTCCACGGCCGCTCGCTTTCGGCCGCCGCCACTAGTGCCACCGCTGTATCTACAGCTGCTGCCGTTGTCGCCGCTGCTGATCGCCGCCTTTGCCGCCGCCCCTGGTCGACCCATGTCTGCCCTAGGTTGCCGCCCGACCGGTTGTTCGTCTCTCGAACGTCGCCGACCACTCCGCCATCATCCCGTCAAGCACCTCGACCCGTGCTCCGACTCGCTGCATCGGCCCGCCACGCCAATCAAGACTCGGCTTCGACCACCGCGGATTCCCATCCGCAGGTCACACCGCTAACCCTACTCGCGCGTTATTATTTCTAGCAATATTCTCTCATGTGCTCCATCCTCGGATCTCGCCCTTTGTCGTTTCTCATTTGTTTGGGGAATTCGGGTAGTTATCTCCGTTCGTTCTTCCTGCTCGACAACATGTTTCTGAAATAGATAATTGGATCGAGGATACCCGCTCCGACGGCGTCCTTCGATTGATCTATCGGGTCATTGGGAGTCTGATCGTACGTGACGCGTACGGGAATCCCTCCAGGGCATCGCTCTATTTCGGCTATCACTGTACTTCTCGTTACTTTCTTCATAATGTGCATCCTTCATCCCTCGTCAAACCGCGTGTTGTTCTTCGACGTCATGTGTTGCAACGCGCGCCGTTGATCCCGACCGTCCGTGTTGCATCAGCCGCCACCCAAGGCCGCCCAGGGCAACCCGCCCTAGGCCACCCAAGACCGCCGCCCAGGCCGCCCAGGGCTGCCGCCCGTGGCCACCCAAGGCAGCCGCCCCAGGCCGCCTAGGCAGCCCGCCCTAGGTCGCCCAAGGCTGCCGCCCAGGATTGGTGCCAGTCCCCTCTTCCTTCGTCCGTGCCTGGTCGTCCGCCTCACTCTCTACCAGGGCCGTACAACGCCTGGAACGCCCGGTCTTTTCTTCCAGTGGGCCGCTCAACGCCCGGAATCGTCCAGTCTTGCCTCGGTCTGAATTTCCCGCATCCTCTTCACTCACTACGGTGTCGAGGTACGCCTGAACTCTTTGGTGTCGGAGTGTTCTCCGTTCAGTATTTTCTTGAGAAGTTTCCACCGCCGTCAGAATTAGATTTGGTTTGGATTCTCGCTTCCTCCCTCTCTTTTGAATGTTTCTTCGTGACACGAATTCGGGTATTGATTTCGGTGCTTAGGCATCGTCGTGGTGGGTGAAGACAGTACTCCCGCCCTCGACAAGGGTCAGAGCTGCACCACTAGTTTTTCATCGGTTTTAAAGTCCGAATCCGACCGTGTGTATTTCTATGGGCTGTTTTATCCCTCCTGTGCCCAACCCATCCACCGTCGTCCTTCCATCCGTAACCTTCCCCGTACTCCAGTCATCCAGTCCTTAGTCGTCCTGCGTCATCGAGATGCTGATAAGTGTGAAGTGTTGGTGTTGAAGTGAAAATATAAGATGGTATGACATCTCTCTAGATGGTTAAATAGAGATCAAATCAGAATCTTCAGGTTCTACAAATTTAATTTGCATTTTGTTGGCGATATAGAGATTGTATTTCACATATCGACTTATTTTGATTTTACTTTGTTATCAGGCCCTAGAATGACTTAGTGGCGAAAAGGCATCAAGGGGAGGAAAAGATTTAGCTTCATTGGTGCCTAAATATGTTATCTCATGCTTATTGCAGGCTCACTAGAACATTTGATGTGCTTGACGTTGGGATGTTTCCTCTATTTTAAAAAATGAAATGTCAATCGACATGAGTTGACATTTTTGTGCATGTATTTGTTATTCAAACATGGAAAATGTATTCTTGCAGGAAGAAAGGAATAGTGCAGCCAATGTAGGAAACATTAGCCCAAGCTCAATGCATACCACACCGAAGTGTACAAGTCCTCCTAAAGCGATTAGTCAAACAACCCCAAGACCCCAAGACTACAATAACGATGACAACAAATAAGTAATGCACGATGCACTAAGCCCCGGAGAAGTCATGCCATTCTCTTTAGAACAGAAGGCAGTTATTCAGGCGAGTACCAAGAGCCTCCTTGTAGGGCTCCTTCACCTTGCTTTGATTGACCACATGATCAAGCCCCACGTTCTGGTATAGGAATGAGGCCCACTTCCTCTTGGAGCGGACTAATACTCTGCCAAGTGGGTTAATTGCATATTTTGGTGCCATTACAACTTCATGGCTGTGATGGTTCACTCGGTCCAACGTCAAGTTGACAACATTGTCTGGCCAGACTTTGACCCACTCAACATAACAGACAAAAGTGGCAATGGATGGCTCTACGAATGAAACATAATCTAGCCTCAGTCCCAACCTCCTAGGACTGTAGTTTCATTTAACACTCTTTATAAAATACACTTAATCAGTTAGTTTTTTTAGCAACCTATCTTTAGTGTAATTCTGCATATCTTTCGTTCCAGCCGTCCACAAGATTTTAGTTCGTCCTAAACATTTCAAAGTATCTTTAAAGTTTAATTTTAAGTTTGAGATTATGAAATTTAATTTTTAAATAATTACATTCTGCCAAAATTCTTAAGGGTACCTGATAAAAATTATCGAAACATAATTGTATTCGATATCGATATACTCTTAACGATATCCACTTATCGATATCCAATACTGTTATCTAATTAGAGACCAACTGGCGTTGTCCATATTCAATATTCCATTTCCTTATCAGACACATTTTTGACTTTTCTGGATAACGGATATCGGATATGTTATTCGGTCATTCTGTTTTTCTGGATGACATTAATGGCACCCTGGTACTCTGGAGAGAAAGACTTATAGAGACAAAGAGAGAGAAAAATAGAGAGAGAGATCAAGAGAGAAAGATAGAGAATGAAGCAGATAGAGAGAAAGATGTATACAAAGAGAAAGATAGACAAAGAGAAAAAGGGACACAAAGAGAAAGATAGAAAGATAGAGAGAGAGATAGGGAGATATATATATTCATGGAGAGAAAGATGGAGAGACAAGAGACAGACTGATAAAGAGAGACATAGATAGAGATAGATGAAGAGACATAGACAGAAAGAGAGAAGATCGAGAGACAGAGAAAGAAAAATATAGAGAGAGGGACTGATAAAGAGAGACATATAGAGAGAGATAGATGAAAAGACAGACAGAAAGAGAGAGGAAGATCGAGAGACGGAGAAAGAAAAAGATAGAGAGAGAGACATATAGAGAGAAAGATAGAGAGACACAGAGATAAAGAGATAGAGAGAGAGACATGTAGAGATAGATAGATGAAGAGACATAGACAGAAAGAGAGAAAGATAGAGAGACAGAGAAAGAAAAAGATAGAGAGAGAGACATATAGAGAGAAAGATAGAGAGAAAGATAGAGAGACACAGAGATAAAGAGATAGAGAGAGAGACATATAGAGATAGATAGATGAAGAGACATAGACAGAAAGAGAGAAAGATAGAGAGACAGAGAAAGAAAAAGATAGAGAGAGAGACATATAGAGAGAAAGATAGAGAGAAAGATAGAGAGACACAGAGATAAAGAGATAGAGAGAGAGACATATAGAGATAGATAGATGAAGAGACATAGACAGAAAGAGAGAAAGATAGAGAGACAGAGAAAGAAAAAGATAGAGAGAGAGACATATAGAGAGAAAGATAGAGAGACAGAAAGAGAGAGATAGAGAGCGAGACATATAGAGATAGATAGATGAAGAGGCATAGACAGAAAGAGAGACAAAGATAGAGAGACAGAAAGAAAAAGATAGAGAGAGAGACACATAGAGATAAAGATAGAGAAAGAAAAAGAAAGAGAGAGAGACATATAGAGAGAAAGATAGAGAGACAGATAGAGAAAGAGATAGAGAGTGAGACATATAGAGAGAGATAGATGAAGAGGCATAGACAGAAAGAGAGAGAAAGATAGTGAGACAGAGAAAGAAAAAGATAGAGAGAGAGACATATAGAGAGAAAGAGAGAAAGAGATAGAGAGAGACATATAGAGAGAGATAGATGAAGAGGCATAGATAGAAAGAGTGAGAAAGATAGAGAGACAGAGAAAGAAAAAGATAGAGAGAAAGACATAGAGAGAGAAAGATAGAGAGACAGAGAAGGAAAGAGATAGAGAGAGAGAGAGACACATAGAGATAAAGATAGAAAAAGAAAAGATAAAGAGAGACATATAGAGAGAAAGACAGAGAGAGAAAGAGATAGAGAGAGAGAGACATAGAGATAAAGATAGAAAAAAAAAGATAGAGAGAGAGACATATAGAGAGAAAGGGATAGAGAGATACACATAGAGATAAAGATAGAGAAAGAAAAAGATAGAGAGAGAGACATTTAGAAAGAAAGATAGAGAAAGAAAAAGATAGAGAGAGAGAGACATTTAGAAAGAAAGATAGAGAAATAAAAAGATAGAGAGAGAGACTTACATTGAGACAGATAAAAAAAGAAAAAGCTAGAGAGAGAGACATATAGAGAGACACATATAAAGAAAGAAAAAGATAGAGAGGCACAGATAAAGAAAGAAAATGATAGAGAGAGAGAGAGACAAATATAGAGACAGAGAGATAGAGAGAGAAACATAAACACAGAGACAGAAAGATAGAGAGAGAAACATAAACAAATAGAAACGAGATAGATAGATAGATAGAGAGAGACATAGACATAAAGATAGAGAAAAAAAAAGATAGAGAGAAAGAGACAGAGAGAGATAAACATAGAGATAAAGATAGAGGAAAAAAGAGATAGAGAGAGAGAGACATATAGAGAGAAAGAGATAGAGAGAGATACACATATAGATAAAGATAGAGAAAGAAAAAGATACAGAGAGAGAGACGTACAGTGAGACAGATAAAGAAAGAAAAAGCTAGAGAGAGAGACATATAGAGAGACATATAAAGAAAGAAAAAGATAGAGAGAGAGAGAGACAAATATAGAGACTGAGAGATAGAGAGAGAAACATAAACAGACAGACAGAAAGATAGAGAGAGAAACACAAACAAATAGAAACGAGATAGATAGATAGATAGATAGATAGATAGATAGATAGATAGATAGATAGATAGATAGATAGATAGATAGAGAGAGAGAGGAAGACAGACAAATAGACAAGAGAGAGAAAGAAAGACTGCTCCCCTATATAAAATACCCTTCCCCAGCCATCTTCGCCTACCGCAAGAGATCGGCAGAAGAGGAGAACCCTCAACAATGGCGGAGCTCGCGGAGACCTACGCCGGCGTCCCCACGACGGAGCGCGGCCGCGGAATTCTCCTCTCCGGCGACCCCAAATCGAGCTCAATCGCCTTCTGCAATGGCCGATCCGTCGTCCTCCTCCAACTCGATCGCCCAATCCATCTCTCCGTCTACGGCGAGCACGCCTACCCCGTCACCGTCGCCCGCTTCTCCCCCAACGGCGAGTGGATCGCCTCCGGCGACGTCTCCGGCGTCGTCCGGATCTGGGGCGTCCATGGCGATCGCGCCCTCAAGAACGAGTTCAGGGTCCTCTCGGGGCGTATCGACGATCTCCAGTGGTCCGCCGATGGCCAGAGGATCGTCGCTTCCGGCGACGGCAAGGGGAAATCCTTCGTCAGGGCGTTCATGTGGGCGGATTACTTGGGTTTTTCTAATTTTGGTTTTCTTTTTCTGTCTTTGTTGGCGTTGATTTCGATTCGGCGTTCGTTTGAGTGCAAAACTCGATTTTTTCTCCTCGGGATTTTTTTCCTCTTTGTTGGAGTTGATTTCGATTCGGCGTTCGTGTGAGCGCAAAGTTTGATTTTTTCTCTTGGGGTTAATTTGGTTTCGTGTTCGTTTGAGTGGAAGATTTGCATTTTTTTTCGGGATCTTTTTCCTCTTTGTTGGGGTTAATTTCGTTTCGTGTTCGTTTGAGTGGAAGATTTGAATTTTTCTTCGGGTTTTTTTCCTCTTTGTTGGCGTTAATTTCGCTTCGGCATAAGTTTGAGAGTAAATTTTGATTTTTTCTTCGGGGTTTTTTCCCTCCTTGTTGACGTTAATTTCGTTTCGTGTTCGTTGAGTGGAAGATTTGAATTTTTCTTCAGGTTTTTTTCCTCTTTGTTGGCGCTAATTTCGCTTCGGCATAAGGTTGAGAGCAAAATTTGATTTTTTCTTCGTGGTTTTTCCCTCCTTGCTGGCGTTAATTTCGTTTCAGCTTTCGTTTGAGCACAATGGTTGGTTTTTTCTTTAAGTTTTTTTAATCTTGGGTGTCTTTAATTTCGTTTCAGTGTTGCATGAGTTTTTTTTATCTTTGTTGTCGTTAATTGTCCTGTGATTTCTTGGGTCAGGTGGGATTCTGGCAGCAATGTGGGCGAGTTTGACGGGCACTCAAGAAGGGTACTGAGCTGCGCTTTCAAGCCGACGCGGCCGTTTCGGATCGTGACTTGTGGGGAGGATTTCCTGGTTAATTTCTACGAGGGCCCGCCATTCAGATTCAAGCATTCCCACAGGTTTATTCCTGAATCGATGCTTTGTTTATTTGAAAAGTAGCTTCTTCTGGGTTTCAATCTTTTACCAGATTGTAATTAGAGGAGATTTCCTTGATCTGTAGTGTGCACCTGTAATGACTGTTTGAATGTCGCTCAGGACCTATCTGAGGTAGATTTCTTTCGTTGCGTTTCGAAAAAAACAAGATTTATTTTGTTGTTTAGTGATCTAAATTATGATTCTTTACTCTGTCTGCAGCTCTCTCTCCCCAACTTATGTGGGTAGCATCTTTACTCATGCAACACAAATAGGGAAATAGGGTGGTCTTCGCTATTTTCTTTAAAAAACAAACACAAATAGGGAAATCAATCAGATATAAGAGGCTATTAAATCTGAAATGGACATTGAAGATTCTTCCCTTTCATGTTACTTTGCCATGATCTTCTTCAAAAGAACTAGATAACCTCTTCTATATGACTCATAAGATACAGTTTGGGGAGCCATTCTGCCTCCATTTTTATTTATTGGAGTTATGGTGCCTCATTTCTTTTCTGCAGGTATTCACGCTGTCCAATACCCAACATATGGTATCAGTTGAGATATTCTTATATTTGTCATATGAATTTCGACCGGAAATACTAGTGTTTGTTTGTTTTTTTTTAAATATAGTGTTTTTTGTAATGTCTTGATTATGAGTGCGTGAATCTAATATTATTTTCTTTGTTTTACTTGGTCAGGGAACATTCAAATTTTGTTAATTGCGTGAGGTATTCTCCAGATGGCACCAAATTTATCACCGTAAGCTCTGATAGGAAAGGAATAATATACGATGGGAAGACAGGGGAAAAGATGGGCGAGCTGGCTGCGGAGAATGGTCATAAAGGAAGCATCTATGCTGTTAGCTGGAGCCCTGACAGTACCCGGGTAAAGTTGAATACTTTTCCCATTTCTTACTAGGGTTGGAGGACAATATTAATTTGTCATTGCCATCGTCATCCGTCTAGATTCTTGTCGTCTTCGTCACCATTGCCTTAGTGGCAGTCGAGTGATGAGGACTATGATGACCTGTCATTGTCATCGCCATCATCATTCTGGATGGAGAGAGGAAGTTGAGAGAGGGAGATAATCACATATATGAAAAGATATTATATAAATGACATTTGTTGTCTACATTCTTTGTCATCGTCCTAATCATAAGGTGGCTGCAATGAAAAGTCTCTATTGTCATCCATAGCAGCAGGAGAATAACACTTATGTGGCAGAGTCATCATCATCATCTCATCCTGCACAGATGAATGATGAGGTCAATCTCAAAGAATATCTGTATGGATGATAGTGATGCCTCGTCTTCCTATGGTCAGTATCATCAAGGACGCCAAACCTGTATTTTTCATGTCAAATCAACCAAAAGCAAATTTATTTATTATTTTTTCAGCTTTTTATTTTCCAGTTTTACTATATATTTATAATTTTATTTTTTTTCAATATTAATAGTTTGTATATTTGATTATTGAATGTTTCATATTTTAAGTTTTCAATTTTTAAAATATATATATTTTTAGCATTATTTTATTTTTAAGTGAATTCTTTATTTTTATTTTTTAAAGGCAGATGAATTCAAGAAATTTAAACTTTAAAGAAAACAAATGCGCAGGTGTTGACTGTTTCGGCAGATAAATCAGCGAAAATATGGGAAATCTCATCCACTGGGGAAGGCAAGCTACAGAGGACTCTCAGTGGCTTAGTGGGCTCAGGGGGCATTAATGATATGCTTGTGGGTTGCCTTTGGCTGAACGATCACCTCCTCACCGTCTCTTTGGATGGAGTCATCAACTTGTTCTCAGCCAGTAAACCTGATATGCAGCCAACATCATTTTCAGGTCACATGAAATCTGTCAGCTCATTAACCTGTTTATTTCAAGGGGGACAGAAGTCTATCATCTCCAGTAGCTATGATGGGACTATAGTTAGGTGGATCCAAGGGGTAGGATTTGAGGGAAAGCTGAAGAGAAAGAATAACACCCAGATCAAATGCTTCTCTGCTGTTGGGGAAGAAGTCGTCATCTCTGGGTTTGACAACAAGGTTAAGTTTTTTCCTTATCTTCCACTTCAAAAAAAGGTTTTTTCCCATATCTATTATTGTCTCCCCACAATCGATAAATACCTGTCAATTAACAGAATTTATTTTTCTTGTCAATTAACAGAACCTTCCTTGTGCTTTTGACGCTTGAAATTTATTAACAAGGTGTTGCCTTTTGGGTGATTTCAAATTTACCTAAACATTGAACACGGTTCTGTCTGAAAATCCCTCTAATTTCATTACACTTCTTCTGCCTTCATCAGGCATTTATGAGATTCCAAAATTTACGTAAAACATCGTATCAAAGATCAAGTGGGCACTCTAACCCTGCTGCCTAACACAAGGGTTTGAAGGGCTGATTTATGCTGTACTTTCGTTATGTTAATGCTGTACTTTCGTCCCTCAGGTGTGGAGGCATCATCTTGTGTGCAATGAACTCGGAGACTCAGAGCCGATTGATGTTGGTTCCCAACCCAAGGACCTAAATCTAGCCTTAAACTCTCCGGAAATCGCCCTGGTCTTAACTGATTCCAGCATATCCATTCTCCGTGGGAGAAATACTGTGGCAACCATCAATCTGAGATTCTCTGCTACGGCGTCTGAAGTTTCCCCTGATGGTAGTAAGGCAGTTGTCGGGGGCCAAGATGGGAAACTCCATGTTTACCGCATCCATGGGACTGTGATATCCGAGGATTCTGTATTAGAGAAGCACCGTGGCGCCATTACTGTCATCCGGTTCTCCTCAGATGGGCAGTTCTTTGCCTCTGCGGATGCCAACCGGGAGGCGGTTGTCTGGAACTCTCGATCCCTTGAGGTGTGTTGAACCCCTAAAGTTTTTCTCAACGTTTTTCACTTTTTTAAATCTTAATTTGCATCACGAAATTTGGTTTTTGTGGCTTAGATTTTAAGAGAGAACGTGAATTTGTTTACTCTAAGTTATTATTAGTAATTAAAATTGCAATGAAGATAGAGGAGCAAAATTAGGACAACATTTCAGCTAATTTTACTCCCGTGCGCTAGTGTTAATTAGGCATATGGGAGAATAACTAGTACGTAAATATCCCTAAAACGATTTTGATCCTATTTATTTCTGGAATGTGATTTTATCCATCCATTAGTGCTTACCTGTAATTGGGAAATGCGCACTTAAAATCACTCAGACCTCCCTGATTAAATATAGAAATATCTCCCTTACATCTATGGTCAGAATCCACAGAATCACATTTATATCCCTAACTCGTTAGAATTAGGGGGGATTATTGTCATTTCCATTTTGCCCAGTTTCCTCTCCATAAATATGGATCGTGAACCCTCTAGTTAACTGTAGTTTGGTTCTGTTCCTTTCTCTCCATCTGCCCCCCTCACACTCTGTCATCTCGTCTTTCTCTCCTCTGTTCTCTCACTTGCCACGCCCTCTCTCTCTGCGCTCTACCGCTTCTCTCCTTCCCCTCTCTCTCCCTCTCCGCACTTCTCCTCTTCTTCTTTCTCTCTCTCTCTCGACTTATTCCTTCTCTCCTCTCTCTTCTCTCCTACCCCTCTCTCTCTCCATTTATGCCTTCTCTCCTCTCTCTGTCTGCACTCTATCGCTTCTCTCCTTCCCCTCTCTCTCTCTCTCCACTTATCCCTTCTCTCCTCTCTTTCTGCGCTTTATCTCTTCTCTCCTTTCCCTCTCTCTCTCTCCCCACTCATCCCTTCTCTCCTCTCTCTCTCTCTGCACTCTATCTCTTCTCTTCTTCCTCTCTCTCTCTCTCCACTTATCCCTTCTCTCCTCTCTCTTTCTGCACTTTATCTCTTCTCTCCTTTCCCTCTCTCTCTCTCTCCCCACTTATCCCTTCTCTCCTCTCTCTCTCTCTCTGCACTCTATCTCTTCTCTCCTTCCCCTCCCTCTCTCCACTTATCCTTTCTCTCCTCTCTCTTTCTGCACTTTATCTCTTCTCTCCTTTCCCTCTCTCTCTCTCTCCCCACTTATCCCTTCTCTCTCCTCTCTCTCTCTCTCTGCACTCTATCTCTTCTCTTCTTCCTCTCTCTCTCTCTCCACTTATCCCTTCTCTCCTCTCTCTTTCTGCACTCTATCTCTTCTCTCCTTCCCCTCTCTCTCTCCACTTATCCCTTCTCTCCTCTCTCTGTCTGCACTTTATCTCTTCTCTCCTTTCCCTCTCTCTCTCTCTCCCCACTTATCCCTTCTCTCCTCTCTCTCTCTCTCTGCACTCTGTCTCTTCTCTCCTTCCCCTCACTCTCTCTCCACTTATCCCTTCTCTCCTCTCTCTTTCTGCACTTTATCTCTTCTCTTCTTTCCTTCTCTCTCTCTCTCTCTGCACTATATCTCTTCTCTCCTACCCCTCTCTCGCTCTCTCCATTTATCCCTTCTCTCCTTCTCTCTCTCTTTCTGCGCTCTTTCTCTTCTCTCCTTTCCCTCCCTCCCTCTCTCTCTCTCTCTCTTCATTTATCCCTTCTCTCCTTCCCTTCCTCTCTCTCTCTTCATTTATCCCTTCTCTCCTCCTGTCTCTCTTTCTGCGCTCTATTGCTTCTCTCCTTCCCCTCCCCCTCTCTCTCCCTTTATCCCTTCTCTCCTTCTCTCCTTCTGCACTCTATCGCTTCTCTCCTTCCCCTCCCCCTCTCTCTCCAGTTATCCCTTCTCACCTCTCTCTCTTTCTGCACTTTATCGCTTCTCTCCTTCCCCTCCCCCTCTCTCTCCATTTATCCCTTCTCTCCCTTCTCTCTCTTTCTGCACTCTATCTCTTCTCTCTTTTCCTCCTTTCTCCCTCCATTCTTTACTCCTCTCCATCCTCTTTCTCTCTCTCTCTCTTTACTCTATCTCATCCCCTTTGGAGCCTGTGATTTCTTGAATATCGAAGAGAAGGATTTGTGGAAGAAAAGAAAAAGAATGATCGTATTATTTTCACACACAGAGCCCACGGTACCGTACACCCCTGTTCCATTTTTAGAGGGACTACATATCGACCGTTGGAATCAACGGTCATATTTCACGATGATCGGGCCCATTTATAGAATATGGGCCCGGTAGTACATGATATAACATGAGTTAATGGGCCTCATTTTTGGGCCATATGATATAACAGAGCCCAACGTAATCCTTAGTTTTTTGCTTTTAATTCTTATAATATCCGTTCCAGGTGGGGCTGAAGAACATGCTATACCACACTGCTCGGATTAACTGTTTGGCTTGGTCTCCGGATTCAAAGAGGGTGGCCACTGGTTCTCTGGACTCTAGCGTCATTGTCTATGAACTCAGTAAGCCAGCGTCAGCCCGGGTAACGATAAAAGGAGCCCATTTGGGAGGGGTATGTGGGCTGGCTTTTGTCAATGTGGACAGCCTAGTCAGTGCTGGCGAGGACGCCTGTGTTCGCCTCTGGAAGTTGACTCTGCATTCATGAATACTCCTCCATGGACAGATTCTTGGGTTTTCTTTCTGAGGAGAACATGATGGTGTGATTTTCATGGTTTTGGCCGTATTATTATTGCCAGAGGTAACCATATTTTCTTCACTTTTACTTGGCGTTGATTTCATACAGGCTGCTGGTGTTCTTTCTATCAGGCGTTTCGCATCGTGTATTATTCTTTTGAAAAGTTTTGTCATGAAATGTGAAAAATGTATTGTTGAGAATTTTTTGTGTGAATAAAATATTTGAGCTTTTTATTTCAAGCTTAGATCGACATGTAAGCATACTTTATCCCATTTTATTTGGTGCTGATTTCCTACTATCAGCAGTTGTGATTTTTGATAGAATTTAAGATTGTACTTCGCTTTGACGTGAAGCTTAGATCAATACTTTCTTGAGAAGATAATTTGATCTAATTGTGTTTGAATGAATTTTTAGTGGAGGGAGAAGTAACTTATTCTGTGCAAGCGGTTCTGTAAGTGAAAAATTTTCAATTACATTGAAATTCTTCTTATAATTAGATTATTTGTCCTGGCAAAGCAGGCCGGTCTTTAGCAGACAAAATATAACACAAGGAAAATATATTTCTCATTAAAGTGGGTGTCATGTAGTTAGGCTTCAATTGTTTTTGGACCAAAATATTTTACAGTGTTTTTATGTAGTCCAAGTAACACTTTTTGGCAAAAAAATTTCTGTGTGATATTTCCAAGTTTGAAAACTGTGATATTTCTGCAAATTTAGTACTGATAGATTACAAGTTCAACTCATCTTGTGCAATGGACAGTTTCACAGGATGCAATGATAACATTTTAAAAAAGAAATCTACTGTCTCTGCCATAAGCAAAGCAGATTGTAAGCTGGGCTACCGATGTTTAATTCGTGTTTTATGGTAAATTCCTTCAGAATATGTTTACAAATGTGAGACAGACATCTTCAGTGGCAACTATAAGAAACAGTATTCAACACGATGTTTAGCCATTATGTGTACGTAACGATCATATTTATTTATCACATCGGGAGGGTCACCGATTATGTGTTATTATTATTATAATCATCTGTTTTAGATCATGGAACACTATGATTGTATAGATAATTCACAACATGTATTCCTTGATAGTTTAACAAATTTAAAAAATCCCCAAGACCAAGAATTAATTACCGTCAAAATATCAGATTTTCTGTAGCATGATAGAACATGTGAGTTTGCATCAAAGAGAAACTATTCTGTATAATTGTACAATCTATGGTCTTGTTTATGTTATTTTCACTCTTGAGTCTTCCAAATAATGAGTAGCACCCCAAGCTTTGTGCTGATAAGTCTTCACCTCTAGCTAGGTTAGTTGAGATGAAAATCAAATGTTATCTATTAAGTGGGATGTGAATGGTATATTTTTCATAGATTTTAATGTTTATTTCAGCGTTATGAAATAAACCTAAGCTTGGAATAAACCTAAACCACTATTTTATTGCCATGATGATAGCGCCTATAACATTTGAATTAAGCCAAGTACTAAATATAATATCTTTCTATGGGGAGAAATAGAGTGTGCTTTCAGCTGTTTCCAAAAAGATTATCCAAATCATTTCCTTGCTTTCAACGCATTTATAAAATGGTGTCACTTGGGGAAAATCTTTCATTTCAAGTTCCAAATCGTTTATTAAACACACTCAAAACACGTTATAACTGTCTTAGGATTATATTTAAATAACTTTTATCCTGACTCTCCAATTAGCTAATAATTTAAAATACGAATCACATTATTTTAGTCCATTTAAAAATCTAAATACAACATGATTTAGATGAAAATATCGAGCCGAATCTCCATTTAATTGATCTTTTTAAACACATCCTTCTCTATCTTAATATTAATTTCTTACTGTCTATTTATAAAAAGTATCTTTAAAGATATCCCCATTTGAATTAATTTGAGACTTAAAACATTCAAAAACGTTGACAAATACATTGAAGCATTGAAAAATATATTCAAGATCGTGTGGTACATTGCATACCATCATTCAACACAGTCATGCTTGAATCATGTCTATGATCTTCATATATGTCCTTCTAAATCACATCTCTCTAATGAGTATTCAAAAGTGGACGATTAAAATATAATATGTTTTAAAGGTATATAATGCAAGCATACAACATTGAAATCTAGATCATCATATGAAATGGTACCAATGACAACATTGAACAATGATGATATACATGGACCAGATGATTTTGATTTAATACATTTTAATAAAATCTCATAATGGAATATTACAAGTAACAGATGGTATAAACAATACTGAAAGCATCAGTAGCACCTTCTTCATAGCTGTGCCTTTCAGGACCCTGCGAAGAAACACTAGAGAGAGGTATGCCCATCAACTGTTCATGTAGTTTTCATTTTCAAAAGAGAGATATTATATAATTATATTAAAAACTTTTATCTTTTCTCAAATAAATTAATACAGACTTGTCAAACAAATAATTATGCCTACACATGACAATGACAATGATGAGTTAGATTTTTGAATGATGATAACAATGACGAACATCATCATAAATTGTTCGCATAACCATGAAGATGACGAAAGGTTCATATTCAGTCGCACCCACAAGCAAGGATGATGACGATACAAATTTTCTTATTATGACAATGATGATGATGATAACGAGGACAAATGAAGTCTTTGTTAGTAGTCTTCTGAAGGATGACAATGAGTAAAGCTTCATTATATGTCTACGTACAATGACGATGAAAAATAAATAATGATGATTATGACGATGCCGATGATAACATGATGGGTTTTAGAATGTAGATGATGATGATAATAACCTGCTGGGTTTAGGTAGTTGATGACAAAAATAATATTTCGGATGTATGCGAGGACAATAAAAATGTGGTGATTTTAGGATGAATACAACAATGATGTGATGATAAGGATGTCAATGATGATTACAATAATGTGATGGGCTCTGGATGTAGATGATGGCAAAAATAGCATGACAGGATAAGATGAAGATGACATAGAAGGTTTAGGATGATGACAATGATCATGGTGATGATAGTGTGACAGGTTATGATGTAGATAATTTGACAAAAATAATATGATAGTTACAAATACGATGACATGAAATGTTTATGATGATGAGGACAATGAAGTGAAGGCCAAAGATGATGATGATGATGAAAAGATGAGTTTAGGAGAACGATGATGATGATGATGACGACGATGACAATGATGAAGTCATGGGTTTAGGATGATGATGACGACGATGATGATGAGGAAGAGATGGGTTTAGGATGGTGATCACGACAGTGATGAAGTGACAGGTTAATGACAATGATGACAGTGCCTACGAAGTGAAGGGTCTAGGATGATGATGAAGCGACAGGTTTAGGACGAGGATGATGATGACAATGAAGCGATGGGTTTAGGACGAGGATTTCGATGACAATGAGCGATGGGTTTAGCACGAGGATGATGATGACAATGAAGGACGGGTTGAGGACGACAATGACGATGACAATGACAAAGGTAATAACGATGTCAATGAAGTGACAGCTTTAAGATGAGGATGCCAGTGACAACAATGATGAAGTGATGGGTTCAGGAGTATGATAACAATGACGATAAAGCGATGGGTTTAGGATGATGGCGAATATGATAATATAGTGACCAGTGTTGAATGATGATGACAATGCAGATGAAGTGAGGGGTTTATGATGATGATGACGACAACAATGACGACGAGGATGAACTGACAGTTTTAGGACAACGACAAAGTGCTGGGTTTGGGTGATGATGACGACAACGATGGACTAAGTAGGGAACATCACATATGGGATGTGACGGAATGGATGACAAACGGTGACGAAGGCGAACGTGATGAGTATTTCATTAAGTCCGTGTCCTGTTACATGTCCCACATTTTGAAAAAATCCCTCACATTTCCGTCACGCAAATCACCGCACGTGTCGTCCTGTTACCGTCCCATTCATGGACAGCGTCACCATCACAGGTGACAAAAATTCAACGCTCAGTTCTCTCTCTCTTAAGGAGATAATTTTTTAAGGTTTTTTGCCCTTTTTAAATGTTTTTACAAATTTGTCACCAACGTCATCCGCAATGTCTGTCATGTCACGTCACCCATCCGAGGGCCTCCGTCACCGTCACGGGCCAACTATTTCCTTATCGTCACCGTCAAGGCAAATTATTTCATCACCGCCACCATCACATCATCCGTCACAGTGCCACCACCGTGACGTGTGAGGTGACAGATGACGTATGTTGTTGACGTCATCCATGACGTCCATCATGTCACGTCACCCATTCGAGGACCTCCGTCACCGTCATGTCACTCTCACGGGTTAATTATTTCGTCACCGTCACTGTCAAGGCCACCTAATTTGTCATCGTCACCATCACATCATCCATCATGGTGCCATCACCGTGACGTGTGACGTGACGGATGACGTCTGCGGTTCCCTCGACTAAGGGCTTTATAAAACCAGTGACTGTGAGTCTGTGATAGCCTGTCATGGGTGTTCTGTTCTGTTCGTCTGAAACGAACAAAAAATTCGCACAAAAGAACTGCACATGGCCTTGTTCGTTGTTATGTTCTGTTTTTTTAAAACCAACAAAATTCGCACATTCCCACGTTTGCACAAAACTAGAACAAAATTCACACAAAGCGAACAAAAGAACCACACACGGGTCTGTGAGTTGTTCTGTTAGAAATAGTTTTTGTTATGTTCGGAAAACCAAACAGAACGAACAATTCGCACAAAAAGAACAGAACGGCCACATCTTAAGTCTGACAGGTATTGGATGACAAGGTCGACTTTGTCCATCATCCACAAACTACTAACAGTTTCGGATCGTCCCGGACGTGGACAAAAGACAGGATGGGGCAAATTTTGTCCCGTCCTACGTCCGATGTTAGCTCAGGGACGAAGGACGGGACGGTTTGTCGTCCATCGACAGAAAAACCATCCCGTTCAATAATCTCGGGACAGTTTGTCATCCCGTCCAGTCCTCCGCGGACGGATTTTTTGTCCCGGACGACGAATTGGACGAAAAAACCCATTTTATATTTTTAATATATTAATATAGATTTTTCTAAGTATTTTAAGGGACATATGGAGGAGAGAGAATGAAAATGGACATATATACAATAATTTCTGAGCGGCGTCAGTTTGCACGCGCAAAAAAACACAAGGACTTTGATGCAAATTTGCATAATGAGGCCACATGGCGAGATCTCAACCGTCGGATGTGAATTGTGAATCCGGCGGTTTTTCGTCCACATCCATCCGTCCATCGTCTGAGACTTCTTGACGGACAGTTTTTTCGTCTCACGGGACGAAAACCGTCCCGTCCGGAGATCCCCGGGACGAACTTTCGTCCCCAAATTCGTCTGCATCCTCGGACGGGACGACTTTTTCGTCCCGTGACGGAAAAGTCGTCCCGTCCGCGTCCCTGAACTATACTTAGTACTACTGGCTGGGAATTTGCAACGAATTTAACGAAATTGAGCTCCACAAGATTACAAGAACAGTTCTTTATTTTTCTGGGTATTCCTCCTTCCTCTCCGTCGAGCTCTCCTTCCATGGCGGGAGTCTTCTCCGCGATCCGCCCCTTCCACCCATCTCTCCTACGCAATGAACAGCGCGCAACCGCCATTTCTCCACCTTCAATCTCTGGCTTTGGCGTCGTCCCACGTCATCCCAACCCGTCCCGGGTCCGTCACGCTCGCCTTCCGCGACATCTCCGGGCCTCGATGTATTGTTGAATTTGATCCCTTTTTGGTTTTTACCTTCTTTTTGGTGATATTTATGTCTCGATCCGACCTGGAATTGCGTTTTTCGCAGCGGATCTAGCGATAGTTCTGTGGCCGTGGTGGCAGGAGACTCCGCCCGGCCGCCAGATTCGTTGTTGAGGCTCACTTATTTGGAGGTTTTTGGGAGAATTTTATGGGTTTATTGTTTGTTTTTTATGGGTCTTGACATTGCCTTGATGATTTAGCTTGATTGCAGGGAAACAGCTGGTTGTGGGATGTTGGGGGAGTTAGGGTTTTGGTTGATCCCATATTGGTTGGTAACTTAGATTTTGGTATTCCTTGGCTGTATGATGCGGCGAAGAGGTTCTTGAAGAAATTCCAGGTGATTGATCTTCCACCTTAAACTAACTTGACTTTAGAAAGTTGAGTGACCTATCAAGTTTCAGCAGAAAGTTTCAATCCAGAATTTCTTCAAGTTCTTGAAGAAATTCCGGGCGATTGATCTTCCTCAGTAAACTAGCTTGGCTTTAAAATTTTAGTGACCTATCAAGTTGCAGAAGGAAGTTTCAATCCAGAATTTCTTCAAGTTCTTGAAGAAATTCCAGGCAATTGATCTTCACATTAAACTAGACTCAAAAAGGTTGAATTTACTCTCAACTTTTTGCGGAGAGTTTCGATAATGAATTTCTTGATGTTCTTGAAGAAATTTAAGGTAAGTTTACTAAAAAGAGTTACCTTAAGATAAGTTAAATAAAATGAATTGTTCTTGATGTTCTCCGCTTACCGTCTGCCTTCGCCGTGAAGGAGGACGAGAGGACGATGATCAGGATGATGAGTATGTCACCATCATCATTCTTCGTATGCAAATTGTTAATGATGACGAGTTTTCATCTTTCTCTCTATCCTCAGTAAAACCGTCTCCAATAAATTCCTTAGGAAGTTGAATTACCACTTAAACGCCTTCAGAGAGTTTCAATAATTAATTGCTTCGAATTCTTTTAGAAATTCCAGTTGAGTGATCATCTATAGTTGGCTAAATTAACTAAAAAGAGTTGAACTTCCACTCAAATTGCTGCAGAGTTTCCGCAATGAAATACATCCCCAACTGTGCACAAAAGGAAAAAGAGTTTCCTCAAACAGTATCATTTTCCTTGTTTGATGCAGCTTAAGGACCTTCCTGAGTTGGATTGCTTGCTGATAACCCAAAGTCTGGACGATCACTGCCATATAAAGACTTTAAAGCCACTCTCTGAGCAGCGCCCAGATATTTGCGTGGTCGCTACTCCGAATGCTGAGAGTATCTTAAGCCCATTGTTCAAAAATGTAATTCCTAACTCAAACAAGCCTCAGTAGAGCGTTATCGCATCTCCTAAAATGACAAAGACTCAAACTATCGGATTTTATTATTGATCTCTGGTGATTATCACTTTGCTTCATTTTCTGAATTCTGTCAAACCATTTCGTGTTTTTCTTAGTGCTGTTTAAAACATAAGAGAAAATATTTCAATATTTCCACTTTGACTTTTCTTTTTCACTTCTTACGATTACTTTTCTCTCTATAGGATGTCTTCTATAGAATGAAGCTTCCGCTTCTACTTTTTTGTTTTCCTTACGATAATATTTCTCTCTCTAAAACTTTCTTTCCCAACTATTGTTA
Organism: Wolffia australiana; assembly: GCF_029677425.1. Lineage (NCBI taxonomy): Eukaryota > Viridiplantae > Streptophyta > Magnoliopsida > Alismatales > Araceae > Wolffia > Wolffia australiana. The sequence continues at coordinate 2,626,737 of NC_135839.1, read as the reverse complement.
GACATAAGATCAAGGATAGTTTTCCTTTCACCAAGCTTTCATATTAGGATTATATTCTCTCTCTAGATTAATCATCCCTAAACTGAAAAAATAAATGTTTTCCTATAAAAGGAAAAGATGTGAAGTATGATTCATCTTTTAGTAGTTTTTGTTCGTATGATTACATTTCTCTCTGTGGATAGATCTTTCCCGAACTTGCAAATGGCTGTAGGATGCTCAAACTAATCAGGTGGAGTTATAACAGATAACATACCTCGAGCCCGGCCAAAAACATGAATTTATTGGCAGAAATGGATTGAAAGTGAGCATCGAAGCCACATCTGGCCCTATTCTGGGGCCTCCATGGCAGCGCCCTGAAAATGGGTATGGTTATGCTCATCTTGGCCTTTGGTTTTTCTATTTATGACTTCAGAATTTAACTTATTAAGCTAGTTCTGACTTATAAACGGATTCATGCAGGTACATTGTACGAAGTGGAGAAAGCGTACCATCAGTTTACTATGAACCTCACTGTGTTTATGATAGCCCTGCTCTTCAAAAAGGCCAGGCTGATGTCGTCATAACACCTGTCGTAAAGCAAATGCTGCCATCTTTCACCTTGGTATCAGGGCAAGAAGATGCAGTCCGGCTTGCGAAATTGCTGAAGGCCAAGTATGGCAACTAACAACTTTAAGATATAGGGGCATTATTGTCATTTAAGTTTCTTAGAATTCGTATCTCTATATAAAGGGAGGGAACCTTCTAGTTTATGTGTTTGGTTTTCCTCCCTTCTTTACTTCGGAGTGGGGGTATCATTATTGTAATTTATTTCTTCAAAACAAATTGTTTTTTGATGATTTCCTTCATGATTCCTATCCGTTTCTTATAGAAGTTTTGGGATATTACTGTCATTTTCATTTATTACCGTCATTTTCTCCATATTATGGAAGGGAACCTCGAATGTAATTAGTCTATTGGCGTTAATCCAATGATTTTTGGATTTGTCTTCATTTATTCTGTTACAATAACTGCAGTCATTTTTGTTTTGTAGGCTATTTTTAATTAGTTTTCTGTTTACTCTAGGTTTGTCGTAGTCATGAATAATGGAGATCTGGACAGCAAGGGAATTCTCTCTGCCCTGGTCAAACCTGAGGGAACGGTACAATCCTTTAAGGTTGGTCTCTCAAAGATTGGAAAAATCTTTTGGTAACTAATCGTTTTGTTTCTTCATTATTATTTCGTTTATTCAGTCATGTTACTCTGCCTTAGTGATGATCTTCTTTTAATCTGCCATTCGAGCAAAAAATTCTGAACGAATAGGAATTTGATAAACCTGGGTATGTCTTTGCATTCAAAATCCTCGGCCTATGATATTGCTTAGTACTCCGTGGGGGAGAGTAGAGAGATAGATGTGGAAGTGAAACGGGTGAAAGGAGAGAGTGAAATGTTGAAGAAAGTCAGGAAAAGAAGAGAAGCATAGCTGATGGAGATGAAACCAAACTCAGTTAGGAAAAAGGTTTTTGTTTCCTGACCCGTTAACTACTTCCAGGATTTTATATCATCACCAAAATATTTTAGAATTAGCTACATTAAAATCCTTTTTTTTTCATTTTTAGTGTACTTTTCTCTGATGAAAGGGAAAGATGTTTCAAGATATAAAAATAAAAATAAAAGGGAAAGCCCAAGTTGGCCACATTTTGTAAGTAATTTTGCATTTCGTGGATTCCTTTATCAAATTAGCTTTTCATTCAGATAGATGAAACTTTGTCTGAAACGGTACTTTTTATATGTTATATTATTCATTTCTGGCCGACTAAATAATTTTCTGAACTGAGCAGGATCTCATCTCAAGAGAAATGCCTGATGCTTGCGTTTTGGAACCAACTCCTGGTGTCGCCTTGAATATTCCGGCGACTTTAAGCGTATCGTGACATCCACATTGAGGTTGAGCAGATATGAATCTCGTTTATAAATTGTTACAGGTAAATATCAGGATTTTCTGTAATTAGCAGTCATAATATGAGAACTTTGAATGTTTAATGGAAATTAGATTATTGTCCACAACACCACTTCGTAGAAAGGAAAAAAACTGATGAAGTTTGCCATAACATGTAATTATTTTTCAATGCACGGAAGAAATTTGCCCAATTTGGCCAAATTGTTGGCTCATCAGAAAACTCCATTTATTTATCGCTAAATAAATCTAGATAAACTCCATGGATAGAAATTAAGGTTATTTATATGATTATTCAGATGTTGTTTACTGTAGTAAATCATGTCATTACCTCGTCAATTTTCTGAAAAGAGAGTTACGAGCAATAATCTATAATATTCAGAAAATTTACTTTCAATATCTGCCCTGTTGAAAATTTTTGAAAATTCAGAAAGGAAGCAAAGAGGGATTGCATATTGTCTTATGGGCATTGTTACCAGCTTTAATGATCTGACTAACTCTAATTGACGGAAGTGGAAATTAACCCTTGTTTCTTATCAAACTAGGTACATATGTATGGACTTGTATTCTAACTAACATAGTATTGATAGTTTACATTGTAGAAAAATCCACATTACTAACATATCCTCCTTAATGTTAACTGTTGATACCCAGATGATCTCTAAAATTCTCATATCCTCCATTTGCTAATTGACCAAGAAATGAGCAATGTCACATATTAATCGCTCCGGCATTGACCTGTTCGCCACTAGAATGATGCTTAATCTCGATGTGCTTGGTTCTTCCATGAAACACTGGATTCTTGGCCATAACTATTGTTGACATGTTATCACATAACAAAATAAAAGCTTTTTCATCATCCTCACCAATATCTTTTAAAATCCTTTTGAGCCATATTCCATGTTGACTTGCACTTGCTGCAGCCACGTAATCAGCTTCTAAAGAAGATAATGCAACTGTCTCTTGCTTCTTTGAACTCCATGAAACAGCTCTTGAGCCTATGAGAAAAACATATCCTCTTGTACTCTTTATTTCATCTCTATCTCCGGCCCAATCACTATTAACATGTGCTGTCAACTGAAGATTGGATGATCTGTCATATAATAATCCATACTCTTTAGTTCCACATATATATCTCATGATTCTTCTCACTTCTCCAAAATGATGAGTACAAGGATAACTTAAAAAATCTTCCTATCAAAGTCATAGATAGCATAATATCTGGTCTTGTATTTGTCAAATACATTAAGCACCCCTCCATGTTTCAATAAAATTGCTCATCCACCAAAGTTATACCATCATTTGCAGTCAACTTTTCATAGGAGTAGTGCATGGCTTGCATGATATCATATTAAAACTTTTTAACATTTCAGTTCCATTCCTTTCTTGAGAAGTAAATATTCCTTTTTGCCTGGAAATATTTGAATACCAAGAAAATGATGAAATAAACCAAGACCAGTCATCTCAAATTCAGACATCATTAAGTTATTGAAAATTCTTGAATAAGAGAATCAGAATATCCCATTTCAGTCATATCATCAACACAAATACTTGCAATCGTAACATCACCTTTGCTCTTCTTGATGTATAAGGTATGTTTGTTTTTGCTTCTCTGAAAACCATATTTGATAAAAAAGGAATGTAACCTTCCATACCATGCTTTTGGTGCTTCTTTAACCACATAAAGATTTCTTCAACTTGTAGTCTTTTCCATTTTTCTTTTAACCACAAATCCGTCAGGGTGCATATCATAAACTTCTTCATTCAAAATACCATTCAAGAAAGCAGACTTAGCATCAAACTGATATACCTTCCATACCTTTAGATCTGCTATGGATAAAATTTTTTTATGTTTCAATTCTTGAAACAGGTGAAAATGTTTCAAAATAGTAAATTCCATAATTTTATGTATAAGATTCAGTTACTACGCATCTTATACCTCTGCAAAACTCTTTCCCATTAAAAAAATAATCTTGATCTCTTCAAAACATAAACGACTTTCCCAATGTTAAAGGAGAATGGCTCTGATGCCAATATGTTGGAGCTCTTTATTAAATAAAGTACACGAGAGTCAACAAGATCTTGTGGACTTCTCGTTGAGATAGACAGGATCAACAAAAACAGATATGAAACCTCTCATTAAACTAGATAAATATTCATAGAAGAGTGAGTATTTTGCTACATCTTCTTTCCTATTTATAAGGATATGAATGGACAAACAAAAACATAAACTATGGCAACTTATATCGGTAAAAGCTTTGGTAAAAATGTTGATAAGACAAGTCGATGAATCCTTAATCTACTTCGGTAAGGTTGTGATTCAGCATCCCTAACACTCTCTTACCCTCTCAGACTCTCCGCCCCCCAATTCTCCTGTCTCTCTTTCCTTCTCAATCTCTCATTCTCTTGATTATCTATCCTTGTCTTTCCTTCTCCTTCTCTCCCCCTACCCACCTTTTTCCTTTCCTCTCTCACTCTCTTTTTATCCCAATTCTATAATCTCTATTTCCTTCTCAATATCTCCCTCTCTTGATTATCTATCCTTGTCTTTCCCTCTCCTTCTCTCCCCCTACCCACCTTTTCCCTTTCCTCTCTCACTCTCTTTTTATCCCAATTCTAAAATCTCTATTTCCTTCTCATCTCTCCCTCTCTTGATTATCTATCCTTGTCTTCCCCTCTCCTTCTCACCCCCTACCATAGTGAGATAGTCCCTCAGAGATACCAAAGGAAATGCTTGACATTTTTCCAATTTTTAGTAGGGTTGTGCATTATTTTGACATGCCATGTTGACTGCAACTTCAATGTTTGTTTTTTTGCATTTAATATTATAGGGCACCCACTGTGATTCTATAATGTTTGGACCCAACAGGTTTGTATCCACTTTTGAGATCTTAAGATATAGTGCATAGTGTAGAGGTGGGCTTACATAGGCCCATGGTAGTTATGTCAATTTTAGTGGCAAGATATATTTTCTGAAAAAGGAGATACCCATAAAACAATAGGCAGGGGATGAATTCAAATTCATGCATGAAATCAAACAGATTTTAAGGCTATTTGTGGCATCATGTAGTGATATAATTCTCATTTTAGGGGGAGTTTAAAATTCATGCATTAATAGGACCATTATACTAAAACTGCACATTTTATAAGGAGTCTTACTAATGTACAAGCCCAATCATTTTTTTCATAAAGAATGAGTTTTAAGATTGTGAGTTTTAATGCGGTGGAAACTATTTTGGGCATAATTCTTCTCAACATTTGGTTAAGAAGAAAACATTAAAATTTTATTTTTTTCAGTTGAAGTGCTTGGGCAGGCCACTCAGGCATATGAACACCAAGTCTGCCCATGGTGGGTGAGCACCAACGTGCAAGTAGCAGCTCTACAGAAGGCATGACAGTGACATATGAGGGGCCATTAAAGTGAGCCCAAAGGCCCACTAGCGAACTGCAGAGATAGTTTAGGGGACCGCTGACATAGGAAAATTACGGTGACTGCAGAGATAGTTTAAATGTTGTCGTATTTTTTTTTAATTTACCTACAATCAAATAAATTTGTAAAATATAGAAACTTATTGAGATATGTATAGTTGTGAGTAAGGTCGGCTCCACAGGGACTGGCCTTTAGGAATATATTAGATAATTGAGTTGATAATTAATACAATATAGTAATAATACTAAAGATAAAAAGAATAAGAGGAGATGACTAATAAGAAAGTAGAGAGGATATTTGTTTAATCAGATAATTAGAGAAGAGAAAATGTCTAAGATTATATATATATGTACTAGAGATAGTAAGAATAATAAAGAATTGAAGAGGTTAGATTTTTTATTTAAGAAGAATAATAATATAGTTTGTGAAAAGATATCAAATTGATAAGAATAAGTTGTTTAATAAGAGTAAAGAATAAGAATAAGTAGAAGAAACTAAATAGATATATTAAGAGAGAATGAAAGGGTTGGAGTAGTATTTTTATATACTAAGACGATAGGTAAAGAGAGAGCATTAAGTAATTATTTAACTAAAATATACTAAGTATAAGTAAAGAGAAATATTAAGGATGAAAGAGATGGTAAAAGAAATTAATAAGTATTTCTTGTAATGTAAAAAGATCTATATGAATAGAATACTCCTTAGAATTAGCCTAGGTCTCATATATATATATGATTTCTATTTTTTATACATAATTTATATAATCAATTTTGATAATCAATAGGTCAATTTAGTCAAACACCCGAGAGGTGCTCGACCAAATTTCCGATAAAAGATCGAGATATCAGAAAGATATGTATTATTAAATTAGTAGTAAATTTTTATATTTTTTATATAGTTAATAAAAATATGATTTTAAATTTTAATAAAGTTGAGTGGGGTAAAACTTTGATAAATTGAAATATGTTCATCGAACATGTGAAGTGTCCGATGAAATGTCCAAGAGGATTTGCGATACCAAACTACGATTAAAACTCGATCAATAGGTTGATTGAATAAGAAGTTAAGAGTCTAGAGTGATGGAAAAAATGAAAATTAGCCGAAGGAACACATAAAATAACCTAAATCGCCCTGATTTGAAAAGAAGGGTGGCTACACCTATCGCCAGTGCCGAGCTTCGGCTTAGGGACCACCTTTCTCTTCTCCGCCGTTCGAGTGTGAATCCAGGCTTCTTTAGAGCTTCTTCGGCTCCTTCCTCTCTGTCCACAGCCGCTGGCACTGTCATGACGTCACAGCTTGCTTCCGAATGTGGAAGGGATATCCACTGTCCTACGGACTTAAGGTCAAAAGATAATCGAATTGGGGGCTCTCGGCCCCTTTTTAATGGCCTGGCAGGGACCTCCCAGGTCGTCTGATGGAGAGGGACGGCCTCGGGGGTCGTCCCGGGCTGTTAGAGTGCCCAACGGTCACCCCCTCTCTGGCTGAAAATGTCCTCTGGCCGTCGGCATCGACGGCCAGCAACGAGGGTGGACAAAAATGCCCCTGGCCGTGCAATCTTGCTAATCTTGGTCCAACGGCTGTGATTAAATCGCAGCCGTGGACCCTGATAATTTTATGCACCCTCCATCCATGTCAGCGTCCATGAAGGCACATGTCACCTCTGCGTTCTTTGATTCATTTGCCGCAGGGCCCCGTATCCAAACCAGCCTCTCATGTGTGTGACTGGCTTTTCCGTTGGCTTCTTTGTGGGCCTGATCTCCTTATGTGGCCGGCTTTGGCTTGCCTGACAGGCGCGGTGCCCCTTTCCTGCTGGCTGTAGACTGGCTTGAGCCCTATGCTTGCTGGCCTCCATCTGGCTTGGGCTCTATGTGCCTGGTCGGCTCCCTATCCAGCCCATTAATTACCCTTTTTTTTAATTTACTTTATTATCATTCTTCTTTTTTTCTCCCTTCAATAGTTCTTTCTTTTACTTTGAATTATTCTCTTACAAAAACATATAAACTGAAATACTGAATAGAACATTAAAAATTACATTGTCTTTAACATACTTTTACTAAGAAATATTTAGAATTGTAGAACATGCATGAAATGACATAAAAATGCACTATTTTAAAAACTTTCTCTATTTAGTGCATTGGATGCAAAATCTTATAAAACTGGACAAAATACACATGAAATTATACCACAATGACTTTAAAATATGTATAATCACACGACACATTTTGGGTTTATCAACCACACAAACAAGGAATAGCAGGATTTTTTTATTCAGAATTAACAAGAATCAGCACATATATTAGTAGACATCATTTTCAGTTCTCCAATATTGGATTAATTGTATTCATGTTTTATTTCAACTTTCAGGAGTCAGGCTGACAAATGAGGAGTTGGAATGTGGCCTCTTGGTCCACGATCATAAGAAAAGAAGAAAGAATCAATAATCAGACTTTGAGTCCACCTGGCCCAAAGCCCCCATCATAATGGGCCAGCTTATAAGTCACTTTTGATCTTGACTGTCTGATCTTCCAAAGATTGGATGTTCATTGTTTTATCTAAGATCTTACTTTTAGTTTTTTTATAAGTGTCTGAATAGTTGGTTGATGTTGATGAGGACAGTGAGACTGTCGACAACAAATTAGGAGGAATGACAACTAATGAGGCCCACTAATGGGGATGTTGAAGTGGTGATGGGTTATACCAATACTATTAGACGGCCATGACTGCAATTTAACCACAGCTGTTGGATACTGTATGAATCAGATCCCTCTTTCTAGGGCAGATATGTCCATCTCTCTACTTGGTTGTCAACTCCATTGTCTAGAAAGCAGTTTCTTGCTTGGGAAATGCCATCCAGCGGCCATTGGAGGACTCCCAAGGTTAGTTCATACTATCAGCGTCACCAAAGCTCCTCTCGAAGCTTTATAACGGCTGTTTGACCTCAACTTTTCCCATACTCTGATGAACATTGAGGCGGCAAGGTGACAAGTGAGTGTAGAGAAGTGAAACCTCTCTATCTGGTTTAAATGCCCAAGATGATGCTTTAAGAGCTCCAGGCCTCTGTATAAGCAGGCCAACACAGAGCAGGATGGCTTGGATGCACACCAAACTCAAGAGATGGCGAACAACACTCTCATTCTTAACTACTTGAATCAGGACATTACTGATGATGTTCTGAATTTCTTCGGTATAGATTTTGATTTTTTCTTACTATGGTCCTGGAATTGAGCCTAATGCACTGTGAAACCAATTTTTTTGCTTGTTTCCTTTGCTTAGTTAGCCTCTTTGAGGTGTTTTGACAAGTTAATACTAGCAGTTGCTGGTTTCATCCAATTTTCTCTTAGATAGAATGACTGTTGAGTATATACAAATATATAAACCATATTATAAAACTATTATCTACCCATAACCATATTTTAATATCTCACCACTTTTTGATGGGGACCATCAAGCTCCAAAGATCGAATCCAGATTAGTTCGAGGAGCCAAAGCTGAGGTGAAAGACCAGGTCTTCAAGTATTCGGCATAGTCAATGTGACCCTAGAAGGTGACATTATCTTCTTTCGTATTTTTGGTATGTCATTTCATTCATGGGCCTTCTATTTGTTTATGTGTTTGCGCTCATGTGTTAGTGCCCACGTATTTGTGTTTGGGCCAACATGTAAAGCGTATGTGGGGGCCTGTATTTTATAGGGGTGACGTAGGACGACTACTGGGTAGGCGAGGAAGGGCGGGATGACAGGATGTACGGGCTAAGGGTAGGATGGGTGTGTGAGGGATAAAACAATCCACAGAAATTCACTACCAGATTCAGATTTATAACCGATGAAAATCTGGTGGTGCAGCTCCGACCCTTTCGAGGGCGGGAGTACTGTCTTCCCCCACCGCGACGATGCCTAAGCACCAAAATCAATACCCAAATTTGCGTCGAGAGGAAACACCCGAGAAAGAGGGAGAAGAAGTAGAAAATTCAAACCAAATCTAATTCTGACGGCGGTGGAAACTTTTCGAGAAAATACTGAACGAGGGACACTTCGACACCAAAGAGTTCAGGCGTACCTCGGCACCGTAGTGCGTGAAGAGGTTGCGGGAAATTCTGATCGTGACAGAGCTGGGCGAATCCGGGCATTGAGCGGCCCACTGGACGAGGACGATGTTGGGCGTTCCGGGCGTTGAACGGCCCTGGTTGAGTGCAGATGTCGTGGTCACAGAGTCAAGCGTGGGCGAACACCCGCGCACGCGAAGCGTGCGAAGGGTGCTCGGAGCGCACGGAGCACGCAGAGCGCCAGAGCGCACGCGGAGCGCGCGGCCCGAAACGTCAGACGGCGTCGACAACGACCGTCGTCCTGGGACGCTCTGGGTGATGGCTTAGGACGTGCGTTGGGCGGCCCTAGGCGGCCTTGGGCGGCCCTGGCGGGGCGGTCTTGGGCGGGCTTGGCGGTCTGGTTGGGGTGGCCCCTAGGCGGCCTGTGAGAGCGGCCAAGGGGGCGGCCTAGGGCGCCCTTGGGTGGCCTGAGAGGGCGGCCCTTGGGCGACCTGGATGGGCGGCCCCTGGTCGGCCTGGGAGTGCGGCCAAGGGGTGGTCACGGGGGCGGCCTTGAGCGCCCCAGGACGGCGGCCTGGTAGGGCGACCACAGGGGAGGTCTGGGGCGACCCTTGAGGACGAGAACGAGAGAGAGAGGGAAATGGAAGAGAGGGAAGAGGGAGAAAGAAATGGAAGAGAGGGAAGAGGCGGTGACCGGCGACGCGATGGCGGTGATAGCGGCGGTGACAACGGCAGAGGATAGGGTTTGAAGGTAGAGGATAAGGGAGGGTGGGCAATCCTCCAAGAAGAGTTAAACAAAAACTCGATTCTTGAATTATGATTGCCTAAGAGTTTCTTGAAAACAATGGCCTTTATATAGGTCTTGGAGGAAAGAGAAATTGACGAGAAAGTAAAGACGAGAAAATAAAGACGTGCGCCGTGTCACGCCAAAGGGCAGTTGTGGATCTGCCTTTGGCGTTGTGTCATGACGCGCGTAGAGGCGTGCACGGGTGGAGACGTGCAAGTTGGCGGTTGTGGCGTGTCGGCTTTAGGGTTGACTCTGGTTGATCGTGGTGAGTTGACTTCGGTTGACTCCGGTCGACCGTGGTCCAAAGCACGCGTGTTGACTCCGGTTGACCGTGGTGACGCGTTCGTCGATGAGATGTTGGCGTCCTCGCCATCAAGGGGTCCATAAGATCCTCTATGTAGGCCTTCTCCCTTTTCCTAGTGTAGGGGCATATTGCCCCCTATGCAAAATGGGTGAAGAAGGGGGGGGCATTGCCTCAAAAAAAGAAGAGAAGAAAACTTATCAATGAAGAAAATCTAAAAAAATAAAGAGAAATACTTGTTTTTTTCATAATTTTCAGTTTTTCCCTTTTCACATCTCGCTATCTTGCCCGGAAACCCTTACGCCACTGCCAACCCGATTGCTGGAGGCCGCCATCAACACCTGCACCGCCGATCACATTCCCCACGTTGTTGATCTCAGGTCTTGAACCTGAACGCTCCTTTAATTCAATCAGTAACTCTTGAACCCTTCTCCACGGCCGAAGTTAGGGTAGACATAGATAGGTATAATGCACTGATAGGTTTTTTTTTTTTTAATTTGCAAAAACACGGTGCCGGGTACGGCCAACCCTAGGGTTGTGCCCGTAGACCAATGCATCAGTGCCCTAGACGCCACCCAAGAGGTTTTTATTTATTAAGTGAAGTGTTTTTCAATGTTTTTAGGCGTGGAGCGAGTATATATATCCCAATTACACTCGGAACCCACTCATCCACGCCCATAGTTTAGGAAAAGAAAAGATACATAACTAATACCTTATAGGCGCTCGAGGAAGTGTGGTCGTCATCGTCCCTCTAGAGCCGCCCGACGGTATTGGTGTAGGTCGGGAGATATCTTTGCCTTCATGTCATCAAGCGAGGGCTGAAGTGCGTGGGGGGCGCTAGTCGGGGCGGGTGCAATCCGCTCCTCAAACTCCACCATTCCACGTGATTCTCCAATCCCACGGGCCTGCCTTCGCGTGGGTTCATCGTGTGCGGAGGGTCGGTTGGCCGAGACGATCGACTCGGTAACATCCCCTAGCTGTAGAAGGAAGCGCCTGCCAAGAGAGAAAGATGGAGGGGGGGGGTCTGTGTGTGTACCGCGTGATTGGCGAGGGCGTCAGCGGTCTGGTTGCCCTCTTGTAGCTGATGGCGAAAGCACTTGATTCGATGATGAGACCGCATGATATCCTGCCATATGCGGTGGAGGCACCACTAGGAACATGGACCTGTAGGAAGCATATCAACTAATACCCGTGAGTCCGACTCTACGACGATATTGTGAAGGTTTCGCTCCTCACAGAGGAGTAGACCATCGCGTATCGCCATAGCCTCGGCTACTGTATTAGTCTGTACTCCATAAAAAGAAGAGAAAGCGAAGAGTATACTCCCTGTATGATTCCGAAGGATATTGCCTCCCCCAGCTCGTCCCGGGTTCCCCTTGGCCGCGCCATCCACATTCAGTTTGAGGATGTCAAATGGCGGTGAGAGCCAATAAACAATCATGTACTGAATACGGATAGGGGCATGGGTCACGGGCATCCCTAAGGATCCAAGGAGCTCACAGGCGAATGCTGAACTGCCATCTCGAGGGGGGATGAGGCGGTGAATACGGTGTAGCCATAACTTGACCCGACGTAGGATGTCCACAGCGCGCATGGGTGTACCTGCAAAACGACAAGAGTTTCGCCCTTTCCATATCTCCCATAGTAGATAAGCTATGGTGATGTATAGGATGGGGCGCCGTTTAGAGTGTATTGGCGAGAGAAAGAGCTTGCCAAAACACTCAAAAGGGGTCAGTAGATGCCAATGATCTGTGATTGGGTGCCAGCATGCCAATGCTACCTCACTATAAAAGAAAAGGTGATCCATGGTCTCTGTGTGGGGAAGTGAAGGACATCAATGGCAGTGGGAAGGTAGCGAGTGCCCTATACGGGTCACTCGATCGTCAGTCGGGAGCCCTCGATGTAATAAGCGCCAAAGGAAAAAGGAGACTCGCGTAAGGATGGTCGGATGCCAGATACGGCGACCCCAATGCTGTATAGGGGATTTTGGGCGAAAGTGCTCCCAAGAAGAGCGACACGTGTAGGCTCCATCAGATGTGAGTGTCCAGATAGCAGAGTCAGAACTTGAGTCCAGTGGTGTAGTCGGGACCTCAGGAAGTGTGTCCAAGGGGAGACCGTGTTGCTCCCAAAGGTGTGGCGTATTGCCTCTAAGCAATTGAGTCACTGTGAGTCTCACTCGGTGTGGAATGAACTGGGGGTGGCAAGCGAGGGGCTCATCAACATGCCAGGTATCATACCACGCGCTGATGTCACCTCGACCTATATGCCAGCGTGTGACTTGAGCCATCTCAAGCCAATGTCGTTGCCATGCCCGCCACCTCCTAGATCCCCGAATATCTATCTCGCGACGTGCCCATTCGCCATATTTGGCAAGGATAAAATTCCCCAATGGGGAGGATGTGGTACGCATACGCCATACTAGCTTCTTTTGAAGCATGTCCTAAACGTCCGAAAGCCGTCTGATCCCTAGACCTCCTTCTTCCTTCGGCCGACATGCTTTCTCCCAAGAAACCCAGTGATGGCGCATCTCTCCCTCGAGGTGACCAGACCATAGAAAACGCGCACATATGCGTTCCACAGAGTGGAGAACGGTAAGAGATAGTGAATGGACCGCAAGGGTATGTAACGGGATACTCATGAGGACATGCCGAATTAGTTGGATACGGCCTCCTAGGGAGAGGAAACGAAGTTTCCATCCCTCTAGCTTCTTTCTAAGCTTACCCATCACGACATCAAAATAGTGATGACGAGCGGGGCCAAGAAAGATAGGGCATCCAAGATAATCGAACGGAAGGCGTCCTCGTGAGAATCGTGTATGATGCTGGAGTATCTCAGAGTGCCTTATAGTGGTGGAAGGTCCCACTATAAAGCTACTCTTCGAGGCGTTAACGATCTGGCCTGAGGCGTGCTCGTACGCGGTAAGGATGCTCATAAATTTCTTAATGGATTTTTTAGATCCATTGAGGAACAAGATGGTATCATCAGCGAATAGTGAGCTCGAGAGAATCGGGCAACCCCTCTTCGTAAAGTACGGTTGGATGAGGCATTTGTTGATCGCCCGCGTGAGCGATCGGCTGAAGACCTCCTCCATCAATATAAAGAGGGTAGGTGAAATTCCACTCAACTCGATCAAAGGCCTTCTCCATATCAAGCTTGATGATGACATTGGAGCCCCGGATACGAGTGTCTATGGACTGGGCTAGCTCGTGCACTAGTGTGATACTATCATGGATCTGTCGACCCTTGACAAAACCACACTGCTCTGGCGAGATAAGTCTATCAAGGCAGCATCCTAGTCATTTTGTAATGATCTTAGATGCGACTTTATAGCATACATCACAAAGACTGATGGGGCGAAAGTCTCGAAAGGAAGTTGGAGTGTCCAATTTTGGAATGAGCACTAAAAAAGTGGATTTCCAACTTCGTGCGGTGACTTTACTCCTGAACACCTCCTTAATAGCTAGCACCAAGTCAGTCCCTACAATGTCCCAGCACGCTATATAAAGTTCTGTGGTGAATTCATCCGGTCCTGGGGCTTTGTTTTGGCCCAAGGAAAAAACTACCTCTTTGATCTCCGCTCGGGTCGGAAGAGCTAGCAAAAGTGCATTGTCTTGGCTGGTCACTAAGGAAGGGATGGAGGAAAGAAGGTCCTCGCTCATAACAGTAGGCTGTGAAGAGAGGAGTGAGTAATAGTACTCCACTCCTACGGCTGCCAACTGGTCAGGATCCTGACTATACGTCTCCAATAGGGTCGTATAGTTCGGGCGCGCTCTGTGACAGATCGAGGCGTGAAAGAAACGTGTGTTTCTATCACCCTCTCGCAGCCATTAGATACGCAATTTCTGGAGATTAAATATCTCATGTCGTCTCATGGCATCCTCAAGCTGCTATCTGAGCCGTAGCTGGCGCTCTCTCATGTCATTTGTCCAGCACTCCTGTAGGTGGCGGTCGACATCAGCTAATTTCTTTTTAAGTTCTTCGACCGGTGAATGGACGTCGCCAAAGATGTGACGGTTCCACCATTTGAGGTGGAGCTTGAGGTTCCTCAGGCGATAACTGAAGTTTTCCATAGGGGATGTAGAAATCGATCCATGCCAATGGCTACGTACATAGCTATGGAAATCACCATGTTCGAACCACATGGTTTGGAAGCGAAAGGGGGGACGCCGGACCCGATGACTCGACTTCGGGAGAAGGAGGATCGATGTATGGTCCGAGTAAAGTCTCAGAAGGATCTCTACTGTGAGCGTGCAATGCATCAATGCGGTACTATTAGTAAAACAGCGATCAAGCCGTTCGTATATACGCGCGTCCGCTTGACGTTCATTGCACCAAGTCCACTTCTCCCCTATGGTCGGCGGTTCCACTAATGAAGTCGCGTTTATAAAGTCGTGGAAGGCGTGCATAGAGCGTAGCCGAGGTGGGCGGCCCCCTTGGCGCTCGTTGATGTCCCGTATGCAGTTGAAATCTCCGGCTATAAGCCAAGGTAGATCAACTAGCTGCGAGTGGGAGTGAATGTGTTGGGCGAGTTCCGCCCAGAGGGCCTCCTGCTCGGTGATTCTATGCAAGGCATACACGATGGGTAGGGCTTTGGGGAGTATGGTACGTCAAAGGTGACGTACCGTGTCCTTTCAGCCAATAGTGCAATCGAATAGTCTCGCTTCCAAAGAAGCCAGAGCTTATTCGAGGGATGGCAGTAAACATGGTCCATCCTGAGTTTCCTCGCGATGGAGTGGGACTAGTCCAATGTAATCATCGGTTCGAGGAGCCCCACTATGCCTAATCTATGCCTAGTGATAAGGGATAGGAGATGTGTTTGGGTGAGAGGGTTGCCGATCCCTCTACATCCAAACGAGAGTTGGAATCATAGATCTATCGGCTCGCGTGACGCAACTGAGATCGGGTGTTGTATGTACAGCGTGAAGGTAGAGGTGATGCTTCCGAACAATGTCTCAAATAAGGAGAGGTATCTATATCAGAGTCCTCCGAGAGGGAGATATCGTCCTCCTCTTTTGTGGAATCCCGACCACTAGTACTACTACCCATGTCCTCCGAACTAGTGAAAATGGCTTGACAGTTTGTCACGCTTTCCACTTGGTCAGAAGGTATATGTGATGGGTGGAGGGCGGGTGTGGAGGGGGGGTGGGAACTGGTGTGGAAGCTGGGGGTGGGTGTGAGGGGATGAGGGGAGGTGGATCGCATGGTGGTGGAGAAGGAAGTGAATCGCGGGGTGGTGGAGAGGTAGGAGGTGGAGCATGGGGCGATGGGGTGGGTGGAGAGGATCGGGTGGGAGGAGGTGGTGGGGGGCGGGCAGCGGGTGAGTGATGCGAGGAGGGGGAGAGGGGCAGGGAAGGTGAATGGTGGGATGGGGCGATAGGAGAAGCATGGGACGGTACACTAAGAGTGGACGTGGGAAGTGGAGTAGGTGGTCAGGGAGAGGCAGTAGATCGGGTGGGGGGAGATATGGACCTAATGGGAAGTGTGTCCGTAATGGGGATGCTATCCTCGGGAACCTCAGGTACCACTAGTAGGGCAAAAGTATTCGAGGTCAGTGGGGTGACACTGACCTCCTTGCCCTTACGGGAGGAGGCATCTCTAGTCCATGGTGGGGTTTTGGGGCGCTTCTCAGCACCCTTCCTCACCCACTGGGAAGTAGAGGGGGCAGGCTTAGCCGTTGGAGGCTTAGCTTCCCTGCTGGCTCGTGGGAGAGAAGGTGATACAACGGTGGGTTGCACCGATGTAACCATAGGGCGGAACTGAGTGACGGTCTCTCAACAGGTTGTCGCCCTTGGGTGACGGAGATAGTATCGGCGATGTAGTCATCATAGGCCAAGGGTTGGAGGTATTCCTCCACAGTGGTAGGAGTCTGCATCGCCTTTTGGCGACATGTGTGAATGGTAAACCTAGAACGGTGCAGTGTGTACAAAACCTCGGGAGGTTTTCATACACCACGGTCTGACGGATCATCTCATCGCCATTTTGAATGAGTATCATGCGATGTAGGGGGGCGAGTAGGTCAACCTCAACACATGCTCGTGCGTATACGGGTCGGCTAAAAAGTTGGACATCTTTGTCCGCTCGTATGAAAGTGCGACCGCGCTAGCAAGAGATTCCAAGGCCGTAGGTGTAAATAAATGCGGTCGTAAGCCTAGAAATCCTATCCACACCGGGATAGAGTGGGGAAAATGGTCGTGTGAGCTCCCTGTCTGCTTGGGTGTCCAGCGGTATGTATGCATCGTGGAGTCATTGATCGTCCATGTGGTGCGGCTCCATGCCCGTCGGAAGTCATCCTCAAGCTCGAATCGAATAAATACGCTCCTGTGATTCCTTGCTCCAATGACCACCGGTCCAAATAAATTCCCTGGTACTGCATAGACTCTCGTGATGTCATCTATGAGCGGCCGCTTCGTAGAGAACCGCCCGATCAGTGTATAGGCGAATGGCGCTGCCATTCGCGTTACCTCCTCCTTGGAGAAGGAAACTAAGTGTACTCCCTCAGAGTCAATGTAGCCTCTAGTCGGGATCGTGTCGACATAGAGTGGGGGAAGGGTAGGTTTTGGGAGTGACGTAATGGATGGTGCATGGGTGACGCCCGCCACTCTCGCTGCCCAAGTCATCTTTGGGAGTGATCCCGTGCCGTTAGACGATACTGTGGTCTGCTTGAGGGGGTCCTCGTTGGCCGTGGTGGGGTGGACATGGGCTCCCGTGTCCGGGTGATGCAAATCAGTAATGACAACGTCTGTCCGTGCATCTAAATCAGTGGAGGCCCAGGCAACCAATTCGGCTTGAAGTGAGTTACTGGAGTCAATTTTGTTGACTTGGTCAAGGTTGACCAAGTCATAATGTGTGACTCGAGTAGACTCGATCAAGTCGGGGTGCGTAGGAGTGACCAAATGGTCAATCGGTGCGGATTTGACCGCTCCATCAAGTGGACGCGTAGAGGTCAATTCTGCAGTTGAATTGACCAAGTGGTCTGTTTGGTCAACGTTGACCATGGAGTCAACACGGTCAGCGTTGACCAGGGTGTTAAGGTAGACCATGCGGTCCATTAACTCCTCACGACTCGAGTATCCGAGTTGGCATGATTGACTTGGGACAGTTTGAACGAGTCAGCTCGGTCAACATTCGCCAAGTGCGCAGTACATGAGGGGTTGATTGAGTCGAATTGGCCAACGTAGTCTACGTTGACCAATGGATCAATGTGAGTCGGGGTTACTCGGTCCACCAGGTTGACTCGGCCAATAGTGGCTGAGTCAACTAGGTGCGGTTGGTCAATATTGAGCGAGTGAACTCGGTCAGTATCGACCTAGTCGACCGGGTCGACCCGGTCCGGCTTGACCGGGTCGACTGGGTCGACTAGGGCCTTATCGACCTGATCGACTCGTGTGTGAGTCGCCGAGTCGACCGGGTCGACTGGGTCGTTCGCGACCCGATCGACTCGGGCGGTAGAGGCCGAGTCGATCAGATCGACTCGGCCAGTACCCACTGAGTCGCCGTGTGCTGAGTAATCCGAGTCGACAGTGTCGACTCGGATTGACTCAACTGACGTGTCTGCTTTAGTGGCGGATCGGTGCGGACGGGGTGACATGGATACGTCGTGGCCGTCGATCATGTGGTCCAACGGATGATCTAACGGCATTGATGAGTTGGACTGGTCAAAAATAGCGCGTGCCGCTGGTGTGGAAGAGGCAATAAATGCGGGTGCTGACATAGGCGGCGTGGAATGGTCAAAAAAGTGGGGCGCTGGCGGTAATTTCACTGCCAACGGCCCGATTTTTTGAATATCCGGGGGGTCCATCGGAAGTCCACCATCCGGACCGTCCACAGCATGACACCTGTCGTCACCGACGGTCCAGATAAGTGGACAAATGATGCCCACCGTAATGATGGCGGGCGTCTGCGCTAAACCTAGTTCTTTTTGGGTTTTTTTAAATTTTTGTTTTTTTTGGATTTTGTTTTTTTGGGAACCTTAGATCCATCCAGGCTGTCAATTCTGACGGCCTGAATGGATCCATGCGGGAGCGCCTCCAGCTCGCCCATCGATGACATGTCATGCACGTCGGATGGGCAGCTGTGCTGGTCCCACTGGCTGCCTGACGTGTGGGACACGTTAGGCGGCCAGCTTGGGACCCCAGCAGAGTCAGCGGCCCGCATTTGATTGCGGGCCGCGATTTGTATCTTTGTAGTTTTTCGGCGGGGGCGATTTAAAAATTGAAAATTACATGATCTAAACAGGTAAAAAGAAAAAATAAATTGTACCTGAGTATTTCCTCGCCAAGACGAACAGTTTAAGTCAAAGTTTCGTAGTATTTCCCGTTGTATATCGCTCGTAATTTGAGAAATAAAATTCAGAAATGAAAACTTACCTCCGATCTTGAATTCCCTCTGGAACGAGCTATACTGATCCGTTTGAGGCAATTTTTGAGTCGATTCCAATAGATATCAGCCTTCCAAATCCAATGAGACTGGTTTCAGCTCGTTCCAAGATCAGACGCAAAAGTTACGAGCAGATCGCCGACATCGCCTTTTGGATATTAGTGCACTGATAGGTAGGAATTGGTCTGGTACATCCTTGGGTGGACACGTCGAGGGTGCACACACTAGCTGTAGTAGCCTTGCTCATACCATCGGCCTCAACCCGACGTAGGGGTCATTCAGAGCCTAGTGGCATTCCTAGATCCTTCTTATCATGACTTAGTGGTCATCGGTATCTGTCAACCTCAGGTCTGTGGTTCTCAGTGAGTTTCATAGTTTCATGTACATCTGCATTCTGAACACATCCACTCGCCTAATTGACGCCGGAACGGTCGCTCGATCCTGACACATCATTCCGCATCACTCTGATTCTTTCTCACTATCTACCTAAGTTTGTATACTCTCCTCACTAATTAAACTAATTTATCCCACCTCTCAAAATATTAAATTCTCCTTAGCTATATCAACTAATTGATCTTTAGATAATTAGATAATATCTTTCCTCTATCTATCATAATTATTAGCCCCAATTATTCTCTGTCATTTTACTTATCTTCTACTAAAATAAAATACCTCTATTCACTAATTTCCTTAATCTTTATATTCATTTACTCTATAAGATCTACCTATCCTATCCTTATATCAATTACAATAATAGACATACCTTCAATATAATGTAAATATCTCCTATATAATAGAAATATCTCCTATCCTTATATAATGTAAATATCGATTACAGTAAACAATGATAATAGAAATATATTCTACCAAGGGTAATATCTTATTTTTCAACTACTTATGTTAGTCTCTCCTACGTACTATCCTCATCCCTATCTAGTATAACAGATTACTTCATATCACCTTAAACTATTTTTTTCCTTAAGTTACTTCCTTCCACTTACTATTTATTTTCTGCCATAGGAATAACATATCGTTGTTATTACCTTATTCCTTATATTATCTTATTATTACTCCATTGATCTTATTACTCACTTATCTTCTTTTCCAAACTCCCAACGTAGTCATTAGATCAATATCTAAAGGGGAGCCTCTAAGGGGATGAACTCACTCCCATCATACATATCTGAGTGAGTTTTTATAACTACAAATATATTTGGTTTTGGTGATTTAAATTTACAAATACATAAAAATTAATACTGTAATTTTTGTCCTTTAGTAAGCCTAGATTACAAATAGGAAATATTAATTGTTAAAGACAGTAATATTTTTTATTGTCTTGGAATATAAAAATGAGACTAGTGAGATTTAATTTTTTTAAAAATGTATCAGATTTAGGTCTAATAAGTCCAAATGAATCCAAATGACATGCTAGCTGGTTTAACCACTTGCGCTGAGCTTATCTTAAACTCTAGCTAGCTTTGTTGAGTTGATAGCATGACTAGAAAACTCTACATCCCTAAAACCTTTTCATTGTTCCATAATAGTGTTTCATGAAACTATCAACAAACATTTTACAGATCTAGTTAATGAACGTAATTTTTTTGGCTTGTAGCTATAGCTTGAAAGAAACGAATATTTATGTATTTTAAAGTCTCAAAATATTTAAACCCCGGTTTTTTGTTTAAGCCCTTAACTACAAGATGAGCTCTATGCCATTCAATGTTCCCATTGGCTTGATATTTTACTTTTAATTCACATTTCATGTAGATGATTTAGTTCTTGGAAGCCTAGAAACTAAGGTCCAAGTTTTGTTCATGATCAAGGCACTGGGTTTTTCATTGTTTTGGTCCACTATGGAGGCTAAAAGGGTATTTTGTAACTAGTAGGTTCAGATTTCGAAGGTATGTGTGACAGATAAACAAAGAGGATGGAAGGAAACAATATTTTGAATGTGATATTATTGATAGAAATATATGTGGCCAGCAAGCCAATCAAACATTTCATATCTTGTTCCATGTTCATTAATAGAACATATTCATTATAGTGCTCGTGTGATGCTTATAATGAAGTCCATGAATATATGGCTAGACTTAGTGAATTATGTTGAAATTGTAATATAGAGATCACTGGTATTTAGCCAATCTGGTAATATGGAAACCCTAAACCCCATATCTGGTCTTCTCTCCTTTTAGCCGATCACAAGAAAACAAGCTGTATTCAGAGATGATGAGAATGATGAAAGTATCCTATGTCAAATCTGACACAGATTTGACCAGATTGTAATCAATAACACAGTCATGGGCTAAGATGAAAACAAAGGACAAATAGGCCTTATATGTAAACAAGGAAGAAAGAAGGCTCAAATGGCATATATGTACTTTGATAGATTTGGACAAAGGCAAGAGCGGATGGACCCTACTCCCATTACTCAAGTAATGAAGCATGACCTTAATGCTCGACCTCTAGCTCTGCAAGTATAATTCTTCCGGCCAATTGCATCTTCTAATCCTTCATTTATCTCTTTACAAACTTCACCTCATTGGTACTTGTAGAGTGGTACAGGTCACTTCGTAACACCACAGTTGGTTGCATTAGAAAACCCCTCCCTATCTAGGGTCAGACAAGCTTTACATGGGGGATAATGGAAATATATGTTTTCAGCGAGCCAATCAAACATTTCATATCCTGTTCCACATTAATCAATAATTTATGTTCTTTATACTACACCTATTTTACGTTTGATAAATTTCATGAATACCTAATCCAACTTCGTAAACTATGTTGTTATTAAAATATGTAGATCACCAGTCGTCTTTCAGAAGATGTTCTATATATTCCTATTTGAATGATTCTCAAGAATGGCATCAAAACATGCAGATGGGATGAGTATGGCTGATACTGTTATTAGTTTGGGCAATCTAAGGACATATAGTAGGTGCTCTTTCATGGAAAATAATCATTCGGCTGATACATATAAATCCATGAATATTATTGAAAAACTATCGAACAAGTTGGTTTGTATCACAATTGTGCAAGTGGTTTTTTCAACAAGGGACATATCTTGTGAATGGATGGTTGTACTTTAACTATGACCTACCAGTTCCTATTCGTTGAATTCCAAATTGTCTTATCTCATGTAACTCCTTTAACTTGATGTCAAAGTCACCCCCACAATCTCCCCAAAGATCCTATAATTTCTCCTCATTTATGCTTTGAAAGCCTAACTTCACACACATCTACAAGAACTTTAGCCTTCCCAAAGCTTTCACAACTATATCAGCTTCAATACACGCATACGAAAATGTGTTAGCCTTCCCTAGGCGGCCAACACATCACCATCGGATGCGTCGATATGGTCAACCGAAGTCAGCACTCCCGCTACAGACTCACCAGCGCTCTGCCACGGACACGCCGCAACTGTCGTCATGGACGTCTCCACCCAGGCACGTCCCTACGCGCGTCATGACACGTCACCAGAGGCAGATCAACAATTGTCCTTTGGCGTGACATGAAGCACGTCTTTAATTTCTTGTCATTTTCTCTTTCCTCCAAGGCCTGTATATATAGGCCATTGTTTTCAAGAAACACTTAGGCAGTCATAATTCAAGAATCGAGTTTTTGTTTAACTCTTCTTGGAGGACTGCCCAAGCCTCCCTATCTCTTCCTCAACCTACCGCCGCCGCCTTCGTCGTCTTTGCCGCCACCACCACTGCCTCGCGTCGTCGGTCGCCGTCTTCCTCCTCCTCTCCATTCCTCCCCTTCCCTCCTTTGCCCTCTTATCTCTCTTTCTCTTCCCCCCCTTCTCGTCCTTCGCCCTTGGCAACCCTAGGTCACCCCAGGCTATCCACACAGGGTCACCCAAGGCTTCCCCAGGGCCGCCCCATCAAGGCCCGCTGACGAAGGAAAATTGCATAATTAAAATTTCAATAGTCATTGTAATTAATTGCCTTTAATCAAATAAATTTATAAAAGTTGAAACTTACTCAAAGACCTATAGATGAGAGTAAGGTTGTCTCTAGGTTAAATTCGATAGTCGAGTTATCTTTACTAAAATATAATGATAATACTAAATCTAATAAGAATGAGAAGAGATAAGTAATAAGAAAGTATAGAGAATATTAGTTTAATAAGGATATGAGAGAAGAGAAAAATATTTGGTTATGTATATATATATGTACTAGAGAGAGTAAGAATAGTTAGGAGGTGAATAGTTAGATATTATATTTAAGAATAGGGATAATGTAATTAGTAAAGAAATATAGAGTACTTAATAAGCTTACTTAGTAATAAGAAGTTAGAAGCAAGAAGGATTCATATAGGAGTATCTAACTATAATATGATAAGTAAGGATTTTGGTAAGTAGATAGAAGTGAAGAGAAGTATTACTAAGTTAAGAAGGTGGTAGAATATATTTTTATAGATTTTTATATGATGGATTTAATGAGATATAGAAGGATTTAGTCGAACACCAGGTAGGTGATCGACCAAATTCCCAAAAGATGGTCGAGAGAGGATTATATATGTATTTATGTTAAGTTTCTATGGTTTTTTATAAGTTTTATATAGTTTAAGCAAAGGAGAAATCGATGATAAGAGGGCTTTTCGTCGAACGACCAGCGGGTGTTCGATGAAATGCCCGAACGAGGGTCGCTAATGGATAGGTGTAGAATTTTTTTTGTGTGTTTTGTTTACTAGAGGTATTTTTGTCGAACGACCGCAAGGTGTTCGACAGAATGCCTGAAAGATACGTAGATATATTTTTTAGTTTTTTTTTGTAAGGTTAACTGCTTTAAAACTTACGTAAATCAAATACTGTTCATCGAACACTCTAGGTGTTCGATGAAATAACCCCAAGAAAATGGCGAATCAAAAAAAGATCGACAATGCAACTATATCATGAAATGTCTGATAAATATTTCCGTTAGGCTCAAAGCGGATGAATAAGGGAATTATCTACAGAGATTA
Source organism: Wolffia australiana (assembly GCF_029677425.1). NCBI lineage: Eukaryota > Viridiplantae > Streptophyta > Magnoliopsida > Alismatales > Araceae > Wolffia > Wolffia australiana. The sequence goes on along the minus strand of NC_135839.1, from coordinate 2,602,903 downwards.
GCTCTCACCAAACGCCCTGATTCGGAGAACAGGGATAGCGGCACCGGTCGCCGTCGCTGAGCTTCCGTCTGGCCGTTCACCCGCTCTCCTCCTCCATACGGGTGCGACTCGATGAAGAGCTGATCTCCTAGACCTCCTCGAGAGTCCTCCGAGCTTTGGAGGTGTGTCACGGCACCCCATCGACTGCTGGATCTCCTGCAAGAGCTCTCCCCCCTCCCTTTGTTCTTGCGGCTGGAGATAGCGAATTGAGGGCTCTCGGCCCCTTCTTAACGGCGTGGGAGGAAGCTTCGACGCCATCAGATGGAAGGGGGCCGCTCTAGGGGTCCTTCCCGGGCCGTTGGATCGCCCTGCGGTCCCCTTCACCGGCCGAGAATCACCTCTGGCCGTCGGAGTCGACGACCAGGGGCTAAATAGGACAAAAATGCCCCTGGCCGTCCGATCGAGCTTATAACGTTCCAACGGCTGCGATTTAATCCCAGCCGTGGATCCTCTCTTACGGTGCACCCCAACCATCACCCCGTCAACGCCTCCTCATCGTCCGCATAGGTCATCCGCATCACCTTTACCATCTCTGATTCGTTTGCCACCGGGCCCCGCGCTTCGTCAGCCTAAAGAAAAGAAATAAAAGCTTTAAATTTGGCGCGATCGATCTCCACCGTCCAATCTGTTTTAAATATTGGACGGCTGAGATCATATCCGCCTCTTTAAATAAGCGCGACATGATACGGGCTTCAGGCCGAATTGGCGCGAAGCCCGGTATCATTTTCTTCTAAGTTTCTTTAAGATCGCGGCTCATCGGGCTGCGATCCTGCTTTTACTCTACGGCCCGGCCCGATTAAACTTTGGATATGGGATTTCACAATCCCATATTGAAAAGTTTTGAAATTAAAAATGGTATATAATGGTTTGAGGGTATTACAATTTGAATTTAAATCAAATACATACCTCTTCTGTGCGATCGTTGTGGGCTTGTGTGGGCTCAAGTGTCCGCCTATTGTGCGCGGTGTTGGACTCCCCTTGTGCATGGGCCTCGCCAGCGGCTGGGCCGTGCTAGAGCGTCAGCGTTCGCCTGGCCCTGGCTACTGGCTTGAGGACTAGTACTTGGGCTGCTCCTTAGCCGATTCATAAAGGCAGTTTTTAATCTTATTTTTTTATTTTTATATCTATATTTTTCTTTCAAAATGAAATTTCTCCATCTCTTCCTGCAAATTAAATATAGATCCTTCTCCCTGCGATTTCATCGAACAGATGCTAAATAGAATATTAGGAAATTAAATGGATCTTAAATGTATATTTTAATGAAAATTGTAAAACATGCATACAATGATGTTAAAATGCATCATTTTTATAATTTGTTCTATTTAGTGCATGACATGCAATATTTCATGAAATAGAGTTAAATACACATAAATTTATCCCAAAATGCCCTTAAAATATGTATAAATACATGACATATAATAGGTTTATCACCCGCCTAGGGTCACCCCAAGCCGCCCATAAAGGGCCGCCCAAGGCTGCCCAAGTCGCCCCATCAAAGGGTCGCCTAGGGCCGCCCCAGGCCGCCCACGCAGGGCCATCCAAGGCCGCCCATCAAGAGCCGCCCAGGCCGCCCATCAAGGGCCGCCCAGGACCGCCCCAAGCAGCCCACGCAGGGCCGCCCAAGGCCGCCCCGGACCGCCCCATCAAGGCCTGCCCAGGGATGCCCAGGGCCGCCCAGGCAGCCCACGCAACGCTACCCAAGGCCACCCAAGGCCGGCCATCAAGGGCCGCCCAGGGAAGGCTAACACATCACCATCCATACACGCATACGAAAATGTAACTCCTTCAATACACGCATACGAGGACGCCAACACATCACCATAAGACGCGTCGATATGGTCAACCGAAGTCAGCACTCCCGCTATGGACTCAACGGCAAAGTCAACCAAAGTCAACGCCTCCGCCACGGACACGCCGCAACTGTCATCATGGACGTCTCCACCCACGCACGTCCCTACGCGCGTCATGACACGTCGCCAGAGGCAGATCAATAATTGTCCTTTGGCGTGACATGAAGCACGTCATTACTTTCTCGTCATTTTCTCTTTCCTCCAAGGCCTGTATATATAGGCCATTGTTTTCAAGAAATACTTAGGCAGTCATAACTCAAGAATCGAGTTTTTGTTTAACTCTTCTTGGAGGACTGCCCAAGCCTCCCTATCTCTTCCTCAACCTACCGCCGCCGCCTCCGTCGTCTTCGCCGCTGCCACCATTGCCTCGCGTCGTCGGTCGCCATCTTCCTCCTCCTCTTCATTCCTCCCCTTCCCTCCTTTGCCCTCTTCTCTCTCTTTCTCTTCCCCCCCTTCTCGTCCTTCACCCTTGGCAACCCTAGGTCGCCCCAGGCCATCCACATAGGGTCGCCCAAGGCTGCCCCAGGGCCGCCCCATCAAGGCCCGCCCAGGGTCACCCCAAGCCGCTCATACAGGGCTGCCCAAGGCTGCCCAAGTCGCCCCATCAAAGGGTCGCCTAGGGCCGCCCACGCAGGGCCATCCAAGGCCGCCCATCAAGAGCCGCCCAGGCCGCCCAAGGTAGCCCATGTAGGGCCACCCAAGGCCGCCCATCAAGGGCCGCCCAGGACCGCCCTAGGCAGCCCATGCAGGGCCGTCCAAGGCCGCTCCAGACCGCCCCATCAAGGCCCGCCCAAGGCCGCCCCAGGCAGCCCACGCAGGGCCGCCCAAGGCCGCCCCAAACCGCCCCATCAAGGCCCGCCCAGGGCCGCCCCAGGCAGCCCACTCAAGGCCGCCCAAGGCCGCCCATCAAGGGCCTCACCATCACCATTTCACCTTCTTTAAATTCGCGAAAAAGACGGTGCAAATCTGCGGACTGTTATATGAGGCATTACTATTTATGATACATGTATGGATTTCCTCATGCAGACTTCTAATATGATCAGCGAACTCATGACTGTCATCTGAGACTCTAGCATGTGGTAACATAGGTATGAGGTCGGTAGGGGTACGAGGAAGATGACCATGCACAATCTCAAATGGACTTATACCAGTAGTATGGTTGACTGATGCGTTGTAAGCAAATTCGGCACGCGGAATGACAGAATCCCAAGACTTTAGGTTGTCTCCTACCAGCGATCGTAATAGGTTGCCGAGGCTCCTATTAACGACCTCGGTCTGTCCATCAGTTTGGGGGTGAAAAGCCGTGGAAAATTTGAGCTTCGTCCCCAAAAGAGGCCAAAGGGTCTTCCAAAAGTAGCTAGTGAATCGGACATCTCTGTCCGACACTATGCTTTTTGGAAGTCCATGGAGACGCACTACTTCATTGAAAAATAATTGAGCGACATGAGAAGCATCAGAAGTTTTAAAGCAAGGAATGAAATGAGCCATCTTCAAGAAACGATCCACAACCACCATGATGGAATCATGGCGTTTGTTCGTCCTCGGAAGCCCTATCACAAAGTCGATGCTCACATCGTCCCAAGGTTTTTCATGGACCGGAAGAGGGGTGTAAAAGCCGGTGTTTTGTTTAACCTGCTTGGCAAGTGAACATACATGACATTGGGAGGCTATGTTAGCTACGTCTCGCTTAAGGGATGGCCAGTAGAATATGTGCTCGACCATAGCAATTGTTTTATCTCTCCCAAAATGACCACTAAGGCCTCCGGCATGTGTCTCCCACACAAGAAAATCCCTAAGAGATGACTGTGGGATGCATAGGCGACGATCATAAAATAAGAATCCATTCTCTAAGATATAATCTTGGTTATCAGGGTTCGGGTACTTGCCTAAGATCTGTAAAATGGGAGCAAAATCTGGGCAATCAGGATATAGGTCTTTCATATGATCGAACCCAATAACCTTGACTTTCATAATATTCAACAAATGGACTCTTCTACTCAAAGCATCGGCGACTCGGTTCTCAATTCCCCTCTTATGTTTAAGGACAAAGGTATAAGATTGAAGGAATTCGACCCACTTAATGTGCCTGGAATTTAATTTCTGCTGGGAATGGAGATACTTTAAGGCTTCACGGTCAGAGTAGAGAACAAATTCCTTAGAGAGTAGATAATGACGCCAATGACGTAAAGATTGGACAATCGCATAAAATTCTTTGTCGTAGGTAGAATACTTAAGCTTAGCGTCATTCAACTTTTCACTAAAGAAGGCGATGGGGTGATTTTCTTGGCTCAGGACTCCTCCTATTCCTAACTCTGAAGCATCACAGGCGACCTCGAATACTTTATCAAAATCAGGTAAATGAAGAATAGGGGCCTGAGTCATTCTAAGTTTGATCTCCTCAAAGGATTTTTGCGCATCTACCATCCATTCAAAATGATTTCCCTGAAGGCATTCAGTCAAGGGTGCCATGATGGTGCTAAAGTTGGATATGAATCGCTGGTAGAAAGTTGCAAGACCGTGAAAACTACGAACATCATGGGTATTTCTAGGCGTTTGCCACTAGGTTATGGCATCAATTTTGGCCGGATCAACGGATACGCCTTGGCCAGATAGGATAAAACCTAATAACGAAACATGACTGACAAGGAACATTTTTGTGGGTGAGTATACAACTGCTCGGTTTTCAATACTTCGCAAACTAAATGCAAGTGATGGAGATGATCGGGTGTGGATTTGCTATAAATAAGAATATCATCAAAATATACGACGATGAAACTTCCTATGAACGGTCTAAGTATGTGGTTCATCAATTGCTGAAAGGTGCTAGGTGCGTTCGATAAACCAAAGGGCATGACTTTCCACTCATAGAGTCCGTCTTTGAACTTAAAGGCAGTTTTCCATTCGTCTCCTGGTCGGATACGAACTTGGTGATAAAAGCTCTTAAGATCAATCTTGGAGAAAATTTTTGAACTTGCCATCATATCAAACATTTCGTCGATGCGGGGAATAGGAAACCTATACTTGACCGTAATCTTATTTATAGCTCTACTATCAATGCACATGCACCAACTCCCATCCTTTTTGGGGGCCAACAGTGTAGGTACGGCACACGGGCTAAGGCTCTCTTGGATGAACCCCTTGTCTAAGAGTTCTTGGACTTGGCGCTGTAATTCCTTGTACTGCGTATGGTCCATCTGATAGTGAGGGAGGTTACGTAATGACGACCCCGGAATGAAATCAATAGCGTGCTGAATATCACACATCGGGGGTAGGTCATTGGGCAAATCATTAGGGAAAACACTTGCGAATTCCTCGAGTAGCTGAGAAACCTCGAGAGGTGGGGTAGAGGAATCCTCGGAGGAGTGATCAGGTATCATGGCCAAGCACATAGTCATTTCACTATTGAGTTCCTTCTGAAATTGATAATCGCTAACAACGCACAAGCCTATGGATGGAGATTTTGGTGAGGCTCTCTGCTGACTATGAGTGTAAGGATGCCATGTGATCTTCTTGCCCTGATGGATGAAAGAACAGGTATTGCTCCGACCATAGAGGTGTACATCATTATCATACAACCAAGGGCGGCCGAGGATAATGCTGCCCACCTTCATGGGTAAGACATCACACAGTATCTCCTCTTCGTAGGATTGAACCTTCAAAGGGAGACGACATTGGTTCTTCACAGGGATTGAGGTAGTATCGATCCAAGACACAAAATAGGGGTGAGGATGTTCAATCAAAGGTAATCCCAAACGTGATGTCATAACATCGGAGAGGACATTAATACAACTTCCACTGTCTGCGATCGTCTTACACATCTTATCACCAATTTTAAAATATGTGTAAAATATGGATGTCCTCAATGCGGAATTCAGTGGAAGGCTGAGTAAGCTTGTAGCAGACAATTCCCCTAACTGACATAGATGGATCGTGATGAGGAAGAGACGGTGGGCAGTCCATCATGCACAAATTCATCGACAACATAACTCTCAACTCTATACTCCTCCTCATCAATTGGTGGCTCATCTAGGGTGGGGTCGCTATCGAGGGGCTCCTGTCCTATGTGTAAGGCTCGTGATGGACATTGGGAAGCTCTATGACCTCGACCCTGGCATTTAAAACAAGTCAAGCCGGAAGGACCGAGTTGTACAGAATTGGGTTGAGGAGGGGCCCTAGCGGTGGACTCGAGAGAAGGTGATGTACGAGGATTTGGTGTAGTAGACGACTGAGTCAGAGGGGTTGGACAATGTTCGGTGGGAGTACGAGTGGCGGTAGGAACTGGTGGTGGTGGTGTCGGGAGGGATAAGGGAGGATTACGCTGGGTCGCACGGTTGGAATAAGAAGGATTAGATAAGTGCAATCGATCAGTGAGAGCAGGGCGATTATACACGGGAGTATGATATAAATTCTGACAGACCTCTAGGTCTTCCACAATCTGATAAGCCTGCTCTACGGTGGCGGCTTTGCAGACTAGCAGTTCCGTCTCAAGATAAGGGTTAAGACCGGTTCTAAATCGAGAAATAACAACTAAGGGATTCTCCTCAACTCGACACGTCATATAGAATTCTTCGAATTGGGTAATGTACTCGGAAACCGGACGTCTACCTTGCTGCAGTTTATGCCATTAATCTAGGAGATTGTCTAAGTAAGCTAGTGGAGCGTATTTCTCACGCAGTTTGTCCTTCATTTGGGGCCAAGTATCTATGGGTGCCTCACGACGGTTATAAATAAAAAATAAGAAGATTTTCCCAAAAGATTTTCGCTTGTCCCCCTAATCTCATCTCGGCATATTGGACTTTCTGCCACTCTAACATATTATACAACTTAAAATAACTGTTTAATTTGGACTCCCAATCAAGATACTCCTTAGGGTCCCTAAATTCCTCGTAGTATGTAAAATTGACTTTGACGGTATGCTGAATCTGCTGCCATTGGTTGTCGTGATCCGCACGGCGGTGATCATGAGGGGGAACCACATCCTTGGGTGGATAAGGATCGTCCCTGTCCGGACGATTCTCCTTCCATCCACGATACCTATCGTCAGGCGGAATAGGATCATTCCATGGGGGATGATTCCTATCGCGCTTTGGGATCCTCTCCTTGGCCGGATGGTAATCATCTCGGGGTAAATGATTTCCATCATGTACCGGGGCTCTATCCACAGGCGGATCGTTCTGTGGAGGACGATTCCTGTCCTGGCCTGGGTTCCTTGGCTCAAGCGGATAGTAATCGTCTCGGCAATTTCTATCACGGACCAGAGTGCAAATCTCAGGACGAATCTGATCGTCTCACTGAGGACGATTCTGATTTTGGCTCCCGGATCTATCCTCAGGTCGTATAGGATCATCCTGGTAGCGATGACTCCTATCACCAGCTCGAGGTCTGGAATCAGGCGGATAGTGGTCTTCGCGATCCCGGTAATGGCGGTCATGACCTCTATTCTCGAGTTGGTAAGTCCGTTCGCTCACCGCATAATCAAACTTGTTAGACGGTTATCCATATTGGTAATTCGTGTATTTACATCATGAAAACCATTCTGGACAGCGTCTAACAAGCGATCGATGTCCCCTCGAGAGGAGGTTGGTGGGGCGGATGATGACAACTCATGGACGGGGACGGATACCTCACGACCGTCTTGGGGTTGGTCTGTCATTGGAGCGGAGACTCATTTGCCTGAACGCAAATGCATGCAATGGGACTAACAAATGACGACGTCTACGATGGCAGAAATGACTGGGCTGATCGGTTAGGCTCTGATACCAATTTAACGTAGGACGGCTACGGAATGGACGACGAAGGAATGGACGACTGGGTTGACGGGACAGACTACGGTAGATGGACGACTAGGGATGGATCGGATACTAGAGGGATAAAACAGCCAGAAAAATCACACGGTCAAATTCAAACTTTAAAACCAATGAAAATCTGGTGGTGCAGCTCTGACCCTGATCGAGGGCGGGAGTACTGTCTTCCCCCACCGCAACGATGCCTAAGTACCGAAATCAATATCCAAATTTTTGTCGCGAAGAAACACTCGAGAAAGAGAGAGAAGAAGTGGAGAATCCAAACCAAATCTAATTCTGACGGCGGTGGAAACTTCTTGAGAAAACACTAGACGGAGAACACTTTCGACACCAACGACATCAGGTGTACCTCTGCACCGTAGTGCGTGAAGAGGATGGGGGAACAGCCCTGGTGAAGAGTGAGACAACTGAGTGCAGATGCGGCGAGGCGGGGCAGGAGGCTTGGCCAGGCGACGGGGCAGCCTAAGGGCGACCCTTGGCAGGCAGCCAGGGATGGCCCTTAAGCGGCCCTGGACAAGAGTCCTGGGGGATGGCCTAGGCAGCCTTGGCAGCCCTAGTTGGGGCAGCCTGGGGCAGCCCTCGCGTTGTCAGTCGCCATCTTCCTCCTCCTCTCCATTCCTCCCCTTCCCTCCTTTGCCCTCTTCTCTCTCTTTCTCTTCCCCCCCTTCTCGTCCTTCGCCCTTGGCAACCCTAGGTCGCCCCAGGCCATCCACACAGGGTCACCCAAGGCTGCCCTAGGGCCGCCCCATCAAGGCCCGCAAAGGGTCACCCCAAGTCGCCCATACAGGGCCGCCCAAGGCTGCCCAAGTCGCCCCATCAAAGGTTCGCCTAGGGCCGCCCACGCAGGGCCATCCAAGGCCGCCCATCAAGAGCCGCCCAGGCCGCCCAAGGTAGCCCATGCAGGGCCACCCAAGGCCGCCCATCAAGGGCCGCCCAGGACCGCCCCAGGCAGCCCATGCAAGGCCGCCCAAGGCCGCCCCAGACCGCCCCATCAAGGCCCGCCCAAGGCCGCCCCAGGCAGCCCACGCAAGGCCACCCAAGGCCGCCCAAGGTCGCCCATCAAGGGCCACCCCAGGCAGCCCACGCAGGGCCGCCCAAGACTGCCCCATCAAGGGCTGCCCAAGGCCTCCCATGTAGCCCATGCAAGGCCACCCAAGGCCGCCCAAGGGCTGCCTAGGCTGCCCTTGCCAGGGTCACCCAAGGCCGGCCCTAGGCTGCCCGCTTGGGGCCGCCCAAAGGCCACCCAGGCCGCCCCAACCAGGGCTGCCAAGGCTGCCCAGGCCATCCCCCAGGACTCTTGTCTAGGGCCGCTTAAGGGCCATCCCTGGCTGCCCCGCCGCCTGGCCAAGCCTCCTGCCCCCCTTCGCCGCGTCTGCACTCGGTCGTCTCACTCTTCACTAGGGCCGTTCAACGCTCGGAACACCCAGATCCCATCATTCAGTGGGCCGCTCAACGCCCGGATTCGCCTAGCCTCGTCATGATTGGAATTTCCCGCATCCTCTTCACGCACTACGGTGCAGAGGTACGACACAATACTCCCGCCCTCGATTAGGGTCGGAGCTGCACCACCAGATTTTCATCGGTTTTGAAGTCCGAATTCGACCGTGTGATTTCTATGGCTGTTTTATCCCTCCAGTATCCTATCCATCCCTAGTCGTCCATCTACCCGTAGTCTGTCACGTCAACTCAGTCGTCCATTCCTTCGTCGTCCATTCTGTAGCGGTCCTACATCAGAGACACAGAGAGAGATGTATAGAGAGAGAAAAAAAGAGAGACAGAGATGAAGGAGTTTCGCCTAGTCTGCAACACAAAGATCAGACAACGAACTAGAGAGAACAAGGGTAGAGAGCAAAAGAAGATAGAATGAATAACCACACCTTAGTCTATTCACGTCGAACATACATATAGTGTTTCAGTGTGAACCAAGTCACACGTAAAGAGCAAAACTTGGATCTCAACTTGCTCATGGAAAGACTAATTCAAAGAGAAAAAATGAGCGTGCAGGAATCCACGATTCCCGTTTATTTTACCACGTCCTTTATTTCAAACAGGACAGGATTAACCCCAACAATCTCCTCCTTAATCATGTTTCTCTTCCTTGATGATGTGAAGTCCCAACTTCAGACACATTCCTGCAAACTTCGGTCTTTCCAGAGCTTTAGTAAACATGTATGCTAGCTGCTTATCAGTCTCAACATATTCCAATTCAACCTTCTTCTCTTCCAAGCATGAACGAATGAAATGATAACGAGTGTCGATATGTTTTGAACGAGTGTGATGAACTGGATTTTTGCTCAAATTTATGGCTGATTTGTTATCAACCTTCAACTCGATTGATTTCACTTCTTTACCTTTTAATTCACCAATCAAGCGAGCTAACCAAACACCCTCGCAAGCAGCAGTAGTGACAGCAATGTACTCGGTCTTGCAGGATGATAAGGCTACTACCTTCTGCTTCTGTGAGGTCCAGCTGATTGCTCTTGACCCAATAAATAATACGAGGCCACTGGTACTCTTCTGATCTTCTATATCACCAGCATGATTGCTGTCACTGTATCCAACTAGACCTTCTCCAGCTCGACCCTTCTCATAAAAGAGTCCATAATTGAGTGTCCCTTTGGCATATCTAAGGACTCTCTTGACTTCCAATTAGTGTTCAGTGGTTGGATGCTCCATGTACCTACTGAGAATTCCAACAGAGTACATAAGATCTGGTCTGGTGTGAGTTAAATACCTCAAACTCCCAATCAGACTTCTGTCATGAGATGAATTTACATTTGAATCTATTCCATCTCTGCTGAATTTTTCCAGTGCTTCCATTGGAGTTAATGCAGGGTTGCAATTAGCCATCCTAGATTGCACAAGTATCTTCAATGCATAAGCCTGTTGATTTAAGATGATGTGGGAGTCACCTTGAATAACATATATACCTTAGATAAGAATTGAGTAAGCCGAGATCACTCATCTCAAATAATTTCATCATCTGGTTCTTGAACTCTTGAATATGACAGAGTCTCAGACCTGTCACTATCAATCATCAACATAAACTCCAATCAGCAAACGAGATTTCTCAGAAAGATTGAAATAGACAGCATGCTCCTGCACACTTCTAGTGAATCCACAAGAGGATTAACACTTGTCTAATTTCAAATACCAAGCACGGGGGGCCTGCTTTAGCCCATACTAGAGTACATGCTGCTCACTTCCCATCTTGATAAACCCATCTGGTTATTTGACATAAATTTCTTCTTCAATTCACCATTTAAAAATGCATATTTAACATCTAAATGATGTATCTCCCAATCTTCTAGTGCCGCAAGAGCCAACAGCACTCTGATGGTATTCATCCTCACTATTGGAGCAAATAATTCATCATAATCTATGCCATACCTTTGAGAATACCCCTTCACAACCAGTCTTGCCTTGTATCTGATTATTTCACCTCTGAAGTTCTTCTTTTTTCTTGAATACCCACTTGAGATCAATGGGTTTGCAGAGATCTGGTAGTTGAACAAGTTCCCAGGTATGATTCCTTTCTATTGCATCCATCTCTTCTTGCACTGCGAGCTTCCATGCTTCTTCCTTGTTGGCCTCTGAAAAGTTCAGTGGTTCTTCAATTACATTTATACAAATTTCAGGATTAACATTCACCTGAGTTGTTTCATTATAGATTTGATCTGCAATTCCAAATTTTCTTGGCCGATCTTCTTCAGAGGTAGGATTCTCATCAAAAACAGCTTCAGCTCTGATACGCGTTATTTCAAGACTTACCGAAGACGGAAGCTCACATCTGGTCAACAGAGGGTTGACCAGACCCACTGATTTGGGCGGGAAAAGACATTCCTCGGACGCATATAAAATAAAGCTGGAATACCAAATAGAAGTAACTATTTTATTTCTTGATCTTGAAGTTTCTTACCCAGACGAGAAGGGTGGAGCTGGCGACCGGCTAGAGGAGCTAGGCGGTCGACTTCGCAACTGAACTTCGAGGAGGGAGGAGTCCACCCAAGGCAGGGGGGACGCCAAGATCTCGAAGGAGCTCTAAGACAAGAGCCGTCGTGATCACTCCAAGGAGTTGTCGTGTTCCTTATCAACGATATTGACATACGTCTATAAGAGTGGATATTGTGGACAAGTTGAATTTCTATTTCCATCTTAATACATTGCTAGTATCAACTGGTATCAGACCAGTCGGTTCTCGAAATTCAAATCAAGACGACAATCTAAGGATTCGGCGATCCAAGATCAACCAAACTCCCGAGACCTTGAGTGGCAAGTGAGATAACCAAATTTTGCAAATTTGGTGCAAGATCTAGAAGCAACTATTTGGTTATCTGGTTCAAGATGGAGGGTATAACAGAGAAGGGGAAATCAAGATGCGACGACGTATCGGTTCCTGCGGAGATATTATTGGGCATTATGCAGCAATTACAAGCCATGAATTCAAAACTGGAATCTATTCCAGCTTCCTCATCAAGAAACGCACCAAAGGAAACTCCAAGGTACGGGAGAGTGCAGACTAACCAAGATTCGATTAATGACAACAAGGTCTTGTATAGAAAGGATGACTTGCCCTACTTCAATCGCACTAATGCTTAGATATGGCTGAATTTCGTGGAGCGCTTCTTCAAAATCCACCGACTTATGGATGACGAGAAACTACGGCTGGTCTCCTTACGCATGGAAGGACCAGCGCAGGGATGGTACATCTATATAGAAGAGAATTTTGGCTCCGGTCACTGGTTAATATTCTGTCAACATTTTGAAAAACGTTATCATTTCTCCGCCAGATCTTTATGTAATCAATTGATGAGCCTCAAACAGACCGGAACAGTGTCTGAGAATCGATCAGAATTTGAGGACCTTTGCGCATTTTTACCTCATGTCCCGCCTGATATTCAAGAAACGGCATAATTTAGAGGATTAAAGCCAGCAATCAGAGTGGAACTAAATAAATATCGATCAGAGGGAATTCAAGAAATGATGGATTATTCAATAGAAGCAGAGAGTAATCTAGCTATCATGGGAGAAGAGGCAGAGGCAAAGTACATTGCAATGGCTTCGTCCTAGACTTCCAGAGTAACTCACAATCATCTCAAGGTGGATACTTCCCACAAGGGCAACAAAAAGAAAATTACCAAGTTATCCACGGAAGAGTTCTTGCAGCACAAAGAGAAAGGTCTATGTTATCATTGTAATGATCAATATACACCCGGTCATCGATGTCAAAAGAAACTCAGTATTTACATGCTGAAGGAAGAGGTCGAAGAGGTGGATCAACAGCCACTCACCGAAGAGGACTTCATGCAACTAGATGAAGGGCCCCTAATGGGGGGTGAATTGATGTCATTGCAGAAGCTCAGCAATGATACAGGTCTGAGGCACAGTTCTGTCAGGCATTGGAGAGAGATATACAATCAAAAAGTGACCCTCCTTAGCTATGGAGGGGCCACCAACAATTTCATTCGACCCATAGTTATTGAAAGACTAAAGATTCCAATTCATCCTTATCACAAGTTCAGAATTTCAATGGGCGAGGGTCACTACAGACAAACAAGTGGGATATGTCTTAACTTGCCAATTACCTTCCAAGGCCTGGTTTTCGAGCAAAATTTTATTCCCTTTCCTCTGAGAAGCTGTGACTTGATTTTAGGAGTACCTTGGCTAAAAACATTGGGTTGGTTTCACTGCAATTACCATCACTTGATGCTCAAGTTCACTTGGAAGGGGGAAATCCATACTCTTATTTCAGATCCAGAATTAAATTCACTGAGGTATTCTCAATTCGATATTGATCAAGCTAACCAAGATTGGGAGAACTCTATTCATCCAATTACGGAGATTCAGGAGCAAACGTTCGATCTAAAAATAGAGGTATCTTCTATTGCCCTTGATAATTTCTTACATTGGCTGAAAAATGCTTTCCCACATGTGTTTGAACAACCAAAGGATCTACCTCCTGTCCGAAAATGTGATCACAAAATACACTTGAAGCCCAGGGCACAATCGATAAATAAAAGGCCTTATAGATACTCCGTATACCCACAAGAATATATTGGAGGAATTGATACAGGAATTACTCAGTTTGAAGGTGATCAAACACTCACAGAGCTGCTTTGCGAGTCCAGCGTTGTTGGTAAAAAAGAAGGATGGAGGATTCCGGCTCTGCGTGGACTACAGAGCTCTAAACCAGATGACTATCCCCAATAGGTATCGAATACCAGTGGTGGATGAGTTATTAGAAGAACTACATGGTATGACTATTTTTTCCAAAATTGATTTGAAATCTGGGTATTATCAGATTTGTATGCACCCAAATGATATTCACAAAACGGCTTTTAAAACACATCACAGACATTTTGAATTTGTGGTGATGCCATTCGGATTGTCAAATGCTCCCGCCACTTTCCAGTCTCTTATGAATGCAGTGTTTGATACACATTTGCGCAAGTTTATAGTGGTCTTTTTTGATGATATACTGATTTATAGCAAGGATTACCGACAACATGAAAAACACCTTGCAGTGGTATTCAAATTATTGGCAGAAAATCATCTGTATATCAATCCAAAAAAGTGTAACTTTGGGTGTAAGCAAGTGGAATTTCTGGGACATGGCATTTCAGCCGAAGGGGTTTCCACTGATCCTATCAAGATTGAAACTATCAAACAATGGAAGGTACATTCTACTATTAAGGAATTGCGTGGGTTCTTAGGCCTAACAGGATATCATAGGAGGTTTGTAGTGAACTATGCAGCTATCTCACATCCATTGACATCTCTATTGAAGAAGAACTCATTTAAGTGGAACGAAGAAGCACAGTCAGCTTTTACTAATCTAAAGGAAGCTATGTCCAAAACACCAGTGTTAAGACTACCAAATTTTGCGATACCTTTCAACATTGAGACTGATGCTTCAGACTTCGCTGTGGGAGCTGTATTATTACAAGAGAATCACCCTATTGCCTTATTCAGCAAGGCTTTTTCGAAGCACGCTAAACTCAAATCAGCTTATGAAAGGGAGCTAATGACAGTGGTGTGGGAGATTCAAAAATGGAAACATTATTTGATGTTTAATCAATTCAACGTATACACTGACCAGATACAACTTCACCATTCTATACAAATCAGGGAAGAAGAACATAGTTGCAGATGCATTATCAAGCGCCCCACAAATCACTTCAGGAGAATGTAATGCAATATCTACAACAGATTGGTTGGATAAAATAAAGCTTTCCCAGGAAGTCACAGACGACCCCAAGTTGAGTAAAATCAAATATGATATCGAAGTACGGAGAGACCCACCTCCTGGGTATTCACTTATTCAAGGCATCCTTATGTATAAAGGAAAAATTATCTTGCCAAGAGGCTCCACATTAATCCAGAGTGTATGTGAATGGTTGTCAGGTCTGCCAACAGCAAAAAGCATCCACATTATCACCAGCAGGATTGTTACAAACTTTACCAATCCGAAATCAGATTTGGGAAGATATTACCATGGATTTCGTGGAAGGATTACCTAAATCAAAGGGGGTTGATTCAATACTAGTAGTGGTGGACCGCCTGAGTAAGTACAGTCACTATATAGCTGTGCGACATCCATTTAAGGCATCTACTATTGCAGAAATATTTACCAAAGAGATAGTGAGGTTACATGGCATTCCACGTTCTATAATTTCAGATAGGGGCAGTCTCTTTACAAGACTTTTCTGGAAGGAACTACATCATCTACAGGGTACCCACCTCAAATTCAGTTCGTCATATCACCCTGAGACTGATGGTCAGTCTGAAGAAACCAACAGAGGCCTCAAGTGTTATCTAAGATGTTTTGCATCAGAAAATCCAAGGAAATGGAAGAATTGGTTACACTGGGCAGAGTATAATTATAATACATCTTTCCATACATCCATATAGATGTCACCTTTCAAAGCAGTATACGGGCGAGAACCCCCTTCTCTTACACGATATGGATCAACCCCGTCACTTTTTGATTCCATAGACCAGTTGCTTATTGAAAGGGATCGGATTCTTTGTAGCTTAAAGCAACATCTAGCCAAAGCACAATCTCGTATGAAATCGCAAGCTGATAAGCACCAAAGAGATGCAGATTTTGAGGAAGGAGATATGGTCTATTTAAAATTGAGACCATATAGGATGAGGTCATTGGCAAAAAGGGTCTGCAAAAAGCTCAGCCCTAAATTCTTCGGGCCGTATAAAATATTACAAAAATTTGGTCCAGTAGCTTACAAATTAGACTTGCCTGAAACTGCTAAGTTTCACCTTGTATTTCATGCCTCTTTACTAAAAAAAGCAGTGGGACAACTTCAATCTAACATTCAACCACTGCCAGAATAATTAATAGATGAACATGTCTTGCAGGTCTACCCGGGGGACATTCTTAAAATGTGTCGAATGCCTTATGGAGCAGAAGTGCCCGTCCAATGGTCAAATTTACCATGGGAAGAAGCTTCGTGGGAACAAGTCCATACATTACGAAAGGCATTTCCAGAATTTCAGCTTGAGGACAAGCTGCATCTCCATGGGGGGAGTATTGATATGCATTATTTCAAGACTTACCAAAGACGGAAGCCCATATCTGGTCAATAGGGTTGACCAGACCCAGTAATTTGGGCGGGAAAAGACATTCTTCGGACGCATATAAAATAAAGCTGGAATAGCAAATAGAGGTAACTGTTTTCCTTCTTGATCTTGAAGTTTCTTAGCCAGACGAGAAGGGTGGAGCTGGCGACCGGCTAGAGGAGCTAGGCGGTCGACTTTGCAATTGAACTTCGAGAAGGGAGGAGTCCACCCAAGGCAGGGGGAACGCCAAGATCTCGAAGGAGCTCTAAGACAAGAGCCGTCGTGATCACTCCAAGGAGTTGTGTTCCTTATCAATGATATCGATATACGTCTATAAGAGTGGATATTGTGGACAAGTTGAATTTCAATTTCCTTCTTGATACATTGCTAGTATCAAGCTCTTTCTCCATGCTCCATGATTGATTCCAACAGTCTGCTCAAAATCATCATCATCAAGATCCAAAAACTTGGAAATTTTAGATGTCCCTTCGTTCTTGGATTTGCTGTCTTCTCCCTATTTCCACTGACTTTATTCCTGAAAAATCACATCTACGGATATGAAGTTTGCAAGCAACTGTATCATAACATCTGTACGCCTTTGTTCCAGTTTCATAGCCAATGAAAATCATGGACTGAATTCTGTCATCAAGCTTACCTAATCTCTTTCCAATTACCTTTACATGCACCAAAGAGCCAAACACCCTCAGGTGCTCAACATTTGTTTATCAGCCAGTCCATTTTTCATAAGGAGTGGCACCATCAAGGCTCTTAGAAGGTGATATGTTCAAAATATAAACAGCAGTACTTACAGCTTCTCCCTAGAATTCTGGTGGCAGATTCTTCTCTTTAATCTTGCTTCTGACCATAGACATAATGGTCCTTTTTCTTCTTTCAACAATGTCGTTCTGCTGAGGAGAATAGGGACTGTCAGCTGGTGTCAAATTCCATGATCATCACAGAATCTGCTGAATTAATCTGAGTTGAATTCTCCTCTAGGATCTGATATTAAACATTTGATCTTCAGTGATTTCTCTGCTTCAACCAAGGACTTGAATCTTTTGAAAGCTTCAAAAGCTTCAGATTTTTGCTTGAGAACAGCAACCCACATTGATTTAGAAAAATTATCAACCATTAATATGAAATACTTACTCCCCCCTAATGTTGATGGAGAGATAAGCCCACACAAGTCACCATGAATCAGTTCTAGCCGTTGTATTGCTCTGTGCGACACTGCTGATGAAAATGGAGTTCGGTGTTGCTTTCCTGTAGTGCAGCTTTGACATATTTGTGTAGATGCTTCAAGAAGAGGCGCTCCATTCACCAGCTCCTTGCTAGTTGTATGAGCGACTTGAAATTCAAGTGCCCAAAATGTTGATGTTAAAGCCAAGTTGAAGATTTATCAGTATCAGCAAAGAAACACGTTGAAATCTGATAACTTCAAAGGATATAGTCTCCCTCGAGTTCTTATTGCAGATAGAAGAAAATTCCCATGCAAATCATAGATAGAAAGCATTACAGCTTTCAGCACAGCCATGTATCCTTCTTCATCAAGTTGTCCCATACTCAGAGTATTTGATTTCAGCTTGGGAATATAAAAAGCATTTTGAAATTTCAAGATTATATACGTATTCACTTCATAAGGTAATGTTACCTTTGCCAAGGATCTCCACCTTCGAGCCATCACCAAAAAGTACTGCTTGGGTAAAGTTTCTCCAATGTCTTGAAATAAGCTCTTGTTTTCAGTCATATGATTGCTTGCACTAGTATCAAGATACCACATATTTTCTTCAAGAGGTTGGACACCTGAACCTTGAAGAACAAGCTCCTAAACATCTTCACAGCTCCCTATAAGAAGGGCAGAGTTGGCTTCTCTTCGACATCTGCAATATGAGCTCTCTCCTCCTCTTTGAGGTATTCTGATGCAAAATGCCATACTTGTTGCAATTGTAACACTTGATCTTGGATTTGTCTCATGGTCTGCATTCTTTCACCTTTCCACGATCTTCATTGTTTCTCCCACGACCACGACCACATCCACGATCGCGACCACGTTGTCTAATGTAAGGAAAACTACCATCTTCTCTGTCTTTTGATTTTCCAATAGCACGAGAATACAGAGGCTGCTCCTCCTTGCACATCTGTCTTGCGTGTAGTTTCTCTTCGTGTATCTTCAGACAACCAATCGCTTCTTCAAGAGTCATGGAGTCAATGTCTCCAACTTGCTCTATAGACGAAGCAATGGGGTCAAACTTTGCTGGAACTGCTCGAAGAAGTTTGGCAGTAACATTTCCTTCAAATTTCTCGCCCAGGATTCTTATTTGAGTAACAACTCTGGACAGTTTTCCAGAAAAATCTGATAGGGGTTCTTCTGCCATAACCACATTTCAAATTCCCGTTTCAGAGCTTGTACCTTGGCTTTTTTGACACGAGCCACGCCCATGTTCATCATCCTTATAGTTCCCCATGTCTCCTTGGCAGTTTTGTTGATGTCAAGCTGTGCGAGGATGTCTTCAGATACTGCACTGAAGAGAAAGGGCACGGTCTGTCAATCCATCTTCCTTGGCACGTGGTCATCTTCAACCGTATCCCATAGTCCATGAGCCTCCAGGAACACCTGCATGCACATTGCCCACAAAGGATAGTTGTTCTTGGAGAGGACTGGAAGAGAAACCGATATAGGTTCACTCGACATCGTGAGTGAACTGCTGCCAGCAATGCCTACGCCCACAGAGGACCCATTGCCTGGCTGTGTCGTCGCCGTCACTTCTCCACGTCTCGCCATATCCTCAGGTTCTTCTAAACCAGGCTCTGATACCACTTGAAGGAGTTTCACCTAGACTGCAACACAAAGAGAAGAAAATAAACCTGAGAGAACAGGGGTGGAGAGCAAGAGAAGATAGAATGAACAACCACACCGAAGTCTATTCACGTCTAACAAAGATAATTGTGTTTCAGTGTGAACCAAGTCACACGTAAAGAGAGAAACTCGGATCTCAACTAGCTCATGGAAAGATTAATTCAAAGAGAAAAAATGAGCGTACAGGAATCCACGACTCTCGTTTATTTTGCCATGCCCTTTATTTCAAACAGGACATGATTAACCCCAACAACAGAGAGTGAAAGAGACAAAAAAAAGAGACATAGAGAGATAAAGAGACAGAGCAAAAAGATACAGAGATAGGGTTGGGAAAAAAATTCATTCGTTTGTGAACATGCAAACGAAACAAAATGAACACAAATGCGAACGTCCAAAAATGGTCACGAACATGTTCCCGAATCGACGCCGGGAGTAAAATCTTAAGGATCTGTTGTATTAATTTCTTAAAAAATGCATCAATGATGTCAAAGAATGTAAGGAACATAACATTACATAAAGTACATATAAATAAATTTAAGATAATATACCTGATTCCATTGAAATCTTATACCGAAGAGGTAGTATTTGGAGTCAGAAAGTTATGACCCTACTGTTGTGTCAAATGGAATGTTTAAATGTAACCGTACCTGTAACTTTGGACATCACCTATTTATAGACAAACAAGCATCCTCATCCACACTACTCAACCTTTACTTAACTCATCATTATATTCAAGTTTGACCTAGCTGCTACGCATATTCATTATTCACAACACTCAATAAACACATAATTCCAAAGTTGTCATAATGGATCTGATGTCGGACATCATCGATGTCGTCCGACGGGAAATTCACTAAGTGAATGTAACTAAGTGAAGTGAATGTCCTAGGTGAAATGTACATGCAGAGCCGACGAGTGGGGTTTGCCGAGTTCCGATCTCCAGAGCGGGCGTTTGATGATGATGACGGTGAACTTCTGACCCTCGTCGGAGCAACGACGGTGACTACGGCGCCGAACAAAATAATTCCATAGGGGCTTGCACGGAACGGGCAGGCTCGTCCCGTTCCTAGGAAGACGCTCAATTCATAGTTTTCTCGGAGTGATTCTCTCACCTAATCTAACCCAAGCACGGTGGAGTACAGTCGAAAGATGTGCTGAAAGATGTAATTAAAATGATGAGCAAAGGGGAACGACGTACCTCATTGGTAGCGGCGTTCGTCATTGTCGTCTTCGTTGATGCACGGGAGCTAGAACGGCAGAGGCGTTCGCGAGACGGATAATGCACGGCTCAATGCCAACATAATCGATGCTCGGGAGTGTGATGCATAACTGGCAACAGTCATCACAGGCGGAGTCTGGCAACAGACACGAATGACGACGCGTGCAGGGGACACATATCACAGGCAGAGTCTGGCAACAGACACGAATGACGGCAGGTGCAGGGGACACATGCAAGCATTAGAAAACTGGACTGTAGGCCACTTGGTGTCGTTTGCTAGATCTCAAGGTTGAGCGAGAATAAGCGATGGACGATATGTGGACTCGAGCTCGTTCAGGAGGCAGTAATCAGCATAGCTTGTTTACTAGAAGGTGGACGGTAGGGGACAAGCAGTATTCCATCGGTCAACTGGGATCAAGGCCAGCTGATTGCAGTCGTCGGTGGTAAGTTGCAGCTGGGCACGGCAATCGTTGAATGTCCGGATTAACATTGTGGAGGGGATGTAGCAAGGCGGCTGTATAGATTACAACACTCCATCAACACCATGGGCATCAAGTTGGGAATCTGCTAACGTACACACTGTGCAGATAGTCAACGCCCGGTGAGATTTGTCGGCGGCAAGTGACGATTCCTTGTGAGTTAGTGGATCCAGTACCGCCGGCGTGTGCTGTCAATCCGTGACGGTATCAAGAAGGGTTATGTAACCCCCGAGCGTAGCACATGCCGAAGACTGATGAAAACTGATCGATGAGATTGGGACGTTCCACCCGATGTAGGCAGCTGCAAATTTTCTTGACAGTAAGACAAAATGTCTACAGGGAGGGAAGTTGCCCACAGGATTAGACCATGTGCTGCGACGATTCAGCGTTGGGGCCCGGTTAGAGCAAAGATCACCCTGATCGACGCCTTCTTCTTCCTCCTCTTCTTCTTCCTCTGGGTGAGACCTGGGCGTGAGTAATCCCAATGCAATAATTCCAGATCTGAACATGAACGTGGTCCCATCATGGCCTTATATAGGGCCATGATGGGCCCTTACAAGGAGTCCAGAAAGGGGAGTCCAATAAGAACATCCACCTCCATTTACAACACAATTAAGAAAATAACAAAGTAAACGACGTGAAAATGAAAATGATATGAATGAATACGGAAACACGGTGATACAAGCACGTCACGACGAATCGGAGCACTCGTCGTGATAAACACAAAATAGAGATTAAACCAACGAACACAGATAATGGAAAATATGAAGATACATATGCGAACGTGCTTTACCCGGAGTACTAAAACCCGGGCGTCTTCACGGACGCTTTGGCGTGCCGGTCGGGCTGGACACGGCCGGAGGTGATGCTGATGATGAAGAAAATGGCTCCGCAAGCGATTCGTTGGCATCGTCTGGACGCACTCCATCAGGATCTCCTTAATTAACAATTAAATGATTGACTAGACCTACCATAATACATTTTATTGTGCGCGTAAGAAATTACAACTAATGCAATCATTTTTTATTATCTCTCATATCGGAAGAAAATTCTGCAACTGTATTTTGTTGTTTCAACTCATAAAACCTAAGACCCGTCGATTTGAAAGCCAAAATTTTATACATTCATTACCCAGAAAGATGGGATAGAAATCATGAGTCATAAGGTATCTCTTCATGTTTGCACCAAATAAAACCTCAATTTCTTATTTGCAGATTCTGTCATGCTCCTAAAATCACTACGTCTGGATAAAATGATAGCGGTTGGATACTGACAGTGTTGCAAAATTTGTATTGGTGGGGCGCTTACTGACTCCGATAAATCTCTCCTTCTCTCTCCCTCTCTCTCTTTATTGCACTCTATTGATCTCTCGTCCTCCTCTCTTTATGTCTCTCTGTTTTTTCTGTCTCTCTTGCTCTATCTTTTGCCTCTATCTTTCTCTCTGCATATCTCTCTGTAGCTATCTCTCTATGTCTCTATCTTTCTCTCTCGCACTATGTCTCTGTGTCTCCCTCCTTTTTTCTCACACACTCTCTCTCTATCTCTTAGTGTCTCTCTTTCTCTCTCTTTCTCTGTCTATCTTTACGTGTCTCTCTCTTTCTCTCTCTCACACTGTGTCTCCCTTTTTCTCTCTCATTCTCTCTGCGTCTCTCTTCTCTCTCTCTATATATATCTCTTTCTCTCTGTCTATCTCTACGTGCCTCTCTGTCTCTCACTATGTCTCGGTGTCTCTCTCTTTTTTCCTCACACTCTCTCTATCTCTCTGTCTCTCTTTCTTCCTGTCTATCTCTACATGTCTATTCTTTCTCTCTCTTTCACTATGTATCTGTGTCTCTCTTTTTCTCACTCACTCTCTCTGTATCTATTTTTCTATCTCTCTATCTCTACGTGTCTCTCTCTTTCTTTCTTTCTCTCTGTCACTATGTCTCTGTGTCTCTCTCTTTTTTTCTTACACACTCTCTCTATCTCTCTGTGTCTCTCTTTCTCTCTATTTCTCTACGTATCTCTCTCTTTCTCTCACTCTCTCTCACACTATGTCTCCGTGTCTCTCTTTTTCTTCACTCTCTCTATCTATCTGTGTCACTCTTTCTCTCTCTTGCTCTCTCTTCCTCTCTGTCTATCTCTACGTGTCTTTCTCTTTCTCTCTCACTATGTCTCCGTGTCTCTCTTTTTTTTACTCTCTCTATCTATCTGTGTCACTCTTTCTCTCTCTTACTCTCTCTTCCTCTCTGTCTATCTCTACGTGTCTTTCTCTTTCTCTCTCTCACTATGTCTCTGTGTCTCTCTATTTTTTCTCACTTTCTATCTCTCTGTCTCTCTTTCTATCTGTCTCTTTTTTTTCTCTCTCCATTTGTCTATCTTTCTGTATCTCTCTTTCTCTTTGTCTCTTTTTTCTGTCTCTCACTATCTCACCGTGTCTCTTTTTTTCTCTATCTCTTTTTGTCTATGTCTCTCTCTATCTCTCTGTGTGTGTCTCTCTCTATCTCTATGTTCCCTTACTTTCTCTCTCTGTCTCTCTCTATCTCTATGTTCCCTTATTTTCTCTCTCTCTATCGCTCTGTCTCTCTATCTATCTGTGTCTCTTTTTTTTCTGTCTCTCTCTATCTCTGTGTCTCTTTTTTTCTGTGTCTCTCTGTATCTCTGTGTCGCTCTTTTCTCTCCCTCTCTCTCTATATATATATCTCTCTCTGTGTTTCTCTTTTCCTCTCTCTCTGTCTAATTCTCTGTCTCCCTTTTTCTTTCTCTATTTGTCTCTCTTTTTCTCTCTCCGCGTCTCTCTTTTCTCTTTCTCTCTGTCTAACTTTCTGTGTCTCTCTTTTTCTCTCTCTGTCTGTCTCTATCTCTCTGTGTCTCTCTCTCTCTCTCCTTCCACGGAGCCATTAGAAGATACGTTTTTAATCTGGATGATGCTTGACGTCTTATTACGCAGTAATGTAGGCCAACGTAAATTTCTCGAATTTGAATTGTAACGCTACAGATCGACTGCCGTAGATTTGGTTTAACACGTCCGCTCGTGAGCAGGATATTGGTAAGCCGAATGTAAATAGTGAAGCTGGTTCATCAATACAAGGAAAGAATGATATCCGGGAAGGACTTAACGTCACAAAAAGGAAGCAAAAGATAGTAAGGATTAACGCCACAAATAGAAAGAAAATAAATGACAAAATCTTTAACACCATTGTCACTGCCTATAAAGTCTCAAACATGCTCGCCATAGTCATTCTGCAGCCAAGTAGAATAAGAGACATTACGAAAGAGAAAAAGAGTAGATAGTTTGATAGAAGGGTTGAGAGAGAGAGATAGACAGAGAGAAAACATGATGCGGGTTGTGTTCTTTCTCTTCTTCCTCTGCATGAGTACCACAGCATACTGTAAGTTGCATCATTGGCAAGAAAATTTAATCGGAGTTTCTTCGTTTTCTTTGTTTTCTTCGTTAAACTACTGTTCATTTTGCTTGATGATATTCCGAGAGAGAAGTACAGTAGATAGATAGATTGTAACATAGGTAGAGAGAGAGAGAGATAGAGATATATAGTGATAGAACATGATGGGGATTGTGCTATTTCTCTTCTTCCTCTGATTTAGCATCACAGCACATTATAAGTTGCATCATAGGAAGGAATATTGAATCTGAGTTTCTTGGGTTTCTTCGTTAAACTACTTTTCATTTTGCTTGACGATATTTCGAGAGAGAAGCGTAGAACGTAGATAGATTGTAACTTAGGTGTGGAGAGCGATCGAGATGTATAGTGATAGAACATCATGGGGGTTGTGTTATTTCTCTTCGAGCTCTGCGTTAGCACCACTGCACATTATAATTTGCATCAAAGGAAGAAAGACTTAATCTGGGTTTCTTGGTATTCTTCGTTAAACTATTGTTCATATTTCTTGATGATATTCCAAGAGAGAAGATAAAAGTGTTAGATTGGTAGTCAAGGAGCGAGAGATGATAGAGAGAACACGATGCAGGTTGTGTTATTTCTCATCTTCCTCTGCGTACACTGTAGTAAGTTACACCACTGGGAAGAATATTTAATCCGCGTTTCTTGGTTTTCTTCGTTAAACTACTGTCATATTGCTTGATGATATTCCAAAAGAGAAGAATAGTTAACAGATAGAGCATCAGATAGGTAGTGAAAGAGATAGGGATAATAGAGGGAGAACATGATGCAGATTGTGTTATTTCTCTTCTTCCTCTGCGTTATCACCACATCACATTGTTAAGTCCCATCACATTTAATCTGAGTTTCTTGATTTTCTTATTAAACTACTTTTTATGTTGCTTGATGAAGTACCAGATGTTCCAAAATGCTGCCAGTCGCATGTCCCGAATTTCAGGTGCAATCCCACAATATGGAATGACAACGTTATATGTGACAACTGGTGCAAAGAAGACTGCTGGAAAGGAGGGTTTTGCAAAAAGGAAGGAAGTCATGTCTGCCACTGCAGGTGCTAAGTGGAAGGACAAGGACTGATTAGTTTTATGATTTTTCCACCTATTTGCTGCACGATTCCGCCGAACCTCTCTTGAGTTTTTGGGATTTCAAATACTTTTGTTGCTTCTCTTTTTCAAATATTTCATATACCCTTTTCTCTTCCATCAGAGTTTTTTCACGGAATATTAATTATCGTTTTTTATTTCTGTCTGTTTTGAAACTCTCTAAATTATTGACCTTCGGTAACTTAAGTCTTTCCATTTTTTATTTCCTGTTCTCATAATCACTCTTTAGTTGCTAGTCTATCTTTAGATACGTAACATGATTCTTTTATTACAGTTACAGCGTAACTACGACTAATTGTATGAATTTAAGTGTACGAAAGTAAAAACATCAACCTTTGTAACGTAAGAAATATTCACGATAACAAGATAAAATCATTATCACAATATTTCAAATATTGTAAAATTGAATAGCTACATATTTCAACAGATCACCACTCGCTCTAATCGAAGTCCGATAATAGCGTATCATAAACATTAAGTTTATGGTGACTAAAAGCCACATGAATTTAATTTGTTTTATTGTTTCCAGAGGATAATTTAAAAAATACACCTTAATTGGTAAAAATCTTCTGATTTCCACGAAACAAAAAAACCCATGTCAAAATATTTAAGCTGGCAAATCAGAAACCGGAAATTTCAGACTTGGTTTTTTGAAGATTAGGGAATCAACCTTTCTGTACTCTTTTTGGATATGCTAATTTATCAACCATAAAATAAGACAGCTAGAGAATGAGTGAAGATAACGAATACTCCAACGGTTGTGTCATTCACCGGAGGTGCTCGTTGCCTCTTCATTGGCGAAGATTATAGGGTATAAATTAGGTAATCATTTTCCAAAACAAGTAAACCTCAACTAAGTCACTGGGCTTGAGCGTGTTGACGAGATCAAATAAGCTGCCCATAAGTACGTAGTTACTCAGTTAATTGTCTGACGCTGACTTCCTTCACAAATTCAGTCTGCTAGTCTTTCAGTTTCTTGAATCCCATACTGTTGGGACTCTATTATGTCTTTGACGTTTCCTGAGAGGACGAGGTAACTGATCGCTTCTTTCACTATAGTATCGCTGAATAATTTCTTTAAGAGTAACTCTGTTCCTGCCTTCCAGGGTAATGAATGTTGGTAAATGATCTTGACCCTTGGCATTTAAAGTGGCAGTTAAGGGTTTGAAAAATTATGAATAGAGAATTGCAACTCGTCTAGTTCTACGATTTATTTGAAAAGTTTCTTTGTAAAGTTGCTTTGGAAAGGTGTACATATGGACTATAAATAATGTGCTCGTTGAAAAGAAGTGGAGTTCTTACACTTCTCTTTTATCCCTTACTCTCTTGTCTCTCTTATTCCCTTGGTGAAAAACAAGGGGAAAGCCTCGTTTGTTCTCATAATGGATGCCAATCAGCCTAGAAAGATGGTTTTTCTTCTCAAGAATTTGAGAACAGGGAAGCGCTGTGAGAAATCTTCTCCAGTCCGTCTAAGAAGAGAACAATTTGTAAACCTGTCCTCATATTCGAGACACTCAGATATCTCCAATCCCTTAAAGTTTGCTGTGTGTCATGACAAAGGCGAGATAAAATCGTATACTACTAGTGTTTTCCTCGTTCATTCGATGAAAGTTTCTGTTGGAACAAACAAGGCTCTCTCCTCGTTTTTCGCCAGGGGAACAAGAGAGACATGAGGGTAAGGGAGATGGCAGAACTTCACATAAAGTCAATTAAAAGATGAATTGTACATTTATAATCCATATATACACATTTTCAAGGGAAATTTACAAAGAAACGTTTCAAGGAAATCTTAAAGACACGGAATAGAAACCTTCTGAAATTACTGGAAGAGTCGCATCACTTCACTTTGACTTTTCAAAAAATACAACTGCCTTTATAATCATTCAAAGATCAAGACTATTTCCCAACAGTTTCTTCATGCAGATGACAATATTGTCAGCATAACTCAACCCAGAAACCATGATGAAGACGATGATAACTATGATGATAAAGAAGGGAAGTAAAAAACGATCTTGAGTGATTGGAAAATCTCAAATGTCCAAATGATGAAAACCGAATGAAGCTTTTGTTATATAGTGAATGTTCTCTTGTGTTCATGAATTCTTCATTCTTCTCTGTCCTAATTCGTTTATCATAATTCTATCAATCCTCTTCCAGACTTCCACAACTCTTCACTGCTTAGTTTTATATCATTGTTATCAGAACTTAACATCTCTGCTTAAGACAATTTTGGGTAAGAAGACATCATCGGGAAAAGTTGGCAACAGCAATGAGCACCACCTGCCCAAGGGGTCACAAGTCACGTCTCTCATGTCTGTCTGAAGCTCTCAAGGCTGGATCAACTTCTCTGGAAAATCTTAAGATCAAGCAATAATGTATGCCAAAGCACAGACAATCACCTGAGCCATGACAAACTGTTGTCATAAACGAATTAGGACAGAGAAGAATGGAAAACACAGAATGGAAACCACTTAACCTCAAACTCTCTTCCAGCGTGTGGTGTGGAGAACTTTGTGAAGACTGGTGGAGCTCAAAAATGAGCCTCATAATCTGTGGGGAGGTGCGCATAATACTGATGATTCTGTTTAAGAAAAACACAATATTTCTGCATGTCTAGTTGCAGTGCGTTGCTTTGTAAATGGGCGCATCTTAAAGTTTATCATACTACGAGGACTTGTGGCAAAGTATGAGACCTTCCGCACAAGTATCAACCCCATTTCCTGTCTTCTCTCCTTTTATCCAATCTATCATGCTTCAATCAGAAGAAAACAAGCCTTATTCAGAGACGACGAGAATGATGAAAGTTTCCCGATAGCAAATTTGACACAGGTTTGGCCAGACTGTAGTCAATAACACAGTCATGGGCTAAGATGAAAAGAAAGAGCAAATATGCCATATATGTAAACAAGGAAGAAAGAAGGCCCAAATGTCATTATGTTCTATGATAGATTTGGACAAAGGCAAGGGCGGGTGGGCCCTACTCCCGTTACTCAAGTAATGAAGTATGTGCACAAGTCTCCCTCCAACTGCATCTCCCAATCCTTCTTTTATCTATTTACAAACTTCACCTCATTGGTACCTGTAGAGTAGTACAAGCCACTTCAACCACAGTTAGTTGCATTAGGAAACCTCTCCCTATCAAGGGTTAGACGAACTTTACGTGGAGGGATAATGCAAATATACGTTTTCAGCAAGCCAATAACACATTTCATATCCTGTTCCACATTAATCAATAATATATATTCATTATACCACACCTATTTTACTTATGATCTATTTCATGAATACCTAATCCAACTTAGTAAACTATGTTGTGATTATAATATGGAGATGACAAGTTGTCTTTGAGAAGGTGTTCTATATATTCCTATTTGAATGATTCTCAAGAATGGAATCAAAATATCCAGATGTGATGAGTATGGCTGATTCTATGGTAATTATTTTGGACAATCTAAGAACATATAGTAGGTGCTCTTTCATGGAAAACATTCATTCAGCTGATACATATAAATCCATGAATAGTATTGATCTATCGATCAAGTCAGTTTGTATCACAATTGCGTGAGTGGTCTTTCAACACGAGACATATCTTGTGAATGGATGGTTGTACTTTGACTATGACCTACTAGTTCATATTCATGGAATTCCAAATTGTCTTATCTCATGTAACTCCTTTAACTTCATGTCAAAGTCACCGGTACAATCTCCCCAATGATCCTAACATTGCTCCACATTTATGCTTTTAAATCCCAACTTCGCACACATCTCCAAGAAATATAGCATTCCCAGAGCTTTCACAACTATATCACCTTCAATACACAGACACGAAAATGAAACATTTTATTGAAATGGTTTTAGTAACTGTGGTAGACAACATTCTTGCCTAGGGAAATTTTTTTGTCCACCATAAGCCTGACAGACTTTTGGATTTATACTTTCAGTTCAGATTTCAACCTGCCCAGTCACTCTCTCCAAATACTTGTTTAAGGTCAGTACAAACTAATTTAAGTCAGCAAAGGCATGAGTCAAATATCTTAGGCTACCTATTAGACTCTTGAATTCTATGGAGTAAAGCAAAGTGGAAGGCATTATATTGTAGACTTTTGCTTAGCTTGTGGAGAGTGTGGAATAGGTTTCAGTTCAGCTTCCCATTTGGCTGCATAATACTCAAACTGTAGCCCTTTTAACTAAGTTTCATCTGTCCATCAGATTGATTCACTTCTATGCCCAAGTAAGATCTGAGAATACTAAAATCTATTATCTCAAGCATATCAATAAATTCTACCTTGATTACTTGAATGTGATACCTCTCTAGTCTTATCAAAATATAATCCAAATACTCTCCCCAAGTAAAATGTCTTTAGGCTATAATCACAATGTAAACTTCAAGAAGGTGAGCGCAAGAATCTTCAGGGCAGCGAGCTACAAGAAGGTGAGCACAAAGCCACAAGCCCAACCCATGTTAGCGAGCATCGACATTCAATCCACAATGCCCAGGAACAAAGCAAGGAGACCATGAAGACCCACTTACTCAGACCCAATATCAATGCAATCAACTGATAACATGCAAACAGGAGCTAAATAAATGCTAATTTCATCATATTTTTGGGCTTTTAATGCATAAAAACATTGATTTTTAACGCACGTTATCATCATTTTATGTTAAAATAATAAATGCGTTGAATTAAAGTTAAATAATACTTTTAATCAATATTTATGCCAATTTTTACACTATAAATGTTTTTAAAATGAATTTTAAATAAAATTAAATGATTAATTTACCTATTTCTATAATAATAAAAAAAAGAAACAAATTAAACGAATTTTAGAAAATAATAAAATCATTTAAGGCATTAATAAACATTTTTTAAAATTTATTTTAATTGTTTTGTTAATAAAAACGTTTTTTATTAAAACTGGCCCTTATTGGGCCAGTTTAATCGCTAACAGTATGTAAGTGGCGCAGGGCGTCCAAACGTTGCGCATCACATGCAGGGCTGCGCAGCCCTATCAGAAGACGTGCTCGCACTTCAGTGCGTGACACGCACGTACGTACTTCCGTGCATGTCGCGCAAAGAGTTGAGCCAGGAAAAATGGAAATAAACCAGTCGTGTTGCGTTGTACGCAGGACGTACAACGCAAAACGGAGAGAAGAAATAACGGAATCGGAAGAGCAAGTTCTTCCGATTCCGCAGCGATAAAAGAGGCAAATCAAAAAATTAAAAGGGAGTTCCTGATTTTAAAGCTCAAGGAGAGTAGCCTACCCTCTTCAAAGTCTCAGGAATCCACCAGAAGCAAGTTGGAGCTCCAATCCTTGAAGAATTCTGCAGATCTATCGCCGCCGTTTCCAGCTTATTCAAGCAACAAAATCGTGGAAATTGGGGTCTTCGTTGCGTGGAATTCGCCCGTATAGATTCGCTGATAACCTCTGGTACCTCTAGGCTCTGTTTGCTTTGATTTTATCTTTGATTTCACACTTAATGTAGCAATTTGAGGATTCTGTTTATGTTCGTCGTTGGTTTTTCAATTTTGGATTATAATCATGTTAATTTGTAGATTTTAGTTTGTTTTAAAATCATTTAGTCTTAGTTGATTATAAATTTCCGATTTCAAGTCCTATCTGTCCATTGAATCGCATTAAAATCCTGAATCTTTTTCACAATTGAATACTTTTTAAGTTAGCAAATCGTGAATCATATTCACGATTTGCTAATTTAGGACATATTTACAATTTCGAATGAATTAAGATAAAATAAAAATATAATAAAAATGCTCTTAAAATAGCATAAAATTAGTTTTCTGATTCTTTAAAAATAGTAAAACATCCCCTGATAAATAAAACAAATTAAAGAAATGCAAAAGTTAGGGTCAAATCAATTTTAGAAGTAGATTTCAAATCTATTAAAAAGGACGTCACAAAAAAAAAATATATAATCCAAAACAATTAAAGATTTTAAATCAAATAAAAAGATAAACTTAAGTGATTTTATATCTCTGTTATTTAATAACAGAGAATCAATAAAATCATTTAAGTTCAAAATGATAGAATGTTAGTGAAAATTTAAAAAGTATTAGCATTTATATAAGTAATTAGAACATCATTTCATTTAGGTTACGAATTCTAAACCCTAATTAGACAGAAAATTGAATATAACCAACCGCCTCCCTAGGGTTCGACCCCTTACGCATTAAGGGTTACATAAATTTTAGTGATTAAGTTCGAAAACCCCCTAAATAACGACATATAAACACGTATTTTTGAGCTTATCATTTGGCGCCGTTGCTGGGGAGGCAACAAAGCTGACTTTCATTTTCTTTCGATTTAGGGATTCATTTGAACACTTATTTGAATAATGAATACTATGCAAGTGTTTTCTGTTTGGTTTTTGTTTTGTAAAAAAAAAATTAGAGTTTTATTGAAATAATGTATAACTGTTATGGAATTAATGAATTCCATAACAGAAATATGGGAAGTATGGGAAATAGGGGAAATTATTCTCCTTGTTTTTGTGATTTTATTAGTCCATCAACATCCAATTTCCCTGATTATTACAATAATTTTCACTCACACGCTCCTCTTAATACTCAATTTTCAGATTCGTATTGCAACCCTTCATATAATCGTATCGATGTTTCCATGATTGAATTTCCAGATAGTAGAAAGGGGATTTGCAATAATCAATACAACTCGCAAAATTCTTTTTCATATGATCAATTTTCATCCTATTTCTCCTAATTTCATGATAATGATCCTATTTCAAGGAAAATGAATGGATTTCAAGAAAATGAATGTAATAATTCTCGAATTTCTGACATATATGCTTCCTATGAGTCCCGGTCTTCAAATTATCATTCTCCTCCTACTGCTGATCCCGGTAAAAAAACTTTGCTTCAACTGATGATTGAAAAGAACATGCAAAATACTTCAAATATTGCTCATGTTTCTGACAATTGTGATGCATATGCACATGCTAATTTTGAATCTTCAAAGTGTTATTCTTTGTCCACTTCCGATATTGGTAATAAAACTTTGTTTGAATGGATGATTGAGAAAACTATGAAAAATATGCAAGGAAATGAACATGCGAATTCTAGAATTTCTGACGTACATCCCAATCTGCAAATTATCATTCTCCTTCTAGTTCCGATATTGACAATAAAACTTTGTTTGATGTGATGATGGAGAAAGAAATGCAAAGTGCTTCGAATATCACTAATTTTTCTAACAAGTGTAATCCATATGATTATGGCAAATCTCAATCTTCAAATGCTTTTTCATCCATTTTTCATGTTCAAACTAACCAAAGTTTGTTGGATTTGATTGATGAAAACAAACTATGGGAAGAGTATGTAAGATTTCAGGAAAAGGAAAAAGCTTGGGAAGAAGAAAAGAAGCTCATTACGATGCAGATCAACATGCTGAAATCAACACAAACCAGGATGAACTATGAGTTTTCAGAAGATTCAGCTCAACTCCAATCCATGCAACCTGCTAATGAAAGGGAAGATCAATCTTCACTCAAATCTATTACTAGTTTTCAAATTTCTAATTCATCATCTTCATACCGTGAAAATTATTCTATTCATGAACTTGAACCTAGAGAGGTACCATTTAATTTCATTGACAAAGTTCATGAATATAATATCAAAGATAATGATATCATGCATGATAGGGATGCAAACGAGGTAGAGGAAGAATCATTTTCTGATTCGGTCAATGATTTCAAAGATTTGATTAATGAAGGAGAATAAGAGGAAGAATGACTTAGTGATTGGAAAAAAATTAGATTTTGAGGGTTATTGTCCAGCGATCCCTTATTCACTAGCACTTTATTCTAGAGCTCCAAGGAAACAAGTTGATTTTATTATAGAGGATAAAGGTGATATAATGGAGTTGGAGGGAATTCTTGCTGATATGCATATGATATTTGAAGATTTTGAAAGAATCTTTGAGGAGGAAGATGAACAGTTACATGAAAAAAATCTAATTGAGGATAAAAAGGGGTTAAGGGAGAATAAAAATACGAGTATAGGTGATTATGATGAAGAGCAAGAAATAGATTTCATTCATGATAGTAAAGTAGTTGAAAAACATTTGTTTGATGATTTACCTTTAGTATCGATGAATGAGCAATTTGATGTTACACACTTGACTATTCATTCCATATCTTTGATAAGGAAAATGGTTAGAGAAGTAAATATTATGCCAAATCTAACGAAATTTTTCTTCACTGATTGGCATAATCACCATTTCAATAATGAGAAAGTGTGTTTTCAACTTCAACAGGTTCAAGTAATCATGCTTAATAAATCTGTAATTTCATATTTTATTTTAAAAATATTTTATTTTCAGATTGGGATGATCATTGCATGGAAAACAAAAGTCTCTCTCTTATTGACATTGATTATATTATCCCATCTAAACCACGAGATAAATCGTAACAGGGAAATATTTTTAAATATTTTTTTAGGGGATCATATAGGTATTTCATGGATTATTTTATCCTGCTTGAATCAAAATCTTATTGCATTGGTATCCATATGCTTAAAATTCCACTCTCCATAAAAAATATATGGAGCCACCGAGGCATGAACTGATGCCGGACGTCGTCTCAACGGCGTCCGACCGTCACCGAGGGTAGGAACTCGGTGTCGTATCACTAACTAATCGGTTCACGTCCACGACGTCAACCGATGGATATGCGGAGAACAGAAATGTCTGAATGACGATAACGAGGATGATGGTCCTACTATGGTACGTGCAATGCGCCGACAAGCTATGAGAGCCAACCCGGAGCGGGGACGGGGTCGCCAAGCTGGGTCGAACCAGCCCTCCAAGTCGTTCGAGGTGGGTCGAGGGCGCGCACGCCGTCGAATGGGGTAACTCCCACTGGAATGCTCACACGCGTCGGGGCGTCCCGACTCGTACCGGACAGGTAAGACGCTCGTCTTTGTTTCGTCGTTCTCTCAATCTGTCTCACTCACCTATCTAACCCGAGCGCGGTGGAGGCAATACGAAAGAGTACTGTAAGAAATAAGGAACCGAGGATCAAGTGGAGAAGCTACCTTCGTCGCGCTGGCGACGGGGCTTTGGTGCCGTTCGCCCAAGGTGGCCTGACTCGTTGGCTCGAGGAGATCCGGCTCGGCAGCGCACCAGTCGTGCAGGATCACGGCGGTCGGTGCGACTTGCTCGGTGCAGGATCACGACCGGATCAGCGGAGTCCGGTGCGGGCTGGCTCGGCGCAGGCGAGGTCAGTGCCGGCTCCCGGCGGCCCGACGGCTGGCTCAATGGCGGGCGGGGCAGATGGGCTCGGTGCAGCCTAGCTCGGGCAGGTCGCGGAAGCAGCGGCAGCACGCGCGGAGCGTCGACGGTGGAGACGGGTGTGGCGGCACGTGCGGCGGCGCGACAGCACGCGCAGGCGGCGCTGCGGCACGTGCGATGGCGGTTCGCAGCGGCGGAGCGGCGGCTCGCGGCAGCGAATGCGGCTGCGGAGTGGCAGCAAGCGGCGGCTCGCACGGCGGCTCGCGCGATCAGGTTCGGCGCGGCGGCGCTGTGCGGCGCGACGGTCCGCGCGGCGAGCGCGGCGGAGCGACTGCTCGCGGCGGCAGGAGCGCGATAGGATCGGGCTCGCGCGGCGCGCGGGTCCGGTTCGGCGCGGCGCTGCGGCGCGACGGCTCGCGCAGCGGCGCTGCGGCACGGCGGCGGCGGCGCGGCGCGCGCGGCGCGCGGCAGCGGCGCGCGCGGTGGCTCGAGCGGCGGCCGGAGCGGCTGCTCGCGGAAGCAGGAGCGGCGGCGGGGCTGGCGGCTCGTGGCGGCGGGAGCGGGGCTGGTGCAACTCACCTCCTCCCTGTTCTCCCTCTCCTTCTTCCTTCCCTCTCTCCTCCTCCTCCTTCTTTCTTCCTCTTCTTCTTTCTTCTCTTCTTCCTCTTCTTCTCTTCTTCTCCACGACCTGACCCTTCCTTCTCAAATTGTAATTCTTCAAATTTAGGTCAAGGTGAGGGGAAGCGCCCACCTCTTCCCCTTATATATGGGTGAAGATGGGCCCTTCCTTAAGTCCAAAAACAACAAAACAAAACAAAAAGGAAAGGAAATAATGAAAACAGGCTTGTCAGGCCCAACATAAAAAGGGGGGGGGGGGGGAAGGGTTCCTCATATGGGTCCTTCCCCGCTACATGACAACACGATAAAAGCGAAAAGCTATAGAATAAAGTAACCGAAGGTGTCGGTGTGCTCCGGTGGTCGGCGTCCGCGTCATGCCGTATAACGGAATCCGGGATCTCGTCTTGCTACGGCGGCTCGTCGTGGTGGGTGGATCCGTCTCGGTGGCGAGCTGGGTAGTGACGGCTCCTCGTGTGCTGGGTCGGTGACGTCCTGCTGCTCCTCTGCTGCTGGCTCGATGACGATCGGTGGCGATGCGCCATCAACCCTCCCGGGGTGGGAAGGACTCGACTCTGGCGAGTCAGGGTGGAGGATCGGTGACGGTGGAAGGAGGTCGGGACGGAGGCGTCGGAGCTCCTGTTCTGAAATCCACGTGTCGTCCGCGCAGGTGTGGCCCGCCCAACGTACTAGGAATCTCCTCGATGCTTCCCCACCTGCATGGTCAATTACCTCTTGCAGTACACAATCGATTGCCTCGTGCCTATCGGGTGAAACAATCGGGGGAGTGGTGTCGGCAAACTCACTCACGCTGAAGGGGTCTAGAGAGGCTGGGGGTGGGGAGGAAGAAGGGGCCCGGTACTGAGCTAGGTCCGCCACATTGAATGTAGAGCCTATTCCCCACGTAGGAGGAATTTCGACGACATACGCGTTGTCGCCCACTCTACGGAGGATCCGGAACGGGCCGGCGCTGCGAGCATGCAACTTCATTGCCGTCCCGGGAGAGTATCTCTCCGGCCTGAGTCTGACCATCACTAGGTCTCCCACGTCAAATGCTCTAGGTCGGCGATGCAAGTCGGCGGCTTGCTTGTACATTGCATTTTGTTGCGTGATCCTATCATGAATGCGATGATGTAATGCAGAGACATGCTGGGAAAATGCAAGTGCGTCCTCGGAAACCCTAACATGAGGATCCATGGGAGCTAGGTCTAGGGGTCGACGGGGTGCCTGGCCGTAGGCGATCTCAAAGGGGCTCAACCCGGTGGTTCTGTTCACCGAGGAGTTGTATGCGAACTCAGCGCGTGGTATGACAAGATCCCAAGACGCGAGGTGTTCGCCTACGAGGGAATGTAGTAGGTTGCCCAAGCTACGATTGACCACTTCCGTCTGACCGTCGGTCTGCGGATGGTAGGCAGTCGAGAACTTGAGCTTCGTGCCCAAGAGGCTCCACAGGGTCCTCCAGAAGTAACTCGTGAAGCGCACGTCACGATCGGACACGATCGAGGATGGCAGGCCATGGAGGCGCACGATCTCTCGGAAGAAGATCTGGGCGACCTTCACGGCGTCAGACGTCTTCGCGCAGGGCACGAAGTGGGCCATCTTCGAAAACCTATCCACGACTACCATGATGGAGTCGTAGTGCCTCATGATGCGGCAGTCCCAAGACGAAGTCCATGCTCACGTCGTCGAGGACGCCTCGGCGTCGGCAATGGGGTATAAAGTCCGGCGCTCTTCTTGACCTGCTTGGCCAAGGCACATACACGGCACTGGGCAACTATGTTGCCAACATCGCGCTTTAGGGAAGGCCAGTAGAATTGGCCTTCCATGGCGGCGATCGTCTTGTCGCGGCCAAAATGACCGCTAAGGCCTCCGGCGTGACATTCCCAAGTGAGGAAGTCACGTAGTGATGTGCGGGGTACGCATAATCTGTTCTTAAAGAACAGGTATCCGTCAGTAAGGACATAGTCCTTGTAATCCTGGGATGGTCCTCGTCGGACTTCCGCGTTGATGGGGCCGAAATCAGGGCAGTTATCGTACCCATCTCGGATGGTCTCGAACCCCAAGACTGTCACCTTCATGACGTTGAGCACGTGAGTTCTCCGGCTGAGGGCGTCGGCTACGACGTTGTCCTTGCCCTTCTTGTGCTTGATGACGAAGGTGTAGTCCTGTAGGTACTCGACCCACCTGGCGTGCCGATCGCTTAGTTTCTGCTGCGAGTGCAGGTACTTGAGCGCCTCGTGATCCGAGAAGAGCACGAACACCGATGATAGGAGGTAGTGTCTCCAATGCCGTAAGGCTTGGATGACCGCGTAGAACTCCTTGTCGTACGTGGAGTATCGAAGCTTTGCATCATTCAGCTTCTCGCTGAAGAACTCGACGGGGTGGCCCTCCTGGCTGAGGACGCCTCCGATGCCGATACCCGAGGCATCGCATGTAACCTCGAACACTTTCCCGAAGTCGGGAAGCCGTAGTACCGGCGCCTGTGTCATCAGGAGCTTTATCTGCTGGAAAGCTCTCTCTGCTGCCGGTGTCCAGGCGAACGACTCCTCCTTGAGGCAGTCGGTGATGGGGGCCGTAACGGAACTGAAGTTCCGTATGAATCGTCTATAGAAAGTCGCCAGTCCTATGAAACTCCTAACGTCGTGCATGCTTGCCGGGGTCGCCCACGATGTGATGGCCCGGACCTTCTCCGGGTCGGCGGCAACGCCCTGGGCGGACACGATGAACCCTAAGAAGGCAACCTCGGACGTAAGGAAGTTACACTTCTTGGGGTGGGCATAGAGCTGCTCCTGCCGTAGGATGGTGCAGACCTGCCGAAGGTGGTCCGCATGCTCGTCTCTAGATCTGCTGTAGACGAGGATGTCGTCGAAGTAGACGACCACGAACTTCCCTATGAAGGCGCGCAGTACCTCGTTCATGAGACGTTGGAAGGTACTGGGTGCGTTGGAGAGGCCGAAAGGCATAACCCTCCACTCATATAAACCGTCCTTTATCTTAAAGGCGGTCTTCCATTCGTCGCCAGGACGGATCCGTACCTGATGGTATCCACTCCTCAAGTCTATCTTGGAGAAGATAGTGGATCCTGCCATCATGTCGAATAGATCCTGCACACGCGGAATGGGAAAACGGTACTTGACCGTTATCTTGTTGATGGCACGGCTATCGCAACACATGCGCCACGTGCCATCCTTCTTCGGCGCTAGGAGAGCGGGTACTGCGCAGGGGCTCATGCTCTCCTGAATGAGGCCCTTCTCCAAAAGCTCCCTCACTTGCCGTAGCAACTCCTCGTACTTCGGCGGCTCCATGTGGTAATGCGGTAGGTTTGGAAGTGACGCGCCGGGCACCAAGTCGATGGCATGCTGTATGTTCCTCATCGGGGGTAATCCGCTTGGTAGCTCTTCCGGGAAGACATCTCCGAACTCCGATAAGAGAGCCTCAACCTCTGGGGTGCGAGGGATCACTGCACTGTCAGCAGGGACGTCAAGGGTGACGGCCAGACACAAAGCCGTATCGTCACCCTCGCGGCCAAGGTCGCGAGTGAATAAGGGTCCTCGGACTATCACTAACCCTACTGGTCGGGTCGCGGCCGGCTTGCTGGCCGGCTTCGTGGTATACGGGTGCCACGTAACTCATCGCCCTTGGTGCATAAAGGAGCAGGTGTTCGCCCGCCCTGCTTAGGTGACGTCGTGATCATATAACCATGGTCGACCGAGGATGATGCTACCCACCTTCATGGGTAGTACATCACAGAGTACGTCCTCGGCGTAGGTGTTCACCTTCAGGGGGACGCGGCACTGACGCTTCACAGATAGTGATGAAGCGTCGATCCATGAAACGTCGTACGGCGTGGGGTGCTCTATCGAAGTCAACCCTAAGCTGCTGACCATAGTATCTGAGATCGCGTTGATGCAACTACCGCTATCCACGATCACCTTGCACGCCTTGCCGTTGATCTTGATGTACGTGTAGAAGATCGATATGCGGGTGGCGCATCAACGAACGGCGTCGGCTGATGAGCAGCCTGTGGAAGTCTAGCGGGGTTGTCAACCCGCGGTGATATCCTATCTCTATTGCTGCCGGGTGTGTCGACAGCGATGTTGGCTAACGGCCGGACGGACGCACGGCCTGTCACGGGTGGGGCTCCTCGCGCCTCGATGATCTGGATGAATCCTATCTGTCCATCGGGCTCCTCGTACTCAAGGGCGCATTCCTCGTTCCCGTGATAGTGGTCCTCCGTACGTCGGCTCCATCGCAATAATCCTGTTCGGTTTCCCCGACATCAATCAAAAGTGTAGATGGGCATTGGTGTGCCCGGTGCCCTCGTCCTTGGCACTTGTAGCACGTGATGTGTGCTTGACTTGGTGCAGCGCTACGGGCCGGGGCATCGCCGGTCGAGGCCCGGGCTTGCGGGGTAGACCCCACTGAGGTGGTTGGGGTCGTTCCTTGGCCCCCGGTGACCGGTGTGACCCGAGTGGTCGCGGGTAGGGTGGAATGAGCGGGTGCAGGCCGAACCGTAGGAACTCGCGGCACGGTGTGCGCGTTGGGCGCCGGGGCGTCTTCGACGGGCGGATCCAGGTGTTCCACTAGGTGGTATGCCTCGTCGACCTCTGCCGGTTGGCAGTCGAGGACCTTGCTACGCAAGGCGGGCCGAAGGCCGTGGGCGAAGAGGCCGATGATGACGCGGGGATCCTCCACGAAACGGCAACGCATCCGGCATTCCTCGAAAGCCTCGATGTACTCCGACACCGGGAGTCGACCTTGCTTAAGGTCGAGCCACGAGAGGAAGAGTGTCATCTGGTACTGACGAGGAACGTACTTGTTCCTTAGCTTCCGCGCCATTTCTGCCCACGACATGATGGGCTGTCCTCGTCGTTCGGCCGAGAATTGCTCATTCTCCCAGAAGATCTTGGCTTGTCCGTCAAGCCGTGTCTCCGCGTACTCGACGCAAAGGTCGTCATCCATCCTGTACCACCTGAAATACGAGTTCATTTTTGATTCCCAGTCAATGAACTCCTTGGGCTTCCTCGAGCCCTCGTAGACGGGTACGTCGGCGCGCACGCTCCTCTGGATGCGTGCACGATGCTCCTCGCGCCCGGCGCCGTGCCGTCGTCATAGTGCCGCTCGGGCGCGGGGTAGTCCCCTGCCGCTGGTCCATGGGGCGACGGGCGGGAATGGGTCGTGTCACGGTCGTCCCGTGGTAGGGCGACCATCCCGCGTGCTCGGTCCAAGGGCACCGACGATGTGGGGTGGGTATGCACCGTCAGCCCCGTAATATGGCGGGGGTGGCGGCCGTGGGTAGTCCTCGCGTCGTGCCGGTGGCTCGTCGAACCGCGGACCACGGGGAGGGACGGGGTCGAACCGACGAGCCGGGTAGTCACGGCTCGGGTCGCGCTCGTACTGACGTATAGGGAGATCAGGTCGAGCATAAGGGTCCCCGTCGTAGCCACGGGCGTAGTCGTCCCGCGGGCGATGCATGTCCCAAGCGCGGACATCCTGTGGGTCGCACGCGGGTTCCCTAGCTAGGCGTACCGGTGGCGGTACGCCGAAAAATGGGCGATCAGGGACCTCGTAATCATCAGCGAGGTCCGGGTCGGGGTGACCACGGTATTCGGGTCTACCAGCCCCGTAAGGGGGGCGAGGGGGGCCTCGTGCAACCGGTCCCGCCTCAACTCCGTGCTCGGACACTCGGGTGTCGGCGAGCATCCGCTCCAAGCGCTCCGTCCTAGCTGCCGATGCGCGACGTTGAGCTCCTTGGTCTTCTGGAAGTTCTTCTCTTGGCGGGTACTGGCGAGTGGCGCCTCTTCGTCCTCGTCCTCTACCCCGTGCAGGGGTCGCTCTGGGAGTGTACTCGACGACGGGAGATTTCCCGTGTGGTCGTCGTCTCGTGGTATCCCGGTCTTCGTAGTCACTCGATCGAGAGTCGTCGAGGACGCGCGGTGTGCCGCGTGGGGAGTGCTGTGATCGGCGTGAACCACCGGGCGATGCCGGTGATCTCGCTGCGCCTGGAGCACCCGCGACGCCGGGTGGGACCGGCGTGTCCTCGATATGGTGTAAGGTAGGATCCGCAACCGGCGAGGCCGGTTGAGGTCCCGAGAGGGCAATCTCGTTGCCTCTCTCGTCTCGCGACGGTTCGACTCGTCGCGGGGAGGTAGAACCTCCGCGTTGCGCCATCCGTGCGGATCGCGTCTCTACGGCCATTCCCTGGGTACCTATATGAATGCACGTAAAATCGATGGATGCGATGCGCTAGATGCGATGCGATGCGATGCGATGCGAAGTCGGAGACGTGCTGTGGGCGACCACAGCCGGGCTCTGATACCAATTTGATGCCGGACGTCGTCTCAACGGCGTCCGACCATCACCGAGGGTAGGAACTCGGTGTCGTATCACTAACTAATCGGTTCACGTCCACGACGTCAACCAATGGATATGCGGAGAACAGAAATGTCTGAATGACGATAACGAGGATGATGGTCCTACTATGGTACGTGCAATGCGCCGACAAGCTATGAGAGCCAACCCGGAGCGGGGACGGGGTCGCCAAGCTGGGTCGAACCAGCCCTCCAAGTCGTCCGAGGTGGGTCGAGGGCGCGCACGCCGTCGAATGGGGTAACTCCCACTGGAATGCTCACACGCGTCGGGGCGTCCCGACTCGTACCGGACAGGTAAGACGCTCGTCTTTGTTTCGTCATTCTCTCAATCTGTCTCACTCACCTATCTAACCCGAGCGCGGTGGAGGCAATACGAAAGAGTACTGTAAGAAATAAGGAACCGAGGATCAAGTGGAGAAGCTACCTTCGTCGCGCTGGCGACGGGGCTTTGGTGCCGTTCGCCCAAGGTGGCCTGACTTGTTGGCTCGAGGAGATCCGGCTCGGCAGCGCACCAGTCGTGCAGGATCACGGTGGTCGGTGCGACTTGCTCGGTGCAGGATCACGACCGGATCAGCGGAGTCCGGTGCGGGCTGGCTCGGCGCAGGCGAGGTCAGTGCTGGCTCCCGGTGGCCCGACGGCTGGCTCAATGGCGGGCGGGGCAGATGGGCTCGGTGCAGGCTAACTCGGGCAGGTCCCGGCAGCGGCAGACGCGCGAGCGC
Organism: Wolffia australiana; assembly: GCF_029677425.1. Lineage (NCBI taxonomy): Eukaryota > Viridiplantae > Streptophyta > Magnoliopsida > Alismatales > Araceae > Wolffia > Wolffia australiana. Next base: position 2,560,610 of record NC_135839.1, on the reverse strand, counting down.
CGACGGTGAGACGGGTGTGGCGGCGCGCGGCGGCGCGACAGACGCAGCGCCGGGCGGCGCTGCGGCGCAGCGTGGCGGTTCGCAGCGGCCGGAGCGGCGGCTCGCGGCAGCGGGGACGGCCGCCAGAGTGGCAGCAGAAGCGGAGGCTCGCGCGGCGGCGCGCGCGGGATCTGGTTCGGCGCGGGCGGCGCTGTGCGCGCGACGTCCGCGGCGGAGCGGGGCCGAGCATCGCTCGCGCGCAGGAGCGGCGATAGGATCGGGCTCGCGCGGTGGTTCGCGCGAGTCCGGTTCGGCGCGTGGCGCTGCGCGGGCGCTACGGCTCGCGCCGGCGGCGCTGCGGCACGGCGCGGCAGCGGTTCGCAGCGGCCGGGCGGCGGCAGAGGCGGCGCGCGCGCGGTGGCTCGAGCGGCGGCGAGCTGCTCGCGAGCGAGCGGCGGGGCTGGCGGCTCGTGGCGGGGGGAGCAGGGCTGGTGCAACTCACCTCCTCCCTGTTCTCCCTCTCCTTCTTCCTTCCCTCTCTCCTCCTCCTCCTTCTTTCTTCCTCTTCTTCTTTCTTCTCTTCTTCCTCTTCTTCTCTTCTTCTCCACGACCTGACCCTTCCTTCTCAAATTGTAATTCTTCAAATTTAGGTCAAGGTGAGGGGAAGCGCCCACCTCTTCCCCTTATATATGGGTGAAGATGGGCCTTTCCTTAAGTCCAAAAACAACAAAACAAAACAAAAAGGAAAGGAAATAATGAAAACAGGCTTGTCAGGCCCAACATAAAAAGGGGGGGGGGGGGGAAGAGTTCCTCATATGGGTCCTTCCCCGCTACACGACAACACGATAAAAGCGAAAAGCTATAGAATAAAGTAACCGAAGGTGTCGGTGTGCTCCGGTGGTCGGCGTCCGCGTCATGCCGTATAACGGAATCCGGGATCCCGTGTTGCTGCGGCGGCTCGTCGTGGTGGGTGGATCCGTCTCGGTGGCAAGCTGGGTAGTGACGGCTCCTCGTGTGCTGGGTCGGTGACGTCCTGCTGCTCCTCTGCTGCTGGCTCGATGACGATCGGTGGCGATGCGCCATCATGAACGCTACCATGAGATACAAATACATCCATATGGGAATAGAATTACTTGTATTAGTATATAAGTTTCATTACATTCAGCTCATGCTCTTTAGCTTGTTATTGATAAATTTCTTGCTTAGTAAAAATAAAAAAATAACAAAATAAAAACAAAACTAAAAAAAAAGGGAAGCCAAGTTATGCATAACGTTGTCTTTTGTTTTTGCTTGCTTTGTTGGAATGATTTGCAGAAGAGGTGGCATCATCTATTTGGCAAGAGGTGGCGTCATCTAACTCGCAAGGTACAAAAATGTCACTACACCCAAGATTTGGCTTTCTAAATTTCTATTTTCGAATTGCTTGTTTTTTTTATTACTTTCTAGTTTAGAAGTGCATGTAGTTTCATTCTTTAGTGACACCCATGAAAGAACGTAAGTGGGGGTGGAGGCCATATAGGTATATTTTCTTTGTCACATAAGAATTTTGGACAAATAAGCAAAACTTTACCTTGCGCTACCATAGGAATAATTGAGGTCCATAAACTGAGATGATCCTCCAAGTTTTTCTAAGTGATAGATTGGGTAACCTTTTGTGCCGTCGAATACCATTATAAGGAGTAGCTTTGTAGGTGAGTCCCCTTTGGGGTTGGAACTCAACATAGCTTGGAGAATTTCATTGCCAACTTCTTCTTGTGTTAGTCTGAAATTCTTTCCTCAATCCAATTGTTCTTCCAGCATGAGAGTAGCCTATAACCAATGGTGAAAGTTTATGGGTATTATCACTCTAGTTCTATTTGTGACCTTGTGTAAGAACCAAAAAAAGAGTAAAATAAGCTGTATAACGACATGCCCAATAAGTGGCGTCAGCCGCAAATAAGTGCTCTGCACAAAAGTCATTAACAGTAGTGAGGAATCAAGTGCTCTGCGCATAATAAATGGCCTAAACCGCAAGTGGTGACAAGCCCTATCTACTTTTACAAAATCCTTGCACTTGGGCACGAGATAGACGGAGTCCGCTTTAAACCCTAGATACAAGCACCAAAGGATAAGGGTGAAAAATCATGTCAAAGAGGAATTGTTCAATTTTTTTTTCATCTTTAGGCATTGAGATTCAATGACTATTGTTGAGAAAAAACGAGGACCCTTTATGAGCTACTTAATCTTTTCCATATACGGTATGTTCTTTATAAGAACAATTCACATGGCACTTGAAGGGGAAACTTAAACTACCAGACATTATGATGCATCGAGGACAATTTGGACTTGTCTCATCCTTGATATCTCAGTTATTGCTAAGGGACTAGCAATAGGTAAAGTGGGGGGTTATGATAACATGCAAATAGGAGCTAATAAAGAGGTAATTTCATCATATTTTTAGGATTTTAATGCGTAAAACATTAATTTTTAATGCAAGTTATCATGATTTTAGGTTAAAACAAGAATTTCCTTAAATTTCAAAGTAAATGATGTATTTGATAAATAATTAGGTCAATTTATACATTTTTAATGGGTTTAAAATGATCATTATAAGAATTTAAATGCTTTTAAATTGACCTATTTCTATAAATAAAATAAAAATAGTAATAAAACTTATTTTAGAAGCTATTAGCACATTTTTCGCATTAATAACCTTTTTATTTCATTTTATTTCAATTTTTTTCTTTTACAAATGCTTTTTTATTTAAACTGGCACTTATTGGGCCAGTTTTGGGCACTAACTATGATAAGGAGCGCAGGGCCCACGAATGGAGCACTCCACATGCAAAGGCACAAACAGCCAATCGTGTCGCGTTGTACGCCCAGCGTACAATGCAAAAAGATCATAGTGCTAACGGAATCGGAAGAGCTGTTCTTCCGATTCCATGGCGATAAAAGATGAGAAAACAAGATTTCATGGTCATTGTTGATTTTTAAGCTCGAGGAGTGATGGCCTAACCTGCTCGAAGTCTCAAGAAACAACGGGGAAGGATTTGGAGCTCAAATTGGGGACGAAATTCGCAGATCCATCGCCACATTTTTCAGCTCTTTTAAGTCTGATTTGTTGAAGATTTTTGGTGTTTGTTGTGCAAAGGTCACCCCAGATTGATTCTCTGGCATCCCTGGTACTTCTAGGTTCATTTTGAATGCATTTTACACTTCATTTTACCTTTTATTGTTCTCATATTCTCAATTCCGTTCACGTTCATCGTTTTTCCATGTTCCGATTTTAATCTTCTTAGCTCATGAATTTCAGTTTGTTTTCAAATCAATTAACCTAGATCGATTGTCAATCTCTTATTTGAAATCATATTTGTTCTTTAAAAATCATAAAACTCAGTCTCGTGCTTCTGAAAATCACCAAATCGTGAATAACGTTCACGATTTGCTATCACAGGACATTTTTACAATTTCGCACTAATTAGGATAAAATAGAAATATAATAAAAATACTATTATCATTTTAAATCCGAGCGGAATAAAAAATATATATATAATATAAGAAAACTATTAGGAAGTATTACCTGAGGGTTTCTGAATTGTAGTTTCTATTCATAAGACAATAGAAATATAGGAAGTTTAGGAGTAACAATTAAAATCAATTTTCTTCTTGAAGTTATTTCCGATTCACAAAAAAGGGTAAAAAAAATTATTTAGGCTGGACTAGTTTTTTTAGGTTAAATAAACAAGCAGAACAAGATTAATGAGAAACTATCAAATTAGATTTGGATCACACTCACATCCAAAAAAGTCTTAGATCAAAGTCGCACACTAATAGCTAGTTAGTAAATTAGTTAGTAATTCTTATAAAGGATCACTAACTAAGCATAAACTTGTCAAAATCCAGAGTGCTAATCCCTAAATAGAGGAAAATTTAATTTCAATATTGCCTCCCTTGGGTTCGACCCCTTACTCAAGCATTAAGGGATATATAAATTTTAGTGATTAAGTTCGAAAAACCCCTAAATAAATACATATAAACATGTATTTTTGAGCTTATCATCAACCTATGCACATTCATGGGTGAAGAAATGGTTTATTTATATAAGTACTTTAACTTGCATGAAATCTCTACAGCAACATTATTTTCATCATGTAGGCTTTGGATTCTTAGATAGATAGATAGACAGGTATTTTATTCTACTTTTTTTCTGATTGTGGAAAAATAGGTACCACAATTCATAGACAAAGACTGAGAGAAATAATGCTCTAAGGCAGTTAAAAAACTCTTAGAAGGAATAGTTTTTAAAACCGATGATATAAAAATGTTGTGTACACCAAAAAATTTCAAAGCGCCTTTTGATGATATTTATTCCACAACTAACCCCTTGCGGTTCCTGGTATGAAATTAAAAAACAAATAAAGAATGTGTTCGTTCTTGTACCATAAAGAAATAAACAAATGTCATATACCTGGAGATTTCAGGCTAGCATCCTTCCTCTACAGTTTCTTTGTCAGAATCCTCTTCCACTACTTCAACCTCTTTAATCTCAGGAGGACTCTGTTATGTTGCTTTCTAAATGTCGTTGCCTCAACCAGCATTTTAGAGTCATCAGTACTGACATGTTCTTCGTCGAAATCCCGTGAAAACTCCACGTACAACAGAGAAGAAGCGTTCAACTGGCGCACTGAAAGTGCAAACAGGAAGAAAATCTCGTGCAAAAATAGAAAGCATAGGGAATCTCTTGCAACTGTTGCCTTGCCACCATAAGAGAGCATCCGTAAACAGATGAGACATTTACAGGTAACTCAGCGTTATCCACTGATGGAGTAGCATATTCTTATCATGGGAACATCTGTGCAAGCCTCTTATTGATGGATGGTATGTAGCTCTCATCGATCTCGGCTTCCTGGTCATAATCCATACATTGATGTCGACTCACTCCATCGCCTCCAATGTTGTCATCATCCCTCATACTTGGAACTTCCTCCTCACTTACATCATTTAGAAGTCTTTTCATATATGCCACCTAGGTGTCATGAACCTATGCAGCAATGGAGTCTGATTTAATATTTGGGTCTACAACTAATGCAACCGAGAAGGCATTATTTCTCCAAACGCGAGCCTCGTACTTGCATTTTCGCTCTCATGGCTCTACACGTGATTTGGATGGAGGCTTGTTGTTTCACCGTGAGGACAACACCATTTGGGAAAGGGCGTCCTTGGTCTATGGTATCAATCTGTTCATGAAGGTGTTCATCACGGACTTGGAGCAATGGTATAACTGTTGTTGTCGTCACACGCTTAGATCTACAAAAAAATCTGACGCCCTATAGAAATACTTTAAAATTCGAGCAAAGTGTACCACCATTTGCCACTCATGGTCATCAATCACAAACATTTTCTCTGTCGTGCTCTCCAGCTCAAAAATAGCCATCCTGTACAACACTTCTCTCTTTTGATATGCAACTTGCAACATTTCTGGCATGGAGTTCCATCTAGTCTTCACATTAAACACCAATGATCTGCTATTTAGCATCTTTAATTGCGTACACCATTGGACATAGCTCCTCAGTCTATCATCCAAAAAATGAATGGCTGCCACAATTTGACGCACTCGGGTAACCAAGTCTCCCAACGAGGCAGATCGCCCAACCCATCGACGTCATGCTTATTCGAACTCCCCATCAACTAGCACTGTTGCCTCATCGGGTGTAAGTGGTGGTGGAATTTCTAGTGCCTTCAACTCATCCTGCACTACAAGGGTTATGACATGCACAATACAAGGCATGTGCGGATTTCAATTGAAGTCGGGGTTCACTTTTCTTACTGCATTTTTCAATGATGTAATCATTGATCTATTGTTACTTGAGTTGTCCATCATAATAGCAGTTACATTCTTTCCAAGGCCAAAATCGACCAGCACCTCTAGGAGAAGTTGTGCGAGGTAACTCCCGCTATGTAAACCATCAATTTTCTTTGCTGCCAAGACACATTCTTCTAGTCTCCATTTGTTTGTGACGCAATGCACAGTGATTCCCAATAAGATAATCATATTTTCACTTGTCCATGCATCTACTGTAAGACAAGCACTTCTAACATTTGATAGTGAACGTACCAGCTTTTGCTTCTCTCGCCCGAAGAAGGCCGTTGTGTATTCATGAATGGTCTTCGAGCATGGCATTCTAATCTTATGTTGTGCACAATAAAGCAATACCTCTATGAAACTTTTGTTGTCAACAATGGTCCAAGCTTGGTTAGTGAGACATATAAATCTGGTGAGCATCTCCTCTGTTCTCTCAAATGTGATACCAAGTAAGAAGGTAGTCTGCCTAATTGGCGAACCCAACATTCCGACAATAGATCATTGACATCAAGAACTCGGCTCCTCCTCTGACCTTGGGACATTTTTATCTTTCAGCTGATTGTGCAGCTCCTTGTGGCTCTTTTGCAACCGCCTCCAAAGCATAATTGTTGTCCCGTCTTTGTTTCTCTCAAAAGTTGTAATTCTTGGACGGTTCTTCTCCTTGCACACAATACATTCATACTGGTTTGGTCGAACTCTTCAAAATATTGGATGACCTTCGATTCTCGCCCATGACACTTTCTCTGTGAGGTTACCAGAGTATTCGTGCATGACTCTCGGTTATGGTTACGGTCTTGAGCCATTTCAACATTTGCATCCATCTTATTTGAATTTCTGCCCAAGAATTAAGAAGCCTTTCCAAGACGTCTCCTTAAAGAATTAAGAAGAACACAACTGTTCATGTATTGTATCACTTCTACTTATCATTATGCAACCAGTCATAGACACATACATTGACATATATAGACATATCTAAAAGCAATTTTAGAAATGAACACTCGTTACACACACAACTGAAAGATCAAACATGTAGATGTTGCTGCAAATGACCATTTATTACAGTCTACCAATCAATGAATGAGCATATTATTCAGAATATGTACTATAATCAGAACATCAAACAAATGAAAAAACATAGAAATACATAACTTATACAGTAAATAAGAATTAAACCATGTTCGCAATCAAGTACCTTCTTGTTGTTAGCCGAAGGGGATGCCTCACTGAAGGGTATGAATATAGACCAAGAGCTGCTGATAGGGGCATGCCAGAGGCAGGAATGAGTGAATGGGAGACGAAGGGAATGCCTTTCCAGAGTTGGGGATGATGTAGAAGAAGTTGCTAGAGTTCCAAGCAGGAGGCTGACAGGGGATGGAGAAGGGGAGAAGGGAGAGGGAGGATTTGGGGACAATGGAGGGTGAGAAGGGAGCTGTAGGGAGAGGGAGAAGAAGGAAGCCGCTAGAGAGGGAGCTGTGGAGAGGAAAACTGCCAAGGAGGGAGCCGCCAGTGAGGAGAACTGCTGTCTGCCTGAAAGGGAGCTGCCATAGGGGAAGGGCGGAAGGGGGGGATGGTGGGGGTATCACCTAGTGGGAATATGGAAGCGTCAGTACACTTGCCAACTATGCCTTGGGAAGTTAAAATGTTCACAAATGGTTCATCTGTTCGCAAACCGTTTGTGAACATGTTTGTGTCCATTTTTGGCCGTTCGCTTTCGTGTTCGTGTTCGTCCATTCGCGAACATGTTTGTGTCCATTTTTGGCCGTTCGTGTTTGTGTTCGAGTTCGTTTGTTCGCATGTTCACGAATGAGCAAAAATTGTTTTCCCAACCCTTAGCATACAGACATCTTATTTTCAACTAGAGTCATAGCAGAAACAATATGTTCGTTTGATTATGGTGTGGACTCTATTTATGAGTGATCTTATTCCATGTGTGGTGCTCCATCAACGACTTTCCCTTAGAGATGACTCTTCAATGTCACTGCTGAAGGCTTCCATAATCTGATCCCCAACTAAGATTTTATTCCTTGAAAATTGCAAGCATACCTGAATTTATGGCTTAAGTCTCCTATATTATTTCCTTGATTCAAGCATGATAGCACAGAAGTAGGCTTCTCTTGTGAAAAGTAATTTTATCAAAATATCAGACGTCTTATCTTTACTTGTGAAATGTCACTATTAGTTAATCCCAAAAGATAATCTATTACTAAACTTGACTCTATACATATGATTTGATGATCATCATGTCATTCTAATGGGTAGTGAGATAAGGTTAAAATATCATAATATCATCAAACGAGATCATCCCTGCCCCTATCACACCAAGCTGTCACTTCCGATTATTGTCATTCATCAAAAGATGAATCATTAATGGGTAGCAGTATCTTTTAATGGGATTCTACATAATTTTCTATTTAGCATAAACATGTTGAACCATAGTCTAATCTCACGCATCAATACAATTTAGCACTAGACAAGAGATAATGAATATTCTATATTTTTAATTAATTAGGTTCAACTTACAAATTAGTGTTATTATCAAAGGATGAATCATTGATGTTCTACTAAAAATTTTAATAAAAACACTATTTGAAATTCAGTTACCTTGTGTTACTTATCCTTTGTCATTTTTACGGGCACGATTCCTGAACCTATATATATTCTGGAGAATAGATTCTCTATGTTGACTTCCAACAATGTTAAAAAGTTTGACAGACAGAACAGGTCAGAGATTATTAAATCTGACACCAATTGAGCACAAGTGGAAAACAGCATAGGAGAACATAATATCAACATTCATTCTATTTCAGAAAATCTTAATCACTTGGGTATATAAATCCTGAATAAATTGCTCGTGCATCTTATTCTAAACTCACTTGTTAAGCATTGTGATCAGTTGTATGTGTTGTATGATGTTCAAGATGATACCCTGACAGCTAATGTCACAATATTTCTCTGAATATTCAAAGTGAAGAAGAAGAAGAAGAAGAGAACATGAGTTTGACCATCAATTCTCTGGGCAAAAGAAAGAAGTAGTCATGTTCAATGAAACTACAGGGGGCCACCATCAAAGGCTCAAAATAAGAAGCAAGATAAGGTCATCACTTTCTTCTGCCTTTGTAAGGTTGAGCACTTCAAGAAACACAGCCCAGAATATCATTTCTTTGGAGTTATGAAATGTATTATTATTTATCATTTTTTTTAGAAGCCAATATTACCCATGTACCTTAAGATACATGGTTAATAGTTATTATTCACATTATCGTATCTAGGCATGGTTATCTACATTTTTGTAGCCAAATGACGTTGAATGATACATATACACAAGCAACATCAATAGATATTCACAAGCAACATCAGTACAATACAAGTAGAGGTAATCACTTGTACTATGTTATAGAAAACTCAATTTCTTTTTCCTTGGGAAATATAATAGAGTTGTCATTTTGGAAATAATATTTTTATCTCATTTTCATAATCAAATATAGTTGGCACATGATCATTAGTATAAGATAACAATCTATAGTTTTGTGATGTAATTTCATCATCAAATATAATGCTTCATTCATATGCAAGTAACAGAAACAATTTTTTTACTGTCAATAATTCCATCGCATTATAGTTGACAAGATTAAGTCATATTTCTTGAAAAACATTGACCATCTACTGTTGGATGGAATTATCAAACCCATTGATCTTTTTGATTCTTAGAAGCAGTGCCTATGGAGCTTCGTAAGTTATTGTGGAATGAGTAATAATGAATTATCACATTTATTCATGAGAAGTCATAATCTCTACACATTTAAAATTTATAAGACATAAGTTTGAAGGAAATTTTGAGAAAAAAGATATAGACCTTAAAATTAGATGTCAATGGTGAATGTTACAACATATACGATGGTTTAGTTGAAAAATACCTAGGACCTTTTGGCGAACTTCTAGAGGAATGAGGTACATTTCCTTGATACATCATGAATGGTGTGGCTGAATAAAAGATACAAATACTTTAAGACATGGTGATGAGCATGATCGCTGAGGTAATACTTTCAATTGAATCTCCCACTGTATACAATGAACAACAATTTTGGTGGCATTGGTGGGACATAAAGGCGGCAGTTTATATATTCAACCTAACACCAGCCAGGGAAAAGTTTTAAATCATTTATCAGCTGCGGACATAAAAATAACCCTATGATATTTTCAGATTTGGGGTTGTGTATCTGAGGATAGGTCCTATGCACCCAATGACAGAAAATCAGATTAGAAAAGCTAGTTGATACTCTCAAAGATCATGTAGTTAAACATTTTATCATCCCACCCTTAAAGTATGCGGTGAGACAACGAATGACCATTTTTTCGGGGGCTTTGCGTTAGTAGAGGAAGATCAGGTTCAAGATTTTGACTTTCCAGATAAACATGCCATCAAACTAGTGAGGATAGTGGAGATGATTCAATCTTCAATAATGTTTGACCTAAAGAAACATTATTCAAGGTGATAATTACCCACCCAAAAGAACCTTAAGAGTAAGTCCCCTTATGAAGATTCATTAGATAAAACATAAGTGAAGTTGCAAATGATAACATCATATTTCTGAAGGAACATGAGGTTAATTTCGGAGGGAAAATTATAATTGTCTCTCTTCCCAATGCATGCAAAGTTCCAATTCTCAAGATTGAATAAACTCGAAGGACGAAGATACAAAATCAATGGTTTCAAGTCTGTTGGTGTAACTAGATATTAACACCTGGTGGAATTCAAATGGTATTCCTGAAAGATATAAGTCATGTTTTTTTGTAAAATGATTAACTGAATATAAATACATTTATTACATAATGACATTGTCTCTAGTATCAATCAAGCATTTTTCTGAACCATGATCACACTAACATCTCACTTAAGTATAGCTAAATCAAAAGATTGTAATATGACATTTCGAAATAGATTAATTGATTAAACAATCCTCTTGATGTAATAGGACAAATTCATTGTGACCCAAAGTAAATGGTTTGTAAATTCGTGAGATTTATCAATGGCCTTGAGCAATCATCTCATCAATGGTGACATAAATTCAATCCAATCACGATTTCATTCGATAAGAAATGAGTATATTGTAAGTTGAATGGTAGTAAAATCATGCTCCTTGTGTGATATATGTAGATGATACCATTATTTTTAAAAATAAAATTTTCTTATTACCTGGAAATAATAAACTTGGATCCAAACATTTTTCTGGATTGCAAGTCTTAGTAAGATTTTTTGTGTTAGGCCTCTAAAAAAATTATGACATACTTATAATATTTTGGGTTTCTCATAAAGGGAATATATCTAAAACATTGTTAACCGGATAGAATGCAAGATGGAAGACCACAAGATAGTGACAGTTTCTAAAGGAAATCAGCTTAGTTTCAATTAATGTCCTAAGAAAAATGATCAAACTCAAGAGATCTTACAGATGCCTAAAGCATCAATCATAGGAGTTCCTATTAATCTTATAGTGATTATGGACCTAGATATAGTGCACATGATGTCAGACGTCGTCACTGACATCGTCTAATAGATAATTCCCTAAGGAACATGAAACTATCTGATGCGACAAACCCTAAGTGGATGTACGTGTAGGCCCCAACTCGTGGGGGTTCGCCGAGGTCTGAGCTCAAGGCGGGCTATCGGTTATGGTGGCGGTAACCTTTAGAGCCTCATCCGAGAGACGACAGCGACTACGGTGATGAACGAAATGATTTTTGTTGATGCTCACACGAAATGGACGGGCTCGGCCCGTACCTTAGAAGTCATTCAACTCTTAGTTTTTGATAATTGAACTCTCACCTAATCTAACCTGAGCGCAGTGGACTGCAGCCGAAAGATATACTATAGAAAGTTATATAACTGACAAGCAAGGTGATGGGGGACCATCCAGCCTCAAGACATATCTTCTATGTTTTTTCGCACTCCCGATGTGTATCTGTACTTTATTCCCTAAATTCGGTCCCCTCTTTTAAACTTTTGGGCCTTCCTCCCTTTTGAGCCTTTCTAAGGGAGAAGGCCCATATTTATTCTATAAGAGGGGAGGGGTGTCTATCGTAGGAATAGACACCCAAGTGAAAGAAACAAAAGTCAACTTGTAGTTCTTTGTTATTTCCTTGGTTACTTTAGGTCCTTTTATTATTAGTTTTGGGAGTTTGGGTTATTTACAAAATTGCCCCTACGAGAGGGAAAAGTTAGGGTTTCCTTGTGAATTTGCCAGAGCGCCGCCGCTGCCTTCGCCGATGCCGCTGTCTCCGCCGCTGCCACTCTGGCGCCGTCTGTGGGTTCGTCATGTGTCGTCAAGCTTGCGCGCAATTGCCCCACACTCCACAGCCGCATAGTCGCAGCCGCCCGCCGCGGCCACCCGGAATAGGCCGTAGCTGTTGGAGTGGCCCCAGCTGCCGGTAGTGGTCACAGCCCCCGGAGTAGGCCGTAGTCGCCAAAGAGCCCGTAAACGTCAGAGCCATCACAATCGCCAGTAGCGGCCACAGCCGCTCGTAGTGGCCGCAGCCAGTCGTAGTGGCCGCAGCCGCCAACAGCAACCGCAACCACTAGAGTGTCTGCAGCCACCCGTAGTGGCCACAGCCGATGGAGTAGCCGTAGTTGCCCGCAGCAGCTGGAACCATCAAAGCAGGCCATTGTCTTCCATAGCGATCACAGGCGTCGTGGTCACCGTAGCCGCCGGAGCGCCCGCTGCCACCCATAGTTGCCCATAGCAGCCACCGTCACCGTCCACCACCACGCAGCTGCACAATTGTCGCTGGGCAGCCGAGCAACTATGCAGCCATGCAGCCATGCAGCCGTGTAGCTGTGTAGCAATGTAGCCGCGCAGCCACAGCCCCGCAACCACAGCCACGCAGCCGCAGCCACAGCCGTAGCCGCGCAGCCACGCGATCGCACAGCCGCAGCCGCAACCATGCAACCATGCAACATTAGAGCCGCGCAGCCGCGCAACCAAGCTGTATCTCTAGTCGGTGCCGCGGAGCCACGCAGCCGTGTAGCACTGGCAACTCCAGCCGTCGTGCCTACCTATGCTACCACCATCCTCGACCTTGCGCTCGCCTTTGAACCTACGACTGCACCTAGTTGCACCACTATCCTCGTCACCCTGCTCGCCTCCGCGCCCATAGCTGTGCTTACATGCGCCGCCACCATTCTTGCCGCTATGCTTGCCTCCAAGCTCGTCGTTGTGCCTAGTTTCATTATCATCCTCAATACTACGCTCACCTCCGAGCCCATCATTGCACTTAGCTGCGCCGTCATCATCCTCACCATCGCGCTCACCTTCGAGCACGCTGCTATTTCTAACTACGCCACACACGCACTTAGTGTTCCCTAGAGTAGTTTTGAGGAGAGGAATTGTCGGACGACCCGCCGCCGCCACTTCACCCTAACAAAGTGCATGTTGCCACAAGATAAACCGCCGCCGCTGTCGCCGTCAATGTCTACCTCTGTTCGCTAGTAGTTAGCTTCCAGCCCTCTTCATCATCGAAGCGATGCCAGACATCATTGTCCCTGACGTCCGATAGTACCTTGATGTACCCGCCCTATGCCAGTGCACCTTTACGCCGTCCTATGCCCGCCCCTACGCTCTCCTAGAGTACTTCAAGGGAGACGATCGCCAAATGACATCCCGCCGCTAGTTTACCGCAGCGAAGTACATGCCGCTGCAGGATATACGGCCACCGCTTTGTACCGTCGATGCCTGTCTTTGTCGCCTATAGAAAATTGTAGCCGAGGCTCACCCAGTCACCGTTACCTACGCGACCACCCTGTGTTACCACTCTACTGATCAGCCTTCCTCCCCTTGTGGTGTAACACGAGTCGTTTTGATCCCAGCGCTTCTTGTTACATCACAAGGGGAGCGACGCACCTCGTCGGTGATGTCGTCTATTGACAATATGTTTGTCGGTGCAATGGCCGGTGCGGACAGGTGCGGTGGAGGTTTGTTGTAGAAGAACATGATGTAGCTCGACGGGCGGCGGAGATTCGACGTTAGAGCGTGGCACGAGGGTGGCGAGGGGGGGAGGGGTCAGTGGGATTGGGGGTGGAGGGAGTCAAGCAAACCAACGGCGATCAGGTGGATGGACAATTCCAAGTATGGCAGGAGTACAAGTGTACATGGTGGCAGCGGCGGTCACCAAAGTCGATAGTGTCGACAGCAGTGCATGAAAATGGGCAGCGATCGCAAAAAAGACCATGCAATGGAGATGTGCGCGAACTTGCGGCCAGGGCAAAGGGGTAACAGCGGCATTGCCGCTAGGGCAGCAAAATTCTAGTGGCGCTTTCCCTACCCTTTTTCCCTTACTTCCTGCCTCCTCTCTTCTTCTCTTCCTCTCCATTCCTCCTCTCCTTTTCTCCTTTTCTACATGAGACCAAGGGTGCACAAATCTTTCCAAAAAAATGATAATTTTCAGGTCTGCCGACCTAGGGCGCACATCTATCCCTCATATGGGGGGTTAAGATGGGCCCCTTTGAGAGGTCCAATAAGGGGTCCATTAAGGGCTCCTTATACATGGGGCCCCCTTTACAACCAAAACAAATAAGCAAAAACATAAAGACAAAACCACAAGACACACAATGAACACAGAAATGTGATAAAACCCCAAACTGAACGAGCACAGATCAACGAATATCAAAACATTCAAACTCGTGGAAGTGATTTCACCTGGGTTATTTGAACCCCAATGTATTCACCTTTGTCTTGGCGTGTCAGTCGGGCTGGACGCTAACTGGCGGGGCCATCAATGATGACGATGGCAACTCCAAAGATGTCTCTGGTGGAGGGGGCTAGTGTACTCCGTCACTCCTCCCTGGTTAGAAGAACTCAGCTCCAACAAGTTGGAGGTAGCAAATGGCAATGACTGAAGAAGATCTGGCCGTAGGCATTGTAAATCATCCTCTGCGATCCTTGAGTCGTCTAGATCTGTATGTCCTTGCCAACGCACAAAAAACCTTCGCGATACCTCGTCCCCTGCATTGTTAATTACCTTCTGCAGTATACAATCAATTGACTCATGTCAATCAGGTGAAAGTATCGTGGGAGTGGTCGTAGCAAACTCACTCACACTAAAGGGGTCAAGGAGGTTGGGTTGGAGGAGGGAGAAGGGGCTCGGTACGGAGCCAAGTCTGCCACGTTAAACGTGGAGCTGATCCCCCACAAAGGAGGGATTTTGACGATGTAGGCGTTATCGCCCACTCTTTGGAGGATCAAGAAGGGCCCATGCTATGCGTATGTAGCTTGGTAGCTGTCCGGGAGAACATCTCTCTAGTCTAAGTCTCACCATCGCGTGGGTACCCACGTTGAACACTTAGGGTCGGCGATGCAAGTCAACAGCCTACTTGTACAATGCATTTTGACTCGTGATTCTATCATGAATATGCTGATGCAATGAAGAAACATGCTGCGCAAATGCAAGACCGTCCTCGGATACTCCAACATGAGTTTCTAAGGGTGCTAAGTCTAGGGGTTGACGATGAGCCTGGCCATAGGAAATCTCAAAAGGAGTCAACCTGATGGTTCGATTCATTGAGGAGTTGCAAGTAAACTAGGCAGGGGGAATTATCGAATCCCGTGTTTTAAGGTGGTCGCCTACTAGGGATGGCAGTAGGTTACCTAAGCTTTGATTGACTACCTCCATTTGACCATCAAAAACTTAATTCTTGTTCCGAGAAGACTCCATAAGGTCTTCCAAAAGTAGCTCGTAGAGCAGACATGTCGATCGGAGATGATCAAAGTGGCCAAGCCGTGTAGGCGCACAGTATCTCGAAAGAATTGGTGTGCGACCTGAATGGCGTCGGTCACCTTTGCGCAAGGCACAACGTGTGCCATCATTTAAAACCGATAAACGAAGACCATGATGGAGTTGTGTTGTCCAGTGGTCCGAGGTAACCCTAAGATGAAATCCATGCTGACATCATTCCATGAGTGCTTGGGCAATGGTAGCGAGGTGTATAACCTTGCACTCTTCTTGACCTGCTTGGCGAAGGCACATACGCGGCACTGGACGATGATGTTACCAACATCATGCTTCAAGCTGGGCTAGTAGAATTGATATTCCACGATGGCTATGGTCTTGTCATGGCCAAAATAATCACAAAGACCTCTGGCGTGACATTCCCATGTAAGGAAGTCACGAATTGACATATGTGGCATGCATAACCAGTTTCAAAAGAAAAGGAAATTGTCGGTCATGACATAGTCCAGAAGCTTGCGGGATGGTCCTTCCTATATCTCCATGACGATGGGCCCAAAATCAAGGCAACAAACGTATCACTCCCAAATCTGCTCATACCCAAGAATCTTCACCTTTATCACATTAAGTATGTGTGCTCGTCGACTGAGTGCATCAGTGACATAGTTGTCCTTGCCCTTCTTGTGATTTATGACATAGATGAAATCTTGCAGGTACTTGATCCATCGCGCGTGGCGGTCGCTTCATTTTTTATGTGAGTAAAGGTACTTGAGCGCATCGTGATCTGAGAAGAGAACAAACTCCATTAAGAGGAGATAGTGGTGCTAGTGCTTCAACGCCTTGATGACCGTGTAGAACACATTGTTGTATGTCGAGCAACAGAGCCACGTGTCATTCAGCTTCTCGCTAAAAACTCTATGGGATGCCATACTTAGCTAAGCGCACCACTAATTCTGATGCTACACGCCTCGCAGGTAATCCCAAAGACCTTCCCAAAGTTGGGTAGGCGGAGGACTACCACGCGCGTCATCATGAGCTTCACTCATTGGAAAGCTCTATATGTTGCCTATGTCCACATGAATGGCTCTACCTTGAGGCAGTCGATTATGGGAGTCGTGATAGAACTGAAGTTCTGTATGAAGCGCCACTAGAATGTGGGGAGTTTGATAAAGCTTTGGATGTCATGCATGTAGTCGGTGAGGGCCACGACGTAAAGGCTTGGGTCTTCTCCAAGTCTACGGTGACTCCCTAGGCGGAGACGATGAAGCAGAGGAAGACAACCTTTGGATAAGAAAACGACACTTCTTCAGATGGACGTCTCTCACCTGAGGATGGTGCAGACCTGTCCAAGGGGATCGACATGCTCATCTCATGAGCGGCTATATACACGGATCTCATCGCAATAGACGACAACAAACTTACCTATGAACGTGCGGAGTGCCTCATTCATGAGCCCTTGGAAGGTACTCTACGCGTTGGAGAGGCCGAAGGGCATAACTCTTCACTGGTATAACTCATCTTTAATCTTAAAGGTGGTTTTCTATTCATCCTTGGGATGAATCCGACCCTGATGGTACCCACTTTGAAGATCTATCTTCAAGATGATAGTGAATCCAGCCATTATGTCAAAGAGATCATGTATGAGGGGAATGGGAAACTGTACTTGACCATTATCTTGTTGATGGTTTGGCTGTTGCAGCACATGCGCCACATGCCATCCTTCCTTGGGGCCAAAAGTCTGGGGATCGCATAGGGACTGAGGCTCTCCTGGATTAGGCACTTCGTGAGTATCTCCTGGACCTATTGAAGTAACTCCTCATACTTCTGTGGCTCCATGTGGTAATGGGGCAAGTTTGGCAGTGTCGTGCTAGGCATGAGGCCTATCACATGCTGGATTTTATGCATCGGCGGTAGTTTACCGGGTAACTCGTCCGGACACACGTCACTTAACTCCGTTACGAAGGCTTCGACCTCGAGTGGTCGGGGAACTACAGGTGTATCTACACAGGCGTCAAGAGTGACGACGAGGCACAATGGTGTGTCATCGATTGTGAACAAGGGGCCACGGACAACCCTAACCTATCGCGTTGGTCGGCACCATCTTGTTCACCATCTTAATGGTATATGCGAAGATTGTAACCCTTTGTCCTGGGTACATAAACAAACACATGTTCGTCTTTCTTGAGAAAGTGACATCATGGTCATATAGCCAGAAACAGCCTAGGATGATGCTTCATACCTTCATAGGAAGTATGTCACACAGGACGCTCCCATCGTAGGTGCTCACCTTCAAGGGGACGCGACATTGATGCTTCATCGATAAGGACGAAACATCGATTCACAACATGTCATCGGGAGTCGGATGCGGTGTGACCGACAACCCTAGTCGAGAGACCATCATACTAGAGATGGCGTTGATGCAACTCCCACTGTCCATGATCAACTTGCACACTTTGTCATTGATCTTGACATAAGTGTAGAAGATCTAGGCGCAAAGGGTTGCATCGGCCATCGGATCGGTCCTCTGTAATACTAGTGCAGGCCGAGTTGGCGGAGTGGTCCGAGTTGGTGACCGCGTCCCACTAGTGCCGGGGCAATCGTCAGCGAGCAGATCATGGAGCGGGTGGTAGGGTCAATCGAGTTCTCCATGATCTGTATGTACCTGACTCATGGCTTGGGTTCCTCATACTTATGCGTGAAATCCTCATCGACACAGTATTCATCGTGGTATGGCAACTCCATCTTGCCCAACTGGTCTGGATCAAAATCTCCAGCATCGACCAAGAGTGTCGATGATGGGCACAGGCTGGCTCAGTGTGTTTTCCCTTGGCACTTTAAACATGTGATGTGTGCTTGGTTCATGGTTGCGCTATGGGCCATCGTGTCGGTAGTGGTGTCTCAAGCGGGTGGGAAAAATCCCACTGAAGTGGTCGGGGCATTCCCGTGCCCTCCAGTGCTTTGTGAAGTTCGGGCAGTCGCAGACCGGGTGGTTTGAGCAGCGATAGCTCGAGGTGTTGCTGGGGTAGTGTGGACATGGGCCTCCTCGCTCGGATGCTCTAGATGCTCCACGATGTGGTAGGCATTGTGATGTATGTGTTCTAGGGTTGGGTGGGATAAAACAGACCACAAATCACATGATCAAAACCAAAGATTTAAATCTTGTGAGAATAATGATGGTGCAGCCCCTTTCCACGTCGAGGGCGGAAGTACTATCTTACAACCACCTCGGTTAAAATAAAGCAACAAGATCAATAAATTCGAACAGGTGATTGCTAGAAGATTTAAAGGCCTATTCATCTAGTCGCTTGAAGATTCAAAATCCCAAAACTAATCCAACGGTGGCGGACAAACAATCAAAGAACACTGGACGAAGAACACTAACACCAAAGAGGGTAGAAAGTAACTCAGCACTAGGGCAGTGCGTTGTGGCGGTGTGGGTAATTCTCGACGTGTCATTTGTGGGCCGAGTGATGTGCGCTTCAACACGGTGTCGTGGATCCAACTGAAGGGGCGAGTGATGTGCCCTTGCAAGGTTCGGGGCAGCGCCCCAAAACCTAAACAATAAACGAGGTACACTGTTGCAGGACGTAGAATCTAAAGGACTAGATGAAGGACGTAGTGGGCGCATGGCTGCATGCGGCTGCCACGTGGGTGGGTGGCTGGCATGCGCACGTGGGCTTCAGTGACTGGCGGGGCCGGGCGAACAGCCCGCGTGCGGGGAGGCGCACAAGGCTTCAATGGCGGCGAGCGTGCACGGGCACAAGCAGCTAGCAAAGAGGCAGAAGGCCCGACACTCAAAGGGCAGGTGGAAGGTGGTCTTCACTTGACGGCGGTGGCATCGGCAAGCGGCGGTGGTGGCGGCTCAGAAGGGAAGAGAGTAAGGACAAACTTCCTCAAGAAGAAAGAAACTTCAATTCTTAAGAAAAATTCGCCAGGTGTTTCTTACAAGGTTTGCCTATGTATAGGCCTTGGAGGAAAGAGAAAATAAGATAATCGTCAAGTCGACGTTGGCGATGTGTTGACTTGTCACGTCGAAGGATGGTTCTGAAGTTGTTGTTGACGATGTGTCGTGACATGGGATGACTTGTGTGTAGGTGGAGACGCGTCCGATGCAGATGCATTGTCGTGGTTGCCATCAGGATAGTTATGAAGTTGGTGTTGACGACAATTCATGATGCGGGACATCTCGTGTGAAGGTGGAGGCACGTCAGATGCTGGTGTGTTGTCGTGGTTGCCATCACATTGTTGACCTCAAAAGAGTTGCACTTACGCACCTCGCTAGGGAGGATCGGTCGAGGCCAATGGGCAAACAGGCCGATGATGATTCGCGAGTCTTTCACAAATTGGCGACACATCTGGCACTCCTTGAAAGCCTGAATGTATTTCGTCACAAAAAGTCGGCCTTATCAAAGGTCGAGCCACGTGAGGAATAGTGCCATCTGGTATTGTCATTGATGGTACAACAGAGTTGAGACGATGGCGAGCAGGAGACCGGTGGGCTTCTTGCAGGCTGTGGGTTCTCGGAGGGGGCATTTCTTGAATCCTCTCCAAGACACTCCACAAAAGCTCCAATAAAACCCAAGAGAGGATGTTTTCTTGAATCTGCTCCAATAAGCTCTAAGAAAGCTCCAAGAGAGGGCTTTTTCTTGAATCTTCTCCAAGAAGCTCCAAGATATTACCTTTCCTTGAATCTGCTCCAATAAGCTCCAACAAAGCTCCAAGAGAGGGCCTTTGCTTGAATTTGCTCCAAGAAGCATCAAGAAAAATCCAAGAAGCTCCAATAAAGCTTCAAGAGAGGCCCTTTTCTTGAATCTACTCCGAGAATCTCCAAGAAAGCTCCAAGAGAGGGACTTTTCTTGAATCTGCTCCAAGAAGCTCCAAGAAAACTCCAAGAAGCTCCAACAAAACTCCAATGCCCTTTTCTTTAAGATATGACCTTTTCTTGAATTTACTCTAAGAATGGTCCAAGACTGGGGTTCTTGGAAGGTCGTCCAACCAAGAAAAGGATTCTTGGGGAAAACAAGGTGGATAACGGTCGCCCAGGTTGGCAGTGCGGCGTGGGCATGGAGGAATGTAAACAGAGAGTGTGCTTCTTGTAGGGCGGCAGTCAGTGCGAGGTGAATTTCTTGAAATTGCTCGAAGAGGATGCGGGAACAATGATGATAAGGAGAGAAGAAGTCTGTGTCGAGCGGCTCTCCCATAGTGTGATCTCCACGTGGTGAATCTAGCGACGTGCGGGCGAAGCTCCCATGATCTCTGTCCAGAAAATGGTAAAGATAAACTCCCAAAGGGAGAAGGCGTGAGCCCAATCAAAGAAAACTTTTTCAATTTTCTATTAAACTCCAAGGCTTCCTTGGGCATGCCATCCCTTTTTATAGGGGAGGGAGGACGCCCATTTAGGCCAGATGAGGGGAAACCAACTCGTGACGAGCGATTTCTCCTTAGACTTGCATCAAAATATATAAAACTAAAAAAAACGAATGAGGCCCAAACACAATGGCCCATCATATCGTTCAGAAATCAAAATACAAGAAAATATAAGAAAATAAACCACGATCACGACCTTGAGTACTTAAAGTTAGGGTTGTGGGCATCGGCTTGGGCAGCACAATGAGGTTTTTGGTGCTCCGTGGCATGGCTGGTGCGATGGTACCTATGGACTGTGCCACGTATCTACTCCTCAGCTTTCGTGTCATCTCAGTCCATGATGTGATGGGTCATCCTCGTCTCTCTGCCGCGACTCGCTTGTTCTCCCGAAAACTCATGGCCTGTCTGCCAACTCCCATCTACGCTTTTTAGACACACAAGTCATCGTCCATGTTGTACATCAGAAATTGAGTTCATGCTCGATGCCCAGTCGATGAGCTCCTTCGTCTTCCTCAACCCTTCAAGGACGCAGACGTCATCTCGTACGCTCTTCTAGATCATGGTGTGATGCTCCTCTCATCAACGATCAGCATTGTCAAGGCGTGTTGTCAAGGTGGCATCGGGTAGCGGTGGTCGTCATCCCAACGTTGGTGTTGACCATCGTACTGGGCGTGGATGTCGGGTATCACGTGCGGCAGGTACCTAGGAACCTTGTCGGGTCTTCATACCATCGGTCATAGGGCCAAACGTAGTCATCTTGGCGGGTTGGTAGGTCGGCCTTGAACCTACAATCGTAGTCATATCATAGGTATCGTCTATCCCAAACATGGACGTCCTATGGGTTGTGTGTAGGGTATTGGTCGGGGTGTCATTCTCTACGATCCTCATCCTGCCACTTGTCGTTGTCCAGTTACTCGTCGTCGTCATATGGGCTCCTTGGACACTCTATGTATCACACGATGTGAGGCAGGTCGTGGGCTTGGTCTAGAGCTATGGACATTGGTGCAATGATAGGTACCAGAGGTACCGCGGGGCGAGTGAGCAACTACTCCACGTGTTTGGCGAGGACGATCAGGGTGCGGAGATACGCTCCTTGGTCTTTGGACGAGTCCTCCCGTGTTCAGTGCTGTTGGTGCAATCTCCCTCAACCACATTCTGCTTCTCGACCATGTGCGAAGGTAGCCCGAGGTGCAGGCTCATCCACGAGATCCTTCCCTTATGGGCGACAACTCATCGTCATTCTCTCCTTGTTGTCACTAGGAGACGAGGCACCTATTGATTGTGAGGAGCTATGGTGGGATAGTGCACATCTGCACTCAGTGCAGGTGTTCCCGCGGGAACCAGACAATCGGTTGGCACCCCTATTAGCGGGTGTGGTGGTGATGCACCACCTTCGGGCGTCAAAGGATGATGCTTCCAAAGGCTTGTAGGGCTGCCTCTCTTGGTTGGCGATTAATCCGCTCATTGCGGGGAGGTCGAACCCCCCTGTTGCATCCTTCTACTCGATCACGTCTTGACGACCATGGCCAGTATTGGTGGCGACGATGTCAACGCACCAACCTCGGATGTGCTGCCAACGTCATCCGCCATGCCTCACATCTAGACTCGTCATCAACATCCACTGAAGAACCGCCAAGATGATGACCAAATCAGCGCATCGACGATGAATGCACCATCGCCGAAAGTGCTACCACCGCCTCGCGCGCTGTAACGCATCATGACACGTCGTCAACAATAGATTCAGAACTGCCCTTTGACGTGACACTATTACACATCGTTCACTTTTATTCTATGCCATTTCTCGTATTTTCTCTTTCCTCCGAGGCCTATATGTAGGCCAATGTTGCAAGAAACATTTGGCAAATTTATTTTCAAGAATTGAGTTTTCTTTTTGGAGGATTTGCCCTAACCCTCTTCCCGTCAGACCATCGCCACTGTCGTCGTCGTCGTCGCCTCACGCCGACGGCCGCCGCTCCTTCTCTTCGCCCGCTCGTGCCCTGCTTCCAAGTGCCTGGCCGCCAGCACCAGGCCACCCCTTCTCTAGGTCACCCTTCGCCAGGGCCGCCCAGCGCCCAGACCACTAGAGCGACCAGGTCTCCCAACATCTGGCTGCCCAAGCGCCAAGCCGCCCTTCGCTAGGACCGCCCATCACCCAGGCCGCCGAGCACCTAGCGCCGGTCGCCCAACGCTTGGCTGCCCATCGCCAGGCCGCCCCTTTGCCAAGTCCGCCCAACGCCCCAGCCGCCAGAGCAATTAGACTGCCCAGCGCCCGACCGGCCAAACGCCAGGCTGCCCCTTGCCAGGGCCGCCTAGTTCCCAGGCTGTCGAGCACCTAGCACTGGCTGCCCCAGTGCCAAGCCACCCTCACTAGGGCAGCCCAACGCCTAGGCCGCCAAGTCCCCAGCCGCCAGCGCGTGCCTGCCGTGCCCTCAGACGCCCTCGCAGCCACTGGTCACCGCGCATACCCTTTAGGTGTCGGGGCGCTGCCTCGCACCCCACAAGGGGGCGACTCCCCCCTTGACCCCCCACCAACTGATCACACAGTTAGATCTGTGACACCCTGTCGAAGCGCACATCAATCATCCCGCCAACGAGCGTTGAGAATTCCCCGCATCCTTATCACGCACCCCAGGTGTAGAGGTACTCCTAAGCTCTTTGGTACCCAGTGTTCCACGAGAAGTTCTTCCACCGTCGTCAGATTTCTTTTGGATTTTCTGGAATTTTGGCGAGTGTGTGGATGGACAATTCGAAGTGTGGCGTGAGTACAAATGCACGTGGTAGCAGCAGCAATCAGCGGAGTCGCCAATGCGGGTAGTGACGTAGGTGGTGTGGTGCTTGACCTTGATCTGAGAGTGGCATGCTTCACACAACCAACAGTATTGGGACCACCAGGTGGCGTGGACATCCGCTCCAAAGAGAGGCGATGCTGGTGGCTGACGGCGGTCGCGCAGGGTGTTATTCACGTGTAAACAGCCAATGGGTCTGGCGTGCAAGTCGTGCAATAACCATCGCGCGTCGCAATCCTGTTAACTATCACGAGCAGATATGTTTGCCATATTGCACTGATGGTGCACGCAACTGGTAGCCCTCACACACGAGAACTACAATGGGTTCCGGCTTGTGGAGACTTGTCGCGCGAGCTATGATCAACCGTCGCGCGCCACATCTGTGTTGACTACAAAATGGATGCAATCTAGTGGTGATCACGGAAGGACCATGCGATGGAGACGTGTACGAACTTGTGGCCGGGGCCAAGGGATAACAGCGGCTTCGCAGTCAAAGGCAGCGACGTTCTAGTGGCACTTTCCCTGCCCCTTTTTCCCTTACTTCCTTCCTCCTCTCTTCTTCTCTTCCTCTCCATTTCTCTCTCCTTTTCTCATTTCCTACGTGAGACCTAGGTTGTACAAATCTTTCCAAAAAATGATAATTTTCAGGTTTGCTGACCTAGGGCGCCCATCTCTCCCTCATATGGGGAGTTAAGATGGGCCCCTTAGGGAGTTCCAATTAGGGGTCCATTAAGGGGCCTTTATACATGGGGGCCTCTTTAAAACAAAAATAAAGAAGCAAAAACATAAAGATAGAACCACATGACACACAAGGAACACAACATGACACAATAAACACGAGTACAGACACAACAAAAACAAACACACGAACCCGATAAAACACTAAACTTAACGAGCATGGACCGGCAAAAATCAAAACATTCAAACTCGCTGAAGTGCTTTAACCTGGGGTATTTGAACCCGGATGTCTTCACCTTCACCTTGGTGTGCTGGTCAGGCTGGACGCAAACTGGTGGGGTCATTGATGATGACGAAGGTGGCTCCAAAGATTTCTTTGATGGCGGGAATTGGTGCGCTCCATTAGTACATAGTGGATATGTTGGGTCGATATACATGTAATGTAATTATGGATCATTGAAATTCCATGAAGAGAGGCTTCACAACAAAGGGTATGCTTCCACTTAAGAAGTTAGATCAACTAGATATCCTTTGTTACTCTGATTCTGACTTTATTGGATGCACTTATAGCACAGGGAAGTACTATATCACTCATGGTTTTAAAGAAGTACTATACCACATAGAATAGTTAAACTGACATTAATATCATCTTTCACCATGTCACTGGAGTAAATAGATTGGTATGAAGCATCCAAGCACGATGACTGAAAAAGGAAGTTTGTAACCAGCTTTGATGGTTGACGGAATCCAAAGACTATCAAAGCTCTACTATGAAAATAAAAAAATGAGTTTGATAATAAATTCAAAACACATAAACATCAAGTTCCTAGTATTTAAATACACTAGTCAGAATGGAAACCAATCTATAGAGCACATCGAGATGATTTTTTAATAGTGGATAGACATAAGAAACCACAACCTTCGAAGGCCTCCCCTAAAGACAATTCACATGTGGTTTCAGTGTCCTGTCATCATATGTAATTTGAGTGGGATTTTGTATTTAGGTTATCCTTCATAAATAGAATTACCTTTTTTTAATTATATGCAATAATACTTTTGAGGTTATCTTGATTCTGGACAAGCTTTGGTCCATATACATTTGGATTAGGAGGATAGAGTTAAAGATGTGCAGATATGAATCATTTTTTTGTAATTTCCATGATAAACACTCATACATAATGGATATCACTTTATGGACAAGCGTACAATGTCATCGTTCAAATTAAAATAATATTTACTATGTTGAAAGCACTTTTGGTTCTATATAGATTCTAAAATGGCTGAGATTTGTCAAATTTTCTTATACTGATGCCAAAAATCTGTAGGTCATGGAGTTTTGATGTACAATATCAGGGTACATGTTTTTATTCAACTGAGAGATTCTTGATTTATCATTTCTTATATGCACAATATCTTTAAGATATAACCTATCATTTAACCTCAAATTAAAATGATCCATTATAATGGTATTAAAACTAATTTTTTCATCGACTGTGGTGATTATTTCATGTGTAGAGGATAAGAAAAAACTTCAATCTAAGGATGGATTAATTCAAGACAAACCATGTTCAAAAGTGATGTTCCTCTTGCCTATAAATAACAGTTTTCCTCAAGTCACATCTAAGCTTTAATATCTGATATCCCATTACATTCAAGATTAAGGTTATTACTATTTGACTATAGAGACTGCCCCTTCTTTTTTACAATTGGCAAAAACATGGTGCCGATGATGACCAACCCAAGGGTTGTGGTAGTATGCAGATCCAAAGGTGCCCTAGAATAGAGGGGTTTTGTATATGTGAAAATTGATTTTTGCAACCAACCCCACTCATCCACGCCCATGGCAGAAAGCAAAAAAAATACACTTGGATACCTCTACAGTTATCTGAGGAGTCCTTGGGTCCCAGCAGCTCATTCTTCTCCATCCAGAGTTGGTGTTGCGTAGAGCCAATTCCATCATCATAGCAAGTATGCTATGCTGATGTATAGATCTGGGCTAAGCTTAGAGAATGTCAATGAGGTAAAAATCATGCCAAAATACTCTATTGCAGTCAGCCTAGTATAGGTACGAGAATTGGACGCAAAACAATGAGTAAATAGGTGCCAATGATGAGTAAACCCTCACTATGGGAAAAGAAGTGTTTCTAAGTCTCAACCTGAGGGTAGAAAGGGGGACAATGGCAGCAGGAATTGATGTTGTGGCCAATACAAGTCATCTAATCATTAGTAGGTGGGTCACAATGCGTGAATCTCTAAATGAAGAATGAGACATGAGTGATAATTGCCAAGTGTCAAATATGATTGTCGCAAGCTTGCCGAGGGAAATTGATCTAAGACAAATGGTACGAGGAATTCCCATGAAGCAATGAGTGCCCATATAGAATGATCCGGGGAGGTTGCCATCTCAATGACTATAGCCACTAGGACTCAAAAATAATTCCACATTGATCCCATTGGAGTCTCATGTTCCTGTTAGAAATTGAGCAGTGATGTCGTACATTGATGACGTCGTCCGATGGGTAAATTCCCTATAGGAAATTTAGCTACATGATGTGGTGAACCTAAGCAGATTTACATGCAGGCCCCAACTCATGGGGTTTCGTCGAAAGCCGAGCTCTAGGGTAGACTACTGATAACAATGATGGTGACCTTCTGACCTCGTCAGAGCGATGACGGTGACTACGATGCCGAACAGAATAATTCTATAGGCTCTCACATGTAACAGATGGGCTTGACCTATACGTAGGAATACGCCAAGCCATAGTTCTCAATATTTAAAATTTCACCTATTCTCCCAGCCATGGTGGAGTGCAGCCAAAAATATACTGAAAAGGTAATATAAGTGACGAGCAAGGGGAATGGTGTACCTCATTGGTGATGTCGCCCGTCATCGATGTATTCGTCGATGCTAGGGCCGGAGCGGACGGGTGTGGTGGGCGCGTGCCAATGACGGTTAGGTATCACTCGATTGGCGGCGGATGTGGCATAGCAGACGATGTGAAGAGTGCAGGCACAGAAGGAAATGAAATGGTGGCAGGTTGCCACAAGCAAACTACCGCGGCTCAGCGGGTATGACATGAGTGTTGGGTCAGCTAAGGCGGAGCCCAATTCTGTGAATCAGGTGGGCGACACTATGCGTAGGCATGACTTGACCTACCTATTGTGCCTTCAAACATATTACAAAAGAAAGAAGCTGGAAATTACAAGGGAAAGCTCTCAACCAATGGAGAAAAAGAGGCAAAATGGCAAGAAAATAAAATAAAAAAACCAAAGGGGTATTTTAGAAATTATTCTACTCTATAAATACTCTTTTCTCCCTCATTTCCCCTCATTCTGGAGATGCTCTAGCAAGTGGCAGGCCAGCAGGACAATACATATTTCAAAGTCCAGGTTGTTGAACCTGCTTAATGTAAGGTTGTTAAAGTTTTCATTCAATCTCATCTTTTGTTTGCATTGAAAATGCTTGATCCTGGTGAAATATAAGGATCCAGAAATGAAAGGAAGTATTGAGGGCTCACCAGACTTGCTTTGAAGTTTTAGGAACCTAGATCTCCATTTTCACAACATCGTTCATCCATTTACCCATATAATCCATCACTTTCTCACTCCAAACATTCAATTTTTCCTATTTTCTCTTTCTAGAATTGGTTGATTCTCTCAATAGATATTCATACATATCATTAGTTCATCCTCCCAAAATTTCATAAAAAAGTATCGTTCATTTGCACCTTCAAATTCTATCTCAAACTTCTTCTACACTCTTTTCGTTTCTCTTTCTATCTCTTCATTTCAGTCATTATTTCTTTCTAAAACCATTTCTTTGTCTCTCAAAAATCCATTACAGTCTCCCTCTAGATCATCCTCCATTCTTCCTTTCAAATTTCAAAACACAAATCGTGTTTGAATTCCATCATTTAGAAAAAACACCAGAAATATTAAAAATGAGGTTTAAATATTCAAAAACAATATATTTATTTCGTATTTCTAGTGTCAAGTAAAATTATGAAAATCATTCTAAAATATTTTTAGTCTTTTTCTTTGTATTTTGGATTCAATTCAAATCATAGGAATTTATATAAATTGGCTACAAATCCATGAAAATCTTAGAAATTATATTTCTTACTTTTACACGCACTTCATTTCAAGCTTGAGAAAAATTATGAAATATAATTTTGCCTATCTATGGATTGACGCTATACTTGCCCTATATTGATTGTATATTTTTTAAGCAGAAAATTTTCATAAAAAATGTTGGTTAAGTCTGAATCAAAACAATGACATAAAACCCCTAAATTTGGACTTATCGTTGACGAGCCCTTCAATCTCCATCGTCATCATTACTTCACCCCAATCGCATCAGGGATGGAGAGTGGGTGTGGGACAAAGAGAGAAGAAGGGGAAAGGCCCTTGAATAATTCTAGCTGGGGTGAATTTCATTCATGGTCTTGTTTATTTATGTTAACTGGATATTTTTCATAAACCCCCAAAACTTCAGTATATCTTTCGACATCCAAAAGACCATTTGCATGCGACCCTCTAGGCCCATGTATCACTCTAGTTAATGACTCCAATGGCCCAATAACCTTTATTGGCCTTCCAAATTAATTAACTATAGCATCATATAGATTATTAAACATCGGAACGAAGTAACCCAATCGATGGGTCGAGTCTCCAACACGTGGGGTGCCAACCTACACCTCGTGTTCTAGAAGATACAAAGAGTATCAACTCACTCATAGAACCTAATTGTCATCCGTTATCGTGTAAGTATAATCCCTCATCCCTTGATGCTCCATGGAGGACTTAGGGTATGGTCCATTGTCAAATGCTAATCGATCATCTGAGTTAGCAAAGATGCATTCCAAAACCATAGAAGAACCCTTCTCCAATATTTCCCTCCCTTGGCCAAGGACTTGATTTCATTGTCTTCCTAGAGCTGTCACGTCTAATACCGAGGGTGGACGATCCCATATTGACTAGTCAATCATCTTCGTGAACTTCTTGATGCACCCAAACTAGGACTGTTTAGAATCCCATATATTAGGAATCGCTGGTCATAGTCAAAGTACAACCGTCTATCCACGAGACGTCTTTGGTGTCTCAGGTTTATAAACCACTTACACGACCTGATTGACAGTTAGGTATAATACCATTCAGGGATTCGTACGGATCAATTTGGTGAACTCTTTCCACTAAAAAGAAGCCACTATCTATCATTAGTGTCTCCACACTAATGGCTATGGGACCGGCCATATTCATCATATGAGTGATGCTAGATAGTCCTATTTTATGCGGATACTTCGACATCCTTCTCGTGTATCCTTCGAATAGAAATGTTTAGAACACATGCTTAAAGACTTGTGATCTCCCTAATATGATCTCATCATAATTCACCTAGTCCGATCAAAAATATAATGGAATTCATTATAAGCATCACATGTGCACTATAATGAAATGAGATGTAGAATGTGACTGGCTTGCTGACCACATATATTTGAATCATCTCCCATTTGGACAAAAGCCAGTCACTCTAAGTGAACAAACCCTTTGTATACGAGTGATACTCAAATTACATTGAGCTAATGGCTCCGTTTATGGATTTGC
This sequence comes from Wolffia australiana, assembly GCF_029677425.1. Taxonomy (NCBI): domain Eukaryota; kingdom Viridiplantae; phylum Streptophyta; class Magnoliopsida; order Alismatales; family Araceae; genus Wolffia; species Wolffia australiana. The sequence continues at coordinate 2,530,634 of NC_135839.1, read as the reverse complement.
TATGATGTCGGTCAATGGGACACTTCCATTATGTGATCTCCTACTAAAGTTGATCTTCCTAATCAAGTGAAGTGTCTTAAGAAGTTCTCTAACTTCAGATGAGATCTAGACTATTTCACTTGTGTACAGCACCATTGGTGTAAAACAACCATGGAATAGGGTTTATGATGAAATATAAATCCAAGGTTAGTGATGAACATTTCAATCACTGTTTCTTCTTTGGAGACTTCAACTACGATGGTGTACTCTATTCTCGTCGTCAAGTTTTAAATTGACCTGATTGACACTTTCCAATGGGCTATACTCCATTAATGTAGAAACATAACTTAAAATGTAAACCTTCTATCATTTGAATATCACTGAAAACTCAATTTATGTAATCCTTAAGTTTCAATCCATCTTCTCCATGAACTCAAACATTTCTTATTGTCTTCTCTCAACATCAAGAACATATCTCATATTGTTTTAATGCTCATAATAGTTGTAGCTTAGGCCACTTTAGGCCTCCCACATAGAATGATGTACATGATTAATCTTATTATCATGGTACAAAGAAACTATCAAAGTTCCCCTTCCCAAAACTCCTTTTTGGTGATGAGATCTATGTTTATGGATTTGGAGAATAGTGATAACACTTTTACCTATCTCTATAGATCCATATTCTCAATACGTAGAGTACTTCTCCAAAATCTCTTCATGGAGAAGATGTTTGACAGTCATTCTTTTATCGATTATAACATTCCAACATCATTCTCAATGAGTAGAATGTGCTCTACATAAAGAATATGATAATTATGATTGTATTTGTATTCCCACTGGTCATCATGTATACTCGCATGGCTCATTCTTCATTCTCAATGAAGACAAGAAATATCATCACTCTAGAAAAACTCATATTATAACTTTGGAATGCCTTCTTCAATCCATAGTTGGATTTTGGAAGCTTGCACACTCGGATGTATAACTTTAGGTTGTATCAAGTACGCCTTCATCCATTTCTAGATTTCATAATCATAGTGTGCTTCTCTGGCGAGAACGATTCTGGTGGACTTTGTCATGGCAGCTAGTTCAAACCTTTCTTCTATGAACGCTTCCTTTAGACTATTTCAATTTTCCCATCACCACTAATCTTTATCATAAGATCCACTAATTCGTAATAAGTACCATACCCTTAAGAGTGTAAACCAAGTTCGAAACTTGGTTGAGGTATGTGGACCAAATTCCAGAATCCATATGTTCTCGCTCATTCCAAAAGTTAGGATAGCCTCTTCATGTGTTAGAGATCACCATCTCTTAGATAGAGTGTTTTGACAATAACTCAAAATCAAGATGTCCAACATTATGATCGAGTCATCTAGTCGCTTCTACCAAACATATGAACTTCTTTGGTATACTTCTGAACAAGTTATGGACTAACTCCTCATCCAATGAGGTTGTGCCATTTATGGATCTGGAATTCCTTTTGAGCCTACTTTTGCTCCCACTATCTTCTCATAGAAGATATGTGTCCTCAAACAAGACAATCCTTGGCCAACAAAACAGTTTTATTCCTTAGGATGGTAAAAGTAGTATTCAAATTGATGGGGGACAATCTAGTCAACAGCACCAAGGGACGTCAGCAACCTCTTCGAACTGCACAAGCCGACATCCGTGAGCCCAAATTCAAGTATTCAGCTTAATATTGGGTCTTAAATGGTTCGTTATTTATTTTCTAGCAATTTGATTTGTTATAGGATCAAGCCACCGTGTTTTGGGCCTCAAAACTTTTTTGTTATTTTTGCTCTGTTCGATGTACTTTGTGGGGAATCCTTGTCAAGCGACAGTTCCCCTATCTCGAACCACTTAGGCATCCTCCCTCCTATATAAAGGGACATCATGCCTAAGAAAGCTTTGGAGTTGATTGAAATTTGAAAAGTTCTTTCTCAATTGGCTCTCGCCTCCCTTTCGGAGTTACGCTTTATAGTTTTCTAGAGTAGATCATGGGAAGACGCTCCAACACAACGCTTCTCCTTTCAACGATGTCACATTCCATGGGGACAACTGTTCGTGTTGTCTCCTCTCTGATAGTTTCTTCATCGAGCCGTGACTTTCTTGACGCCCTTCAAGAATGCCCCACAACCTCTTCGCTACTCTGCAAGAAACACACCTTTTGGTACCCCTCATTGCATGCGCGCCATGCACTGCTTCTTGCACCTTTGATCGCCACAATCTTCCAAGAATCTGACTTCTTGGAGGATAACCTCCAAGAAACCCTGTTCTTGGACCGCACCATTGCCGACCGATGACCGCCACGACCGACGCAACATCGCCTCACTACACCGTCTGCATCATCATCGCCACCTTACCCACGCCTGTCATCCTGCATCGATCTGCTCCAGCTCAGTCCACGCACGGCCCTGCCGCGCATCCCGCGCTTGTGTGCTCAGCTCCACGCACCCCGAGACACACCTCGTGTTGCGCACCCACGCTTGGCATGCCCTCGACCACGCGCCAGTGAACTTAGCGCCCGCTGCCCTATGCGTGTGCGACCACACTCCCATGCACCCCCACTCGTGTGCCCCGCACCCACGCAGCCCAGCACCCGCCGCCCTCCAGTACCTGCCCTGCCATCAACGTTCGTCGCCTTGCTTCATTGTGTGGCCCAACCAATATTCCTTGGTGCTCTTGCCATCGGCCTGCATCATCTCGGACTTCGGGAGTTGACCATATAGGGTTCATCCTCTCCCTTATGCTTGCAGTCAAATTGCGTCTTTTAGTGATGTCCAGTTTGTGTTCCTCAACCTAACAAAATTGATACTTTGTGATAGGATTAGCCACCTTTCATTCAGATTTAGGATATTCTTGTGACACGACTAAACATTAATGACAGAGAACGTGGAGGCCTCTACGCATAAGTGCCTATCACTGCTTAGACGTCTAGTAGGTCCAAAGGGACATTGGGAAGTCTGAATTTGATTAGTCAAACTCCGAATCTTTAACTGATCTTCCGACTAATTATTACTGCAATGTATCTTCTCATTGAATTTATTTGCATCAACTATTCGTCATTTCACATTGCTAGGATAGAATCATATCCTGCCCTTGTGTTGTAACACCAGTTGACCGATCCCAGTGTCGTCACGTTACATCACAAATTTTCCAATTTGGATATCCATAAAATCCATATTTCATAGTCCTCAACTCCATTTTATATGAGTCAAGCCTAATCTTATGGTGTAGACTCCCCATTCATAATGTTGGGCTTCATTATCTTTCCACAACTCTTATGGAATAGAATTCACAGATTAAATGGTTAACAAATTCAGCATTCATGCAACTACAATGAGTGCATATACACATGGGTTCACTAGAATTCTTAAGTTGCTCGTCATGGACTCCACTATGTTCAACATACTGTGAATCTATCTCTTTGATGAACTGTTCATCTCATAAGTGGATGACTAAGTTGAGATAAGTAACATTTTCATGCATGAACTATGTGAACTCCAGACTCAAGTATTAGTCTCTTAGATCACATCAAAAAGTTTTCATACTCTTTCCGGTATGTAGAAACATACATCCCCATGTATCAACTAACACAAATTTTGACATGTTCTCCACTTCTTAAGTTTGGAGGCGTGGGTACTTTACCCAAAAGTTACGACTAGCATCTTGCATATGATTCAAAATCAAATGCGCTAACTATGCCTCCCATGCATCTTAAGTTCTCTACCTTTTGTTAATGCTACGTATGCTCATAAAGATGAGCTTTCTTCACACGGTCCTAGCTCTTCTTAAGAGCAATATCACTTTGAGATAATGGTAAGAATCATCTACTAGAATTATTCCCTTGCTATCCATACCAAAGCAATCAAATTATTTCTGAAATAAATGGAACATTTATTGTTCTTAGTAGTTAGGGAACATCCAAATATGTTCATCACATATGTGATGTTCTTCTTCATGCTAGAACATTATTACTTTTCAAAGATACCAGATCTCCTAAGTGAAACTTTGAGGTTCACCATCCATATAGTGATCATTGTAACCTTTACAATACTTCTTGGCCTCAACTTCATGTTTCATTTTTCTCAACTTTCTTCCACATGTTAAGCAATTGAAACATCCATATGTTTCCACTTGCTTCGAGCTATCTTAATGAGCTACTATGCATTGTTCTTCTTCTAGTGACCTCTCAGACCGTACTGTAAATATTTGTTGTTGCTTATATCCATGTGTTATAGGGACACCTTAACATGCTTTGTTCCTTTTTCCTTCCCAAGGACATGGAACACCTTCCCATTGGTCGTACCAAATAAGGTGTCTCAAGATGTTACCTTCTTAAGGTTCACCTTTGACATTCTTCAGCAATTTAAGTTCAAGTCATGATGGAATTGAATGATGAGATTAGTAATAAATTGAACAGAGAATCATTCACCTAGTAGATATCACTTTATTGTCATTTCAATCATCTTCAGCATATCCTCATATGCAGAAGATCCCTTGACCATGTGGGCCTTGAATAGACTCTTGGATCCCACATCCATAAGTCCCACTCTACTCTTGAAATAACTATCATATAGTGTTACATGATCTTAGATTTTTTGTCTTCATGCTACATCAATAGCTAACAGCTCATTGAGGGTGAGTTAACATTGAACCATGTCATAGTGAACTCTTCCATTCTAACTTATTACTCGTATCCCATCATAAACATATAATGTTGACTCAACATCAACATCATTCGTAAGGACATAAGCTAAATTTTAGACTTAAAGAATTTCATCAAGTTCTTGAGCACAACATAAGTAAGACTGTCAATAAGTTTCATCAAACATGGAATGTAATGGGCTACTTGACGATGAGTGTTTGTAGGAAATTAGGCCAATGAAAGACATAGAAAGTTTTAGCAGATGTTCAATTCATCAATAAGGTCTCCCAATAAAATTTATAAATCATAAAATACTCACGTGTACGGAAGCAGAGAAACTGACATTCTCCTAGTGGGGTTCCAAATCTCAAAACATATCTTATGATTTGGAGTATGATGGATATTATGTGGCCGTCAAGCCAATCACACTACCATGCTTATTTAAGTTCATTGAATAAAATATTTCCATTCATTATTAATCCGCATGATGTTTATAATGAAGTCCCTGAATATGTGCAATGACTTAGTGAATTATGATGATATCATAATACAGTGATCACTAGTCTTTAAACATATATTCTGAATATTCCTATTTGACGGATAGTCGAGACGGACATCGAATTATCCGGATAGAATAGCACTAGCTGATCCTACTTATATGATAAGTATAGCTGATCATGTGGCTATTAATGAAGCGACACTAAGGACAAATAGTGGGTGCTCTTTGGAGAAAGAGTTCACTGAATTGATACGTTCGAATCCCTGAATGGTATTATACCTAAACGTCAATCAAGTTGATTCAAGTCACAGTTGTATAAGTGATCCACTGACCTGACACACCAAGGACATCTCGTGAGTGGACGACTACGTTTTGACTATGACTTACGAGCCTTTAATCATGGTATTCAAATAAGTAATAGATCGGATGTAGTAAGAAGCTTACGGAGATGATTGAATGGTCAAGATGGGTTCATCCTCCCTCGATATAAGAGGAGATTGACTCAAGGAAGAAGATGCAGAAAAATCTCAGGCCAGGGTAGTGAGGATATTGTAGAAGGCATTCTCCAATGATCCCCATTACACATCAGTACTAATCCAATGACGGATTAGGGTTTGACGATAAACCTCTACCCTAAGTTATTCAAGAGCCTTGCGCAGAGGATGGATTATACATATATTGTAACCGATGATGGTAAAGGTTCCATGAGAGAGTTCGAGACTACTCGGTATTTTCCAGAACACGAGGTGTAGCTTGGCACCCCGCGAGTTGGAAACTTAACTTATCGGTTGGGTTAAATCAATCCTTATTTAATTGATCTGTATGTTGATATAGTTAATTAATAAAGTTGGACAATAAATGTTATTGGGCCACTAAATTTATTAACTAGAATGATACATGGGCCTAGAGTGTCACACGCACAAGGTCATAAGGGCACTTGGTGGAGATTGCACGACAAACGACCCCACGTTTCCGGCCGTTGGAGTAGCAACCACTGCCACCCTCTTCCCCCCCCGCTTCCCACTCTCTTCTTCCCCTCTATGGATCTATAAGATCCCAAAACTTTCATTGTTTTCGGTGGCGAATTTAATTTGAACAAAAGTTTACTTCGAGAAATCTCGCCCATGAGTTTCTCCTAAGCCGCAACCATTGTTGCTGGCAGAAGTGCTGCCCCCGCCACCACTGAGGGGATGCCCTCCTACTACCGTCTCCCTTCAGTCAACCAGTCACACATTGTTTGATAGTCCCTTTTTGCCTTTACCTTTCTCTTCCTACGCCATTCTATCTCTCAATCTTCTCCCTTTATTGTTAGCTCTCTCCATATCACATTGTCCCTCTCTTTTCTCTCTCGTGTTCTAAATCTCTTGCTATCAGGCTCTCTTCGTCTCTCTCTATTGGACATGTTCGTCCTGCTCTTTATCATTCCCCTCTCTTTTCCCGTTCTCTCTCGATCGTCCCTCTTTCTAGTCCTCTCCCTATCGTTCTCTCTTTCCCTGTTCTCTCTCTCAATCGCCTCCCATTCCATATCCCCTTCTTTTTGTCACTATTTCTCTCGTGTGTTCTCTCTCTCTCATTTACTCGTCTATCTCTCTCTCGTGCTATCCCTCTCTCTATCACCTTCTGTTTGGCATTCTCCCTCTTTCTCTATCACTTGCCGCTTCTCTGTTACGTTCCCTTTTTGAATCGCGTTCTCTCTCTCTTTACCGTTGTCTCTCTTCTTCCCTACGATACTCACTTGTTCGCTTTCTCTCCTCTTTATTTCTCTATCCCTACTGCACTCTCTCTTAATCACCCTCCTTCCTTTCTCTATCGCGTTGTTTCTTTCCCTCTCTCCAACATTCTTTCTCTCTATCAAACCCTCTCTCAAGTTCTTTCTCTCAATCAATTCTCTTTCTAAACTTTGTCTATTCCATCTCTCCCTCGCTCTATCGTGCATCCTCACTTGCCGTCGCCTGCCCCCTCTCTTCTGTCGCCTAATTCTTCTCTCGATCACGCGCCCTATCATTCACGCTCTCCTTCTCTATTTTCTCCCATTCCATTTTCTCTATTTTTCTCCCATCATCTCCCTCATTCAGGCTTGTTCCAACAAACTCGCTCTCTCTCTCGATCGATCGAATTATCTCCATCTTTTTCTGTATTGCATGCTTCTTTTTATTCTCTTTTTCAAACATGTTTCCCTCTCTCTCATTAACAACTTCTTTCTTCCTCTCTCTGTAGCGCTATTTCTCTCCCTCTGACCCTCCCTCTCTTTTTCTCCTTGGTCTATCCAACCCGTTAACTGAATTAGTCAATGGTCAACCCAACGACAAGTCAACAATCAACCGTATGCAAAATCTCCATCTACAGACTCCTGCAACCCGTTAACACTAGACTATTGAGCCGCGTCTGCAAGGCCGTCTTGGATCATCATTGGTGGATATATTTTATTTTGTGGGGTATATAAGAAAAGCCTTAATTGAAATATAAAGAGGGAAAATGGTCTCATTTTAAGCACCCATGCAAGCCTGATTTTAGAGCCTCTCCCTTTCTCCTCTCTTCTCCACTCATCCAAGGATGAGTGTCTTCATGGTGAGGAGATCTTCAAGATTTTTAAGAAGAGTTGAAGAAGAAGACATGGAGATCGAAGCGCCCAATGATCCCGTGGATACTTCTGGAGGCCGGACACGTGAACAGCTTCAAAATGATTTCAAAGCAGCAAATTCAAGGGTGGAACGAGTTCCCCAAAAGGTACTTTAAATGTTTTGTTTTAATGATTGATTGTGAATCGATTGACACGCTTCTGCATCCATGGAAACGTATTTTCCATGGACGAACCAAGGCACCGAACCCAACAGAGTATACCCCCACCAATCATGATACATATCATTGAGCACCTATCTCATGAGACTTGCAACCAATTTGCATATTCGATCGTCATTTGGTCCCCAATGCTCATGCGGCCTGGAGTATGCCCCCACCAACCATTTAGTTTGGTCTGAGCAATACCTTCATTACTTGATAGAATAAGATTTGCATGTAATCTTAGGGTATACCCCCACAGAACTACATGGTTCTTCTACCCCGGTCTTGTGCCATACACTAGTACTTAGTCCCGCCTCCCAAATACGCAAGCTTGGAGTAGACTCCACCAACCCAACTTAAATGGATTTGAATCCCAAGACTATAACAAAGGAGAATCACACTTGAGTTCATCACTCTCACGCTACGGCTTAGAGTTAAATTTAAGGATTTTTTGGTTTGGTTTCAACTATCATGAGCACTATGTGACATCTCATATAACATGTATACTATATATGTATAATATATATGTGTTTTATATGGGACAAGGATGTGAATGTATCTTGGCTATCAATCATAGTAAAAATTCTAAGCCCAATATCTCTTTATATTGGATAACCAAAACTTAGGGATCCTATAGAAGTGGACTGAATTGACTTGGTCCACCAATCGCGGGTCCTGCCATTAGTGAACCGAGTCAAAACTTGATCTACTAAACACAAGCCCCGCATAGGCTGGGCTGGCATGTGGGCCAGGTCAAAACGGCATAGGGCTGTCGGTGAGCCGCTAGGGGCCGTCGCGACCGAACAAGGTCCCATTCTGCCCAAGGTAGACCCCATTTAGGCTGAATGGGGTCCCAATTCTGCTCTACTGAGGCTCCGTTCTGCCCAGAGGCCCCATTGCGCTGAATGAGGCCCATTCTGTTATGAGGAAACCTTAGGCCCATTCAGGATGAACTAATGTAATACGACGCACCGGGATCGGGCGTCTCCTGTCACACCACAAGGAACAGGCAAGAAGCGAGTTGTAGTGAAGTCAAATAGTGCATTCACTTGAAAATTCAACGAGAAGTACGTGAGCCAACCATGTGGACCAGACGTAGACGGAGAGAGGGACTGGCTCCGAGTGACCCGTGTACTCAGTTCCAAGGCTGATGAAGAGGGGGACGATCACCGTTTGTGAGCGTCCACGTCTGTTACCGTGAATGACACGGATATGACAATAACAAGAAGGATTCCAAACACGTAAGTGGTGGCTAATCCTACAAACATATAGATCACTCGTGATAGAGGAGCAGCCAAAGATCAGCACTAAAAGACATAATAATACTGAAATAAAAAGGGGCCAGGAAGACAGACCTGCCGGCTATGATATGAAAACTCGAGGTAGAATACGATCAATGATTTTGAGAACAGACGGGCCTCACAAATGACTGGTCCTTTTGTTGCAAATTCTCCACTTGTGGAATCGATCGTGTGTGCAAGATCTGAACATACCGAGGAGGCCAGGCTCGACACAAGAAATAAGGGATATGGTGGTAGGAATCCAATCACCCATCACAAATCACTTGGCACCAGCGAAGTGTTTGGCACACAACATTCATGGGAAATGGAGACCAAGATGTTTGTGTGTGTCTCGATAGCTGCCGACTGTGGTTTTTTTCTCGTTAATAGTTAACATCGATTGCCACTCAAAATAACCCGATCGAGTTTTGGACTCGATCTAAGGACTTGGTTGAGTCTTCTCACGCATGTTAGGATGGCACCTGGGATATGTTGACAACCACCGTGAGCGTGGGTCGCTAGATGTCAATCGTGCTCCCCATCAAGACCATGGGCATCCCAGAACGTCCCATAAATAATTCCGTTCGAGTCACAAAGAGTGGTGGAAGAACAGAGAAGGCCAGGTCTAGTTGTTGGGCAGTCGTGTGTGTAATCGCCAGATGGTGCAACTCGAGGGAGGACGCTACATGATTGTTCTCTCTTTGGCAGACACAAGCAAATAGTCGGGTAATATGTGGTGTCAACGCACTCGACAATCGTGATGGAGGGACAACGGTGATGCGATTAAAAAATGTCGAAGGTGGTAGAAGTGCGGTCAGCGACTGGCATTTTAGATCATCGGGCGACTCTCAATTTTGGTCGTGATCAACCCAATAAGAAAGACGGAATGTGTTGTCTGTTACTTCCATGAGCATGAGAAGAAGAGGTGGAGTACGGTTGAGCAACTCGTGGGAATAATTCCACTCTTCCGCAAGAAACCCTAGATGAGAACACAACATGAACTTCTTTTTCTTTTTTCTTCAAAACAACAAGTCCTTGGTCCATCCTTCACCCCGCCCCCCTCTTTCTTCTTATAAAGGAGAAGGATATTGGTTCCCTAATGGGCCACCTTAGTGGAGGGTCCAACAAGGCCTCTTACCTAAGGACCAAAACAAGGCAACAATAAAATAAGACACAACAACATTAGAGGATGCCCAAGACGATCGGGAGGCGGCCTCCATAGTGAAAAAAATGATGTTAAACGTGGTAAAGTGATCAAAACAATGCTAAAACCTGGTAATGCAAAAGCTTGGATGTCATCAAACGGGATAACGAAAGCTTGAATTCTTCACGTCAGTTCGGGCTCACGACATAGCTGAAGACAGATCTGGACGTGCTCGACTGGATGGTCCTGCATCATTCTCCCGGGGTGGGAAGAACTCAACTCTGACGAGTTAGAGCCAATGATATCATCGAGGGGCTGGATGAGCTATGGTCGCAGCCGAAGGAATTCCGCTGCTAAAATCCATGTGTCATCTGAAGATGGTCCACCTTGCCAATGCACAAGAAACTTGCAGTCCATTCGCTCCCCTATAGTGTTAATTACCTCCAGTACCGACTCAACATGCTCATGCCTCATTGGGGATAGGACAGCAGGGAATAGATGGTGTCTCTTGCTCACATCATTACTAAGGCTTGAGGGGCTGTGAGGCTCAGTGATGGGTGCCATAGGATGGTACCAGACACAATAGCTAATGTCGAAGGTTGGACAGATCCCCCTAGTCTAGCGGGATACCCACATGTAGTTGTTATCGCTGACCACAGACTATTGGGAAAGGCCCCGCACTATGAGCATGAAGCTTTGTAGTGACCCAGAAAAGTATCTCTCATGCCTCAACTTGACCATGGCTACATGTCCCTTAGTGTAGCTAATTGACCTACAACCCATATCAGCGACGACCTTGGACTTCTCATTTTGCGTGACGATGCGAGTATGAATGTCATGATGTATGTCCCTAATATGATGTGGGAATGTGATGCCATCCTTGGAGGCGCTAGAGTGTGGTTCTATTGGAATGAGATCTAAGGGCATACGAGGTACCTGGCCATATACGATCTCAAACGGCTTGCGACTGGTGGTACAATTCACGAAGGAGTTGAATGTGAACTCGATGTAGGGACAGACAAAAGCTTTCGCTGCAAGAGATCAAGGCTGCTCAGTGTTCTGCTCCAAGCACTAAGTCCGGCACACGCCAATTCCGAGCAAGAAACCTAGCTTGAGATTTGACCGTGTGACAACTGGTATCAGAGCCAGGTTGGATCGCCTCCCCCTGTGCTTCTAAAATTCTGGTTGTGGAGATGGAGCCGTTTTGCGCGCACTTGCGTGAAGAGAGACGACAAAAGGAGAAGGAGCAGAGGCTGACTAATTGCCTGCTGCACAATAATGTGATGGGTTTGAAGACCCATGTCGACAGAAACTACGATGAGTTGAAGTCAGACGTAAGAGACTTGCGGGTGGAGACCCACCAGAGGCAAGATGCCCTCGAAGAAACAATCAGACAACATGAGGACACCATCCGGCAGTTGACCGAGATGGTCCTGCCCTTAAAGCTCCAGATGGAAAAGCTGGAAGAAGGCACCAGCAGTCGTCCTAGCAACGACACCGAGAGGAAGCACTCACTCCCCAAACCGCAGTTCGACGATTCTCGCCGGGAAGACATAGTGGCAGATTTTCTATACAACTGCAACCGGTATTTTGGCCAAGGACAACACTCGAATGAAAGTAAAATCCTACAGGCCAGCTACTTCCTCACAGATGAGGCGAAGTCATGGTGGCAACAAAGGGAAGAATGCAAAAGTTGGCCACCCCCAACATACGAAGAGTTTGTGCGAGAGGTAAAAGAGAGCTTCATGCCGCACAACACGGTGTGGATTGCGAGGGGAGAGCTCGAAAACCTCAAGATGGCAGGCAATCTGAGGGAATACGTGGGCGACTTTTTGTCAATAATCCAGAGGATAACCAACATGTCTGAGGCGGACAAGCTCTACCGCTTCGCAAAGGGCCTTCCCCACTGGCTCCAGACAGAGTTGGAGAGGAGACAGTGCAAAGATCTAAACTCGGCCTACAAGGTCATGGAAAGCGCAGAGCTCCACCCCTCTAGACCCACCAAGCCAGAGGACAAACCCATGAAAGGGAACAAGCCGCGCCAAGAGCGTGCCGAGGCACCAGCAGCGCCAAGCAGTCAAGGCCTAAAGAAGAAGTTTAAACCAAGCCACGGCAAGAGCCGAGACAAGGGCAAGTGCCCGAGACTGTGGAAATAGAATCCAGGCAGTGGGGGCAACAAGTTAACTTGTTTTGCTTGCGGAGGACCCCATTTCATGAAGGATTGCCCAAGAGGGACGGGAGCGGCCACAAACGTTAATGCGATGGTCGTGTCGCCGCCCCACCTGGATGTTTCCAGGGGAAGCAGTACGGTGACCCTGAACCCCTTGCAGTGCTTAGAGGCACTATAGGGGGGTGCCCCAGTCCAGTATGAGGGTCTGAACCTCTTGCACGTCCCGGTACTAATCAATGGCAAACCCTCCACGACCATGGTCGACACGAGGGCGACGCATAACGTCCTCGCTGAGAAGGAAATAAAGAAGCTCAGTTTGAAGTTGTCCCCAAGTGCGGGGAAGATCAAGGTCGTCAACTCGGAGGCTCGAGACATCATTGGCGTGGCCAAGGGGGTGTTGCTACAGGTGGGAACGTGGGAGGGCCGGACCAACTTCATGGTCTCCCCCATGGACGACTTCACGGTCGTCCTAGGTCTCGACCTTCTAATAGATTCAGGTGCTGTTGTGTTCCCCTAGTGCCGCGGCGTCCTGTTCCCGGAGGGATCTCACCCATGTTTCATGAGGAACCAAGGGGCCCAGAAGCCGCGGACCACCGCACTCCTGTCCGCCATGCAAATCAAGGACGGATTGAGTAAGGGGGAAGAGACCTTCCTCATCACCATACGAGGGCCGGCATCCCGGAAAAAGGGTGAAAGGCAGGGATGCACACCAGCTCGTTTGGCGGCACTTAGTTGGGGTGACGACGACGACAACAACCCCAGTGCAGCCGTGGGCGGACTACCGGGGCCAATTGTGGACATACTGCGGGAGTTTGCCGGGGTGATGCTCGCGCAACTCCCCGCAAAGCTGCCGCCCAAGCGGGATGTGGACCATGAGATCGAATTGCCCCCTGGAACACGTCCCCCTGCGCGGGCACCCTACAAGATGCCCCCTGCTTACATGGAGGAGCTGAGGAAGCAACTCCAAGAACTGCTGGAGAGCAAGCTCATCCGTCCATCCAAGGCTCCCTTTGGCACCCCGGTTCTTTTCCAGAAGAAGGACGGGTCGCTCCGACTTTGCGTGGACTACAGAGTGTTGAACAAGGTAATAGTGAAAAATAAATATCCTGTATTGAATGCTGAAGAGCTATTTGACAGGCTTTGTGAGGCTCGCTACTTCTCACGGATGGACTTGAAGAGCGGGTACCACCAAGTGCGGATCAAGGAGGGAGACAAACTGAAGACGGCGTGCGTGACTCGCTATGGATCATTTGAATTTTGCGTGATGCCTTCTGGGCTCACAAACGCTCCTGCAACATTTGTTGCCTGGTGAACAATATTTTTCGAGATTATATCGATGATTTCGTTGTTGTGTACTTGGATGATATTCTCGTATACAGCCAGAGCTTGGATGACCATGTGAGGCACTTGAGGAAGGTGATGGCCAAGCTGAAGGAGCACGAGCTCTATCTCAACCCAAAAAAGTGCGAGTTTGCCTTGGAGGAGATTGAGTTTCTTGGACACTTAGTCAGGAAGGGAAGTGTGCACATGGATCCCTCGGAGGCCATGAGAAATTGGACGGAGCCAAAGGGAGTGCCGCAGCTAATATCTTTCCTTGGGTTGGCAAATTACTACCGAAAGTTTCTAACGGACTTGTTGAAGAAGGATGTGAAGTGGCAGTGGACAGACTGGTGTCAAAGAGCATTTGATAAGGTGAAGAGTGCAGTCTCCAGCGAGCTGGTGCTCAGATTGCCCAAGTTTAACAAGTCATATGAGGTACACACCGATGCTTCTGATTTTGCCCTTGTTGGTGTCTTGATGCAGGATGGACACCCCGTGGCCTACGAGAGCCGCAAGCTGAATGACAAGGAAAGGAGGTACTCCGTACACGAGAAGGAGATGACGGCAGTGGTCCATTGCCTGAGAGTCTGGTGCCATTATCTCCTCGGAGGGAAATTTGTGGTCTACACTGACAATGTGCCCACCAGTTGCTTCGAGTCCCAAAAGAAGCTGACCCCGAAGCAAGCAAGATGGCAAGACTTCTTGGCGGAGTTCAACTTCAACTTGAAGTACAAGCCGGGACGCGCCAACCAAGTGGCCGACACCCTAAGCTGCAAAGAACCAGAAGTGTTTGTGGCTGCTCTTTCAGTTTTCCAAGGAAGCATCCTCGACGAAATCAAGTTGACACTAAAAGATGATCCAGAAGTTGTTCGCCTGATGAAGCGCATTACTGCAGGTGAGACAAGGAGATTTTGGACCAAGGACAGCATCATATACGCAAATGGGAACAGGCCGTATGTGCCGCGCGCGGGTGGGTTGTGCCAGAAGCTCCTTTACAAAGCGTACGACGCTCCCCACGCCGGACACCCAGGGCAGGCCTGGACGCTTGCAATCCTGTCCAGCAACTATCACTGGCCGGGAATGGAGCGAGATGTAGAAGCCTACGTTCATTCATGCCTGGTGTGTCAACAAGACAAAATGGAGAAGGCCAAGGTAGCTGGAACGTTGGAACCTCTCCCGAGGGTGAGCTGACCGTGGGAGTCTATTTCGATGGCCTTCATCACTTGCCTTCCGCACGTGGGTGGGCACGACGCCATCCTGACTGTCGTGGATTGCTTCATCCCCACAACGTCAGAAGTACACACAGATGGAGTGGCCCGTTTGTTCATGTCCTATGTGGCAAAGTACTGGGGTCTTCCACTAGACATTATTAGCGACAGAGACAAAAGGTTCACTGGTCATTTTTGGGAGTTGTTGTTCAAGTACATGGGCTCCAAGCTCAAGTTTTCTATGAGCTTCCACCCCCAGATAGATGGTCAGACGGAACGTGTCAATTCCATGCTTGAAGAATACTGCTGACATTACATTTTGGTCAATCAGGAGAATTGGGTGGAGCTGCTGGATGTAGCACAATTTGCACACAACATCAACCGGAGCTCGGCTACAGGTCACTCCCCGTTTGAGATTGCAACGAGAAGACAGCCACTGACTCCTCCGGAAGATGTGAAAAGGAAAGGGAATGGACATTTCCCTACAGCCTTCTGATTTGGCGCGACTACCATGCTCACATTGAGGAAGCCAGTGAGGCACTGGAGCATGCTGCTCAAAGAATGAAGAAGTACGCCGACCAGCACAAAAGGGACGTAGAGTTCCAAGTGGAGACAAGGTTTTGTTGAAGACCAACACGCAGATGTTGAAGATGAAGCAAGAAAAGCAGTGTCACAAGGGCCTGGTACCCCGCTATGATGGACCTTTCGAAGTGGTGGCAAAAATCAGACGGATTGCCTACCGACTCAACATTCCCCGTCGGCTGGCGGTCCATCCGGTCTTCCATGTGTTGGTTCTAAAGAAATACATACAAGATCCTGAAGACGCGGTGAGAACCAGCCCCAGCGTGCGCCTTCGAAGGTGCGGGCGCATTTCGACCAAGAAGCAGAAGCTGTCCTGGCAAAGCGAGAAATTGACCAGGGAGGACGTCACAGTTGCTATTACAAGATCGAGTGCCTAATCAAGTGGAAGAATAGACCAGAGGAATCAGCCACCTGGGAGCGCAACTCGGACTTATGGCAGTTTGAGGACCTATTGCGAGCATATGAAGCAGAGCAGCGGGCGTCAACGAGGGCGTCAACAAGTTCAAGCGGCGGGGGCCTGTTAGGCCCCTAACTAGGTGGCACTCCCTGCCCAGAGGCCTACGTGCTTATTGGGAAGGCGTGTCCATTGTATTTCAGCTTACGACATTTTAAGGACTGAGTCATAATGGGTAGCGATGCCCAATACCTGATCTTTCAGGCCATTGCCGCTATTGATGGTGATTCACGACAGACTATGCACGTGCTCGTCCGCGCCCAAGGCGGGACGGATCAGGTATGGTCCGCACATGCTGGGCGCGCGGGCTGAACGGTGTGTGCGCAAGCGCGCCAAGCGCCACGGGCCAATGCCAAACACCACGTGCGAGCGCCAACGCTACCCTCCACCATCGAGCGTTGCGTGCGGGAGCGGGAAGCGCTGCGCGCAGGTGCGGGACGCGCAGGCCGGGTGGCGTGCCACAGTTGCAGCGCGTAGAGTTGTGCGGGGTGCCACACAGCGGCCGTGCGGGCACCGTGTGCATTGCGTGTGCGGGGCGCGGGGCTGGGCGATATCCCGCCTGGAGACTAAGGCATGTGGCGCACTGAGAACGCAGAGATGGCCCAGTGGGCGCGTAGCGCTCCTACGGGTAGTGCTGGGCGTGCAGCGCCCAGCTCGGGGGCGTTGAATGTGGCGGCGTCGCGCAGACTGCACGCTAAAGTATCGACACGAGTGCCGGTGGCGTGTATGATTGTCAAGGCAAGGGTGGCGTGTGTGATCGCCAGTCCCACGGGCATGCGATGCCCGGCCTGGCGCACTTGTGTAGCGGCAGAGCAGGCATGAGTGCACGGAGCGGTGGCCCTGAGGCGGTGTGGCGACATTACCTCGGCGTAAGGCACCTCATCTCGTTCGTTGTATCACCCCTCGTCTTCCCCCATGTAATTATCCCCAATGCTGATGTACTCTTTATGATATGAATGCAATTACCCTATTCACTGATGGTGCCTAGCACCACCATCTCCTCTATCCCCTTCTATGTGATCTTACGCAATTGCAAAAGCTTCCGCTGTAAGAGATCAAGGCTGCTCAGTGTTCTGCTCCAAGAACTGAGGCCGGCACACGCCAATTCCGAGCAAGAAACCTAGCTCGAGATTTGATCGTGTGACAACGGGTGATAGGCCGTAAAAAGCTTGAGCTTCATTTCCATGAAGACCCATAAGGTCTTCCAGAAATAACTAGTGAAACGTACATCACAATTCGACACAATCTACTGTGGTATTCCATACAAGCGAATGATCTCATTGAAAAAAAGGTGTGCTACTCGTGAGGCATCCTCCATCTTTGAACAAGGTACAAAATGTGTCATCTTAGAAAATCTGTCGACTACAACCATGATGAATGACCTTCGGTGCCTTGGAATAGGTCAAGCAACGAAAAACAATCTTTTCGATGCCTCTCTTCAACGACGGCCAATAGAACTGGTACTCGACGGATTGGATGGTCTTGTTGACACCAAAATGTCCACTCACACTAACCGTGTGCATCTCATAGATGAGGAAATCTCGTAGTGTAGTGTGGAATACGCATAATCTTCCCATGGTACAGGTAGCCTTTAGAGAAGTGGTCATCTCGATATTCCAACTTTGGGCCGTCACGAATGGCACTAGCAATCTTCCCAAAGTTGGGGTAATCGGTATAGTCCTATGGGAGTTGGTCAAATCCCAAAAACTTGGGTAGTCATCAGATTGCGGACAACTGTCCTACGGCTAAGAGTGTCAGCTACGGCATTATCATTTCCCTTCTTGTGCCATATAAAGAACATGTAATCATGTAGATAGGCGATCCAACGGGCGTGTCAATCACTAACTTTCTTCTGGTCGTGCAGGTACCGTAATGCATTGTGATCTGAGAAAAGTATGAACTCCTTGGGTAGGAAATAGTGGCACCAATGGCGAAGGGACTAAACGAGGGCGTACAACTTGCGATTATAATTATCGTATCGTTGCCTTGTGGCGCTCAGCTTCTCACTAAAATATTCAACCGGGTGTTCGGCGTGGCTAAGGACGCCACCAATACCTACACCTGAGGCGTCATAAGTGACTTCAAACACTTTGTTCAAATCAGGTAATCGTAGCACTTGTACCTCATTCATAAGGCGCTTGCTTTCCTCAAAGGCACTGTTAGCCACCTTCGTCCACTTAAACTTGTCGAGTTCGATGAGATTTGTGATGGGAGTGGTAACGCCTCTAAATCCCAAAATGAATCTATGTTAGAAAGTTACAAGCCCATGAAGCTGTGTACATCATGAACATCCTTGGTCTTGGGTTACGACGTGGTGGCCTCGATCTTAGCCGAATCAATAAAGACTCCATTGGCTGAAAAGATGAAGCCGAGGAAGGAGACCTTGGCCATGAAGAAACTACATTTCTTGGGATGGACGTAGAGCTTCTCCCATTGTAGTGCAGTGCACACCTCTCGTAGGTGTTGTAGGTGGTCTACGGGGGACCCACTAAATATTATATATAGTCGAATAAATGATGACAAGTCTAGTAATGAAAGAGCATAAGACCTTGTTCATCAATTGCTGGAACGTGCTCTAGGCGTTGGAAAGCCCAAATGGCATGATGTTCCCCTCGAACAGGTCATCCTTGATCTTGAAGGTCATCTTCCACTCGTCCCTTGATCGGATGCGGGCTTGGTGGTATCTGTTACATAAGTTGATCATCGAGAAGATGGTCGCTCCAGCTATCTGATCGAACAGATCCTGCACTCTATGGATAGGAAAATGGTACTTCACCGTTATCTTGTTGATGGCACGGGAGTCGCAACACATGCGCCGCATCCCATCTTTCTTCAGCACGAGTAGTTTGGGGATGGGGCATGGGCTGAGACTCTCTCGTATGAGGCCCTTGGCCAGAATTTCCTTCACCTACCGATATAACTCCTCGTAGTTTATCGGGTCCATCTGGTAATGTGCTAAGTTTGGGAGTGAGGCGCTCGAAACAAGGTCGATGGCATGATGGATGCCACGCATAAGTGGGAGCTCGTTAGGGAGCTCTTTGAGGAAGACATCCCTAAATCAGCCATGAGATCGGCCAGTTTGGGAGCATCTAGCATGCGCGAGGGTTCCTCCGAACGAACATTTAGAGCGAGAGTAAAGCAAATGTGTAAGTCTTCTCGCTCTCGGACAAGCTCTCATCGGAATATGCACCCGTCATTAATCAACGGTGCCTTCGGCTAGGGAGGCGGCGTTGAGATGGTCGGCGTTGGCTGAATAGGCACTCGTACTAATGGGTACCATATCAATCGACGTCCACCATACATGAAGGAACATGTGTCCGCTCGACCTAAAAGTTTGACGTCATTCTCGTACAGCCATGGTCGCCCCAGTACGATGCTGTCCATCTTCATGGGAAGGACATCACACACCACACGCTCATCATATGTGCTCATCTTTAACGGTACGTGGCACTTTGATCGTACCGGAAGAGTAGAGGCATTAATCTATGATACGCTATATGGAGCCGGTTGCGGCATCAAGGTAAGGTCGAGCTTGGCCGTGTGTCCTCAGAGACTGCATTGATACAGCTCCCACTATTTGTGATCAACTTGCACTGTGTCCCCCAATCTTGACATAGACGTACAAGATCAAAGTACGCTGCACAAGATCGTCAGGGTTAGGTGTCGATTGTGTCCTTGGGGGCAGTAATATGATCATGGGAATAGGAGTCTGTGATGATGCAACCCCAAGTGTCGCTAGAGGTGGACGTGCATGGGGTGAGTGTGACACCAATATGGGAACCGTCGAAGTCATAGCTGATGGTGCTGGTGACACAGCTAAGGTAGACCGCTGAAATCTATGGATGTCATGGTATGTAGCACTTTACTGGATCTCGAGGTTCACAACTAATCTGAATGTATCATAATGGCTCCTCATAGAACTCGTCCTCAGGGCACTCACTTGGGTAGATGTCAACCTCGACATCCTCCTCTAGTGGTGGATCGATTGGGTTCCCGCTAAAATCCATAAAAAGTAGGGAGGGGCAGTCAGACTGTTGATGCCCAAATCCCTTTCACTCGAAGCACTATAGATGCTCGTAGGTCATGATCGGGACACTAGTAGTCGAGAGGATGGAAGAGGCACCAGGGTCATAGTGACCATTATCGGCGGAGGAGCGGTGCTCCTAGAGGTAGTGGGAACCCCTCTTGTTAGTCCCATAGTTTAGGAGGATCTGGTAGTCATGGCTGTGGCGGCAGATGGGGTATCAAATGTCGAGGCCAACGCCGAAGCCGTATCCTCAAAGGAGAACTCATTGCTCTCCACTCAACTATAAGCCTTGTCCACTGTCCTCAGGTTCTGTTACAACACCTTGGCTCCTAATTCTGGATGGAGGCGATGCACAAAAAGTGTGATCTGAACTTGTAGGCTATCAATGAAGCCGCAACACATACTCAAAATCTTGACTGTAATATCCTACCTTGTGCCTGCCCTTCTTGAGATCATCCACTTCAAAAGGAGTCGTGTCATATAGAGCTTAGGGACATATTTATCCTTAAGCTTCATTGACATATCTTCCCAAGTGATCGTTGGGTCTCCTCATCATCTCGCGTTATCCTTCTCATTCTTCTAGAATATCTTGGCCTGGCCTCACAGCCTGGCCTTGGCGTATGCAACACATACGTCATCATCCATACCATACCACTAATGTACCTCTCTAGGTCAGACTCCCAGTTCGTATAGTCTTTCGGATTTTGTGTGCTCTCGTAGAAGGGAACACTGATTCTGACACTCTACTAAATCATGGCTTGGTGGGCCTCCCATCGCTGTCGTAGTGATGACAGGCTGGCTGGTGCCGCCAAGCGTCTTGTTGCATGTAGGGATATCGGGGACCTGGCGTTAGTGCTTGAGCCGGGACCTGATGAGCTAGATAGTAATCCTATGGTGTAGGTGGTCCGGGTGGCACGTCGACAGTTCTTGGCGTGGGCGGCATCGGATAAATATATTGTCTGTACTAGGTAGGGGGTGCGTATTGGGCAAAGGTTGTGGCCACGGCCGGTGGTGTGGTGGGTGGCACCGGGACACCATAGGAATCACGCTACGCATAGGTCAGCGCTGGTGCATAAGTCGGTTGCAATGGTGTCTGGGTGCACGAGGCACTCCGTAGTAATCATGGGTATCGTACAATGGCGCATGGGTCGGCGGTGGTCTGTACGGGGCCATATTCATTGGAGGGGCTAGTGGGCAATATGGCTTCTCACGTGCCGGTAGATGGCCATTCGTGGTCAGCAGAATGTAAGTATCACGTGTCAGGTATTGTGCAGGGGTCAGCTCGTAAGGTCAGCCCTGGTAGTCATGACAGGGTCCTCCCAAGTAGGGATGCCTCCTTTCATTGTGAAAACCTTTACTCTGAGTAATGATGCGGTCGATCATGGCAGTAGTACCGGTCTTCATTGTGTCACAGAGGACGGTATCAGCCGACAGGTGGTGATCAATGTCATTTTTGTCCCCATGGCGTCTGACGGGGCTGATAGGGGTGCGTTGGCTGATCAAATTGTCGAGGTGGCATGTTGAGGGGTGGCTAGGACTCTGAGCTATCTTCAGCTAACGCTTTCCCGGGATGTTGGTTGAAGTCATCCGCTCGTGGTGGAGTGAGGTGGGAACACGATGCCGACGCATGCGCTGGTGGTAATACGGTCTATCCTCGATCATTAGACCGAGGTGAAGGCACGGTCATCAGCAGGCCACTAAGGGGAGTAGGGTACTTTAGAGGGGATACCCAACTATCTCGAGTAGAAGACTCGGCCTTGATGTGGTTAGGAGAAGCAGCCTGAGGATGTTCTAGAACAGGGTCATCCGGGGAAGATCCAAGATATGGGGACAAAATTTTCTGTGTGTTTATATAAAGAAGTCCTAATGGGGAGGTTGTTGTTGGGTTATAGAGGCTTTGATATGGATAAAAAAAATTAAAACATTCTGCAACGTAAGACTTTAATGGAATCGAACAGCATCGATAAAACCATGAAACAAAGTACTTTTTCACGGATCGCATTCATGATTTCTTGGATCCTGGCGCGAGACGATTCGAACTGCTCAAGTGTGCAGCATCTAGATGTATTCACGCCATCGTCGGCATCTCGAGTCTCCTCCTCCTCATTAACTAGCCCCGTTCAATCTCCGTAGTCCTGATCGCATCAGGGATGGAGAAGAGGAAAGGCCCCTGAGCAATTCTTCCTGGGTGAATTTCGTTCAGGGTCTTCCCTATTTATATTAAGTGGTATCTTTCATAAAAACCCCCAAAACTTAAGTATATCTATCGACATCCAAAAGACCATTTGCATGTGACCCTCTAGGCCCATGTATCACTCTAGTAAATGACTCCAACCGCCCAATAACCTTTATTGGCCTTCCAAATTAATTAACTATATCATCATATAGATTGATGAACATCAAAACTATTTAACCCAATCGATGGGTCGAGTCTCCAACACGTGGGGTGCCAAGCTACACCTCATGTTCTAGAAGATACAAAGAGTATAGACTCACTCATGGAACCTGTTTGTCATCAGTTACCGTGTAAGTATAATCCCTCATCCCTTGACGCTCCATGGATGACTTAGGGTATGGTTCACTATCAAACGCTAATCGATCATCTGAGTTAGCAAAGATGCATTCGGAAATCATCAAATAACCCTTTTACAATATTTCTCTGACTTGGCCAAGGACTTCATCGCATTGTCTTCCTTGAGCTGTCACCTCTAATACCGAGGGTGGATAATCCCATATTAACCAGTCAATCATCTTTGTAAACTTCTTGATGCACCCGAAATAGGACTGTTTAGAATCCCATGTATTAAGAATAATTGGAACTTTTCAAAGTACAACCATACGTCCACGAGACGTCTTTGGTATCTCAAGTCTATGGACCACTTATACAACAGTGATGTTCAATAACGTGATTGACAGTTCGGCATAATACCATTTAGGGATTCATACAGATCAATTTGGTGAACTCTTTCCACTAAAGAGCAGCCACTATCTATCATTAGTGTCTCCACACTAATGGCTATGGGACCGGCCATATTCATCATACGAGTGATGCTAGATAGTGCTATTTTATGCGGATACTTTGATGTCCTTCTCGTGTATCCTTTGATAAAAATGTTTAGAACACATGCTTAAAGACTAGTGATCTCACTATTATGATCTCAACATAATTCACTAAGTCTGATCACATATTCATGGACTTCATTATAAGCATCACACTAGCATTATCATGAATATGTTCTATTAATGAACATGGAACGAGATGTGAAATGTGTGATTGGCTTGCTGGTGACATATATTTCCATCACTTGTGGTACGGATATGCCACACTAGCTTCTTTTGAAGTATATCTTGAACATCTTAAGGCCGCCTAACCCCCCTCGAGCAGACCCAACCAGATAAGAGCATACAAAGCCTCTCCACGGACTAAAGAACAGTGAGAGATATAGGTGCACTACTAAGGATGCTCATGAGGACAGGAAGCATGAGTTGTATGCACTCCTAGAGGATGGAAAATAAAGTTTTCATCCTCCAAGTTTCTTTCTTAGCTTGGCCAACATGTCCCAAAATAATGATATCGCGTGAGGCCAAGAAAGATAGAGCATCCAAGATAATTGTGAGGTTGGTATTCTTTTGGTTTTTATACCTTGGTTCATCCATGTAAAACATGATTCCATGGATGTGGAAGTGTGTTAATCGATTCATAATTGATCTTTGAAAACATACATTAAATGTACTTGTGGGGAACTTTTTCCACCCTTAACTTTGCCACTCTGAGATCGTTCTGAATTCATTCAAGTGTCCGGACTCTAGAAGTATCCACGCGATCACTTGGCGCTTGGATCTCCATTTCTTCTTCTTCAACTCTCCTTGAAAATCATGAAGATCTTCTCACCATGAAGCCACTCTCCTTGGTTGAGTGGAGAAAGGGGGGGCTCTAAAATTTGACTGGCCTAGGTGCTTGAAATGAGTTCCCCTTCCATATTTATATTTTACATAAGTTTTTCTAAAAACCCATAAAATAAAATATATTCACCAATGGCCTTATGATCTTATGCGTGTAACCCTCTAGGCCAAGTATCATTCTAGTTAATTACTTGAGTGGCCCAATAACAATTAATGACCAACGTTATTAATTAACTATATCGATATATAGATTAATTCACTAAAGATTAATTTAACCCAATCGATAGGTTAAGTTTCCAGCTAGTGAGGTACCAAAATACGCCTCATGCTCTAGAAGATACCGAGTAGTGTTTGAACTCTCTCATGAACCTGTACCGTCATCAATTACCGTATAAGTATAATCCATCATCCTCGCGAGACTCTCGAATGACTTAGGGTATGATTGATTTCAAACCCTCATCCATCGTTCGATTAGTACTGATGTGTAACGAGAATCATTGGAGAACGCATTCTCCAATATCCTCACTACCTAGCCTAGGATTTTTCTGCATCTTTTTCCTTGAGTCAATCACCTCTTACACCGAGGGTGGATGATCCCATCTTGACCACTCAATCATCTCCATAAGCTTCTTACTACATCCGATCACTAACTTATTTGAATCCCATGATTAAAGGCTCAAAAGTCATAGTCAAAATGTAGTCGTCCACTCACGAGATGTCCTTGGTGTGTCAGGTCAGTGGATCACTTATACAACCGTGACTTGAAGCAACCTGACTGACGTTTAGGTATAATACCATTCAGGGATTCATATGGATCAATTTAGTGAACTTGCTCTCCAAAGAGCATCCACTATCTATCCTTAGCCGTTCCACAATAATAGCCACAAGATCAGTTATACTTGTCGTATAAGTAGGATCCGATAGTGTTATTCTATCTGGATAATTCAATTTCCATCTCGATTATCCATCGAATAGGAGTTTTTAGAATACACGTTTAAAGACTAGTGATCAATGTATTATAATCCATCATAACTCACTAGGTCATTGCACATACTCATGGACTTTATTATAATCCTCACACCGGAATAACAATGAACATAATATTTTATTCAATGAACTTAAATAAACATGGTGGTGTGATTGGCTTGACAGTCACATAATATCCATCACTTGTAAGTAGCGAGTGTAATGTTGGATGATGTGAGAGCATTGTACGTTTGTAGATAAACCTACCATGAAGCTTCTCTTTGAGGCATTGACGACCTGCCCTAGGCCCCTATGGACGCAATAGCTACTCTCATAAGCCCTTTAGTGGATAAATGTTGAGCGGACATCAACATTGAACAAGCAATGTACTAAACTCGCACACTCGTGAGTGAGAGGCACATTCTATTATGGGCCTCTCGTATTTTACCCTTTTTTGGATTCTATGTGGGCACTCTATCTGCTTCTTCTATTGGTGTTGAGCACTACTTCTTGTTTTCTGAGGCTCACCAGCTACATGTGGTATGAACGTTAAAGTTATGGAGTTTCTTCACTCCACACTACCAAAGGACATTATACTCTGCATAAGCAAAAGTAAAATTGACAAGAGAAGCAACGAAATACTTCATAACACATGTTTTAATCACAATCAAGTCCAAGTAATGGAACTTCATTATCAACTTCATAAGATGAAGAAAGGTAATATGTTGATTGATCAATATGTGAAACACTTTATATCTTATGCATCCAATCAGGCTGATAATTGTCGAGCTCAAGGATCATGTGCATCTAGTCAGGCTCCGAGAAGAGGTTATTACCAATATAGAGGATACTACTAAAGTCATGCTTGAGTAAGGGGTAGGAATCATATATCCCAGCCAAGGTGCCAGTTATGCAATCAATTTGGATATTGAGTTCAAAAATTCCCTGACGTAAAAATAATTATTCAGGCCTAGATGCCAATGGCACACAATCCGGAACCACATTCATGAAAAGTTGTATTTTTTGGAGAAAATATCAGTTAGCATGTGTCACTCCAAACTAGAGCATCCCCAACTTCAAACTCTAGTTTCAATCATCAATAATTTCTTTAATTTGATATGCCTGTCACTCATATTAAACCATATGTGACTCTTGCATTATTTCGAAGTCCCATAAACTCCTTTTCCCTATTACTAATCATGTTTTAAAGAAATATCTAGATTTGATTCGCTCAGATCTCTAGGGTTTGTCTTAGTTGTCCCTCATTCAGGTTACTCATATTATTATTTTTTTGCTGATGCTTTCAATAAATATACCTGGTTTTTATCCTCTTAAAAGAAAAAGTGATTTGTGTAAACCTTTATAGAATTGCATAATTGAGCTGAAAATAATATTAGTACCAAAATTCAATGTATCCCATATGATTGGGGTGGAGAGTATCATGCTCACTGCACACCTCTTAAAAACAAGGAAATCATTCATAGAGTGTCATGTCCTCACGCTCTTGGACAAAATGGTACGGCTGAAAGAAAACCCAGGCATTTGATTGAAACAACACTTTATTTACTTAATGAAGCATCTGCAATGAAGAAGTTTTGGGATGAACATGTTACTATTCCCACTTTTTTGAAAAAATGGTACAGTTGAAAAAAACCCAGGCATTTGATTGAAGCAACACTTTATTTACTTAATGAAGCATCTGCAATGGAGAAGTTTTGGGATGAACATGTGACTACTCCCACTTTTTTGACAAAATGGTACGGCTGAAAAAAACCCAGGCATTTGATTGAAACAACACTTTCTTTACTTAATGAAGTATCTACAATGAAGAAGTTTGGGATGAACATGTGTCATTCCCCCATTTTTGTCAAAATGGTACGGCTGAAAGAAAACCCTGGCATTTGATTGAAACAACACTTTCTTTACTTAATGAAGCATCTACGATGAAGAAGTTTTGGGATGAACATGTGACTATTGCCACATTTTTACGAATTCATTGATTATTAATGTTCTCAAAATTAAAGTTCCTTATGTTTTGTTTAAGACACAACCAGATTACTTTCAACTTTTAACTTTTTGCAGCTTATATTATGCATAATTCATACCTTATCCACAGAATACGCTTGAAGCAGTATCTGGAAATGTTTATTCTTGGGATATAGTTCTATGCATATGTCTCCCTTTATTAAATGGTAAGTTTTTTATTTAATAACATGTTATTTTGTATCAAAATACTTTTCGTTATGCATCTATATCTAGGAAAGAAAATCATGGATTACTCGGATCTCATCCTGGAAATAAATATAATTTTCATAAATGTTTGGGTTCGTTATATGATATTTTTATAGAAATTATCTCATCTCAAGTTTCTGGAGTGGATAATAAAAAAGGTGAGCACATATTTTTCATTCAGCGAATCCATCTCATGATTAATTTATATCTTCTAATGAAAATAATAAAACTTTGGAAATTAAAAGTGACTCTTTAATGGAAGCTGATCAAGATGTTATTTGAACTTTAGATCAAACTCCTGAACCTGGAATAACTTCCAAAATAAGGACCCTCCTAGATGGCTATGAATAGGAAGGAGCCGAATCTAAAGGCCAGTCATCATCATGCTCTTATTAAAAGGCAAAATCTAGATCTAAATGTTTTAACTTTTATTCTGTTAAACATCATAGCTTGCATCCAAAGTTAGTTTTTGGATGCATATACAAATGACATAGGTTCATCAATTTCAACTACATTAGCCGACAATAAACATCCCATGGCATGTTTATTTTCAGCTAATGTAGTTGAAATTGATGAACCTATGTCATTTGTATATGCATCCAAAAACTAACTTTGGATGCAAGCTATGTTGTCTACTCTGGATGTAATTTGATGTAGATGGGTTTATAAATTAAAGTATAAATATACTGGAGACATAGACAAATATAAAGCTTGTTTGCATTAAAAATGGTACAACCAACAGGAGGGTTTTGATTTTACTGAAACCTATTGTCCAATTATCAAGCACACTACAATATATTTTTAGTTTCATTGGCTATGATGAATGACTAAAAAATTCATGAATGTGGTGTGTAACACATGCTTGCATAGAGACTTAAAACAACTTACATGGAACAGCCACCAGGTTTAAAAAATAAAAATGTTTTGAATCATGTTTGAAATCTTAAAAAGATAATTTATGGTTTCAAACAATCGCCCAGTGTTTGGTTCATGAAGTCAACTGCTTACCTTTGGAATCTTTGATTTTTCGGATAAAAAACTGATACCTCTTTATTTTTAAAATCTCAACAGAACCCAGTTTTATCTGTGTGGATTGTGTATTAATAATATGTCCAAATACTTCAGATATTCTAAATTTGTGATTAAAGATATGGGTCTTGCAAATTCCAACAGTCTACAGATTAAATGCAGTCTCAAGGAAAGTCATCTTGAACCGAAAACACAAAAATACATTTTAGTTCGTTGAAGAGATGTACAATGATCTTAACCATACTCTCGCTCTCATCTCATATTCTCCATAACTCTCTTCTCTCGTCTCTAATTTTCTATAGATCTACCCTGTTCCACCCTACTTACTAAGAACACAGAGATCCATTCTTCATCTTCTTCTCTCTCTCCTCTCATCTCTGGTCTCTCGTCTCTCATCTCTCTCCCTCCCCCCTAGCTCTCTCTCTTTCTTTGTCTCTATGTCTCTCTGGCTATATGTATCTGTCTCTCTCTCTTCGTCTCTCACATTGCCCAAATTACTTGATCTCACACTCCACTTGGGGGAACATTATCTTGGATCTGCAATGAGGCCTTCGTTGGAATCAAATTTTTCATACCCAGGAGGAATTGATGGAAATCCAGATGTCATTGTCGCTAATCGGGATTGATAAACTTTGCATGAGGAGTCGCATGATGATGAGCTAGATGCTTAATTAATAACACCAAGTCGGCCTACGGCCACAAGGAATGCTGGGATGAGTGTGATGTGTTCAACAGGAATATTTGAACTCCCTTGTCTCCTGAACCTCATTCCATATTGGTAACTTTATCGACGTAAAGGAAAATGGAGCAACCACTGAACTTGAAGATCAAGAACAAGACACTGGCCTTGAAGACTCACAGGGAATGACATCTGATGAAGTCATTGAAGGGGAGGACAATGTGCAAGATATTGGGCACAAATTTAATGAAGATCACACGAGTGACCTTAAATATGAGAGCAAGGAACTAGTTGGATACTTTGACGAATTCGATGACCCAGGGAGGAAGTGCACAATGATGCTATGTCAGATCAAGAAAACCATAAAGAGGTGGAGAACACTAATGTTCCTACGGAAGAAGAAATTTATCAAGAAGGCAATAGAGGAGTCATGAGGGAAAACGTCACAGTCATAGACGCGTGTGACACGAGTTTCTCCAACACGGGAAGAAAAATGGGAAATACGTAACACTTCCCTCTCACACTCTATCTCCATTTCTCTGTCTCTCTCTTTCCCTTGACATTTCTCCTCCACATATGCCCTCTTTTCTATCTAATCTTTCATCCTCTCAACCAGCCACCATTCTTGACTATTCTACATCTCATTTCCCTCATTAATTCACTTTTTTCCTCTCTTATCTATAACTGCCAAATTTGACTTTTGAAAAACCTCTCTTTAATTGCCTCACATAATTTTCTTCCACAAACACTATCAAACACAGCTCTTCTCTGTACTGTTTTCTCTTAAACCATCTATGATTATATTTACTTTGTAATTGCACATTTTCTTTCCATCTAAAAGGGCTATGAGACTGTCTGTAAGAACACTTTTGTTCGGGTTTATAGTGATTTTTTTTATTAGAGAAGAGTGTTTGTCTGGTGATAATGACAACAGAAATGACTATTGTGACGTCTTGTCTTCAACATGGATCAGCTCCTCTAGGGTTCCTCCCTCCTTTTCTTACATACCTTATCTTATTACATCATCTTCTTAACATTTTATCCTTGACATCATTGACCTCACTCCCTCATCTCACCCCATAATCTCCATCTTGCCTCTCATTTTCTCCGTTTCATATTTTATCCTTATCCCATCTATCTTATGAGTTCACTATCACTACTTCACTTCCACCCTTCTCGCACTACACGTGTTTATCTTCTCTTGCATCCGATTCTTTCACTCTCATTATATATGTTTCTCACACCTTCTCCTCTTCTCATTCGTACCCTTTTCCAAGGTGCCTTATGACACATTAATTTTGAGATAATTGTTAGTTCATGATAATCAGTGATTTGCTCAAAGTGGATGTTTGACCTTAGGAATCCTTTTATGTTTAACTTTAATTGGGTATTTTGAATCTTCTACTTTTATTAAATGAGGGATATTATAGTCGTTCCCTATTTTGTCCTTATTTAAGTTCATACTTGTCTCACGTCACTCTCTCTCTCCTCTCTCTTTCTCATCCTTCTCTCTCATCTCTCTCTCACACTTCTCTCTTTTATAATCTTCTGCAGTTCTCTCTCCCTCTCTCTCTCTCTATGCTTCTCTCTCTCTCTCTATGCTTCTCTCTCTCTCTCTATGCTTCTCTCTCTCTCTATGCTTCTCTCTCTCTCTATGCTTCTCTCTCTCTCTATGCTTCTCTCTCTCTCTCTCTCTCTCTCTCTCTCTCTCTCTCTCTCTCTCTCTCTCTCTCTCTCTCTCTCTCTCTCTCTCTCTCTCTCTCTCTCTCTCTCTCTCTCTCTCTCTCTCTCTCTCTCTCTCTCTCTCTCTCTCTCTCTCTCTCTCTCTCTCTCTCTCTCTCTCTCTCTCTCTCTCTCTCTCTCTCTCTCTCTCTCTCTCTCTCTCTCTCTCTCTCTCTCTCTCTATGCTTCTCTCTCTCTATGCTTCTCTCTCTCTCTCTATGCTTCTCTCTCTCTCTATGCTTCTCTCTCTCTCTATGCTTCTCTCTCTCTCTCTCTCTCTCTCTCTCTCTCTCTCTCTCTCTCTCTCTCTCTCTCTCTCTCTCTCTCTCTCTCTCTCTCTCTCTCTCTCTCTCTCTCTCTCTCTCTCTCTCTCTCTCTCTCTCTCTCTCTCTCTCTCTCTCTCTCTCTCTCTCTCTCTCTCTCGCTCTTCTCTCCTTTATACTATTCTACAGTCTTACCGCGGTCCAACCCTTCCAACCCATTTCCATATCTGATGAAGAGGAGTTTTACTCACCATCAAAGCGCCACTCGAGCCACGCCAGCAAAGCGCCCGCCAATAGGAAGATTAATAAGAGTAGTCTAGTAAGAAACGAACACGTACCCTATACTCGTTAAGAGACTTAGAAAATAGGATTAAATATAGGAAAAGATAGACGGTTAGGATTCAAGATAGATTGGAAAAACAGATAGACGGCTACGATTCAAGATAGATAGGAAAACAAATAAACGGTTGCGATTCAAAAACAATATAGCCGTTATAACCTATTATAACGGCCAGGATCGTTCGTAACATACCTATAGTATCACATTAAGCTACTATAAGTACGAACCAACATGTACACTTTAATTTTGCGGAATATAACGATCTTAACGGCCTCAGTCTTTCTCTTCTTGCGATCTCTTCCTTCTCTTCTTCATCCGTTCTTTCTTTACTTTCTTCTTTCTTGACATCCGAGGCACAAGCATTCTCAACAATATCCTCCGGCAACCAACTAACAATTCTCTCACCCAATCCTCGAGCAACCTGGTTTATTTCCTGCCTCTCCATCATCACTTCCACAAACTTCAACAAGATTAAACACTCCTCCGCACCAGAGAAACCCCCGAGAGGAACAATTATTAACGAGACTCGCACAGACAAGGACTTGTAAAAAACACGCTGAAATCCCTCCTAATCTCGAGAAAGGTCAGCAAGTAAGCCCAGCAGGCACCAACCTGCCGTAGAAGTTAAGTATCCTCGAGCAACCTGGTTTATTTCCTCCCTCTCCATCATCACTTCCGTAAACTTCAACAAGATTAAACACCATTCCCCACCAGAGAATCCCCCATGAGGAACAATTATTAAAGAGACTAGCACAAACAAGGCCTTGTAAAAAGCACGATGAAATGCCTTTTAATCTCGAGAAAGATCAGCAAGTAAGCCGGGGAGGCACCGACCTGCCGCAGAAGTTAAGTATCCGAGCAACGTCCCAGGGGATGCGGACGAAGCCGAGATACCCAAAATTCGCAGCAACGCAGAGGCAAGACGCGGCCAGCGAATCCGGCAGTCTGTCGAGCTGAAGGCAACAAGCGAAGCGCAGATACCTTCGCGAGAATCTTCGCCCGTAAACGACCGAAGCGCACCTTCCCAACCCGCGAGCCTGAGATAGGCAGAATCTGAAAGGCCCAACTGGCCGCCTTCGTAGAGCCGGCGGCGGTGGACTGACAGGTGGCGGTGGCGATGGAGTTACCAACGGAGGCGGAGATGGTGTA
The DNA here is from genome assembly GCF_029677425.1 of Wolffia australiana. Classification (NCBI taxonomy): domain Eukaryota; kingdom Viridiplantae; phylum Streptophyta; class Magnoliopsida; order Alismatales; family Araceae; genus Wolffia; species Wolffia australiana. The sequence goes on along the minus strand of NC_135839.1, from coordinate 2,498,256 downwards.
ACTGGCGGAGGCGGCGGCGGACTGACAGGTGGAGGTGGCGACGGAGTTACCGGCGGAGGCGGCGGCGAACTGACAGGTGGAGGTGGCGATGGCGGAGGTGGCGACGGAGTTATCGGCGGAGGCGGCGGCGAACTGACAGGTGGAGGTGGCGATGGGGGACGCGGTGGGGGAGTAACTGGAGGAGGGGGAGGCGGACTGACAGGTGGAGGTGGCGATGGAGTTACCGGCGGAGGTGGTGGCAGAGTTACCGGTAGAGGCGGCGGAGGACTGGCTGGTGGCGGTGGCGATGGCGGAGGTGGTGAAGGAGTTACCGGCGGAGGACTGGCAGGCGGTGGTGGCGATGGCGGAGGTGGTGGAGGAGTTACCGGCGGAGGACTGGCAGGTGGCGGTGGTGGAGTTTGAGCGGAGATGAACGAGAAGAAGAGCAAGTTAAGTAGGAAACTTACGGTGGACTCCATTCGTGAAGAAGAGAAGCGCGAAGAAGTGTTGTTAGAAGGGAAAGGAATTATGATGAATTTATAGCGGAAGTGTGGAAGGGCTGTAGATAGGATTAGATCTTTCCACTTGTGGAGATGCGATCTTTGACGTTTGAATGGATTTAAGAGCAGACTGGGAGAGTCAGCTGCGGTTCGTTTTCTTATTTATCAGCAGTGATTAGATGCGACATTCCAGCCGGTGGAGTATCGTCGGCGTCGCTGTCGAGTTTTTAAGAGTAACAGCGGTCAACTTTCTCTCTCTATATCTCTCTCTCCGTCTGTCTAGCTCTTTCTCTCTATATCTTCCGCTCTCTTTCTCTCTATATATATCTTTCTCTCTGTGTCTGGCTCTCTCCCTATATATCTTTGCTCTCTCTCTATATCTTTCGCTCTTTCTCTGACTGGCTCTCTCTCTCTATATCTTTCGCTCTCTCTCTGTCTGGCTCTCTCTCTCTATATATATGTGTCTTTCGCTCTCTCTCTCTCTGTCTGGCTCTCTCTCTCTATATATGTGTCTTTCGCTCTCTCTCTCTGACTGGCTCTCTCTCTCTCTATATCTTTCGCTCTCTCTCTGTCTGGCTCTCTCTCTATATATATATGTGTCTTTCGCTCTCTCTCTCTTTCTGGCTCTCTCTCTTTCTGGCTCTCTCTCTATATATATGTGTCTTTCGCTCTCTCTCTCTGTCTGGCTCTCTCTCTCTATATATGTGTCTTTCGCTCTCTCTCTCTCTATATATATGTGTCTTTCGCTCTCTCTCTGTCTGGCTCTCTCTCTCTCTACATATGTGTCTTTCGACCTCTCTCTCTGACTGGCTCTCTATCTCTATATATATGTGTCTTTCGCTCTCTCTCTCTGTCTGGCTCTCTCTCTATATATATGTGTCTTTCGCTATGTCTCTGTCTGGCTCTCTCTATATATATGTGTGTCTTTCGCTATGTCTCTGTCTGGCTCTCTCTCTCTATATATATGTGTCTTTCGCTCTCTCTGTCTGGCTCTCTCTCTCTATATCTTTCGCTATGTCTCTGTCTGGCTCTCTCTCTCTATATATATATGTCTTTCGCTCTTTCTCTGGCTCTCTCTCGCTATATCTTTCGCTCTCTGTCTTTGTCTGGCTCTCTCTCTATATATATGTCTTTCGCTCTCTCTCTGTCTGGCTCTCTCTCTATATATATACCTTACGCTCTTTCTCTATCTATGTATCTATCTTTCTAGCTGTCTCTCTATATAAATTTTGCTCTCTCTCTCTCTATCTTTCTCTCCCTCTCTGTCTCGCTCTCTCTAAATATCTTTCGCTCCTCTCTCTGTCTCTCGATATATATTTATCTCTCTCGCTGTCTCTCGATATATATCTCTCTATCTCTCTCGCTCTCTCCCTATATATCTTTCGCGCTTTCTCTCTCTATCTCTTTCGCTCTCTCGATATATATTTCTCTCTCTCTGTCTATCTATCTCTATCTCTATATACACATACCTCTCGCTCTCTCGCACTCTTTCACACTCTATCTATCTATGTATCTATCTCTCTCTTTCTATTCTCTCTCTATCTATCTATCTATCTATTTATCTCATTCCCTCTTTATATATATCTCGCTTTCTCTCTCTTTCTCTCATTATCTCCCTCTATCTATCTTTCTTGCTCTCTCTCTATCTCTTTTTCTCTCGTTATCTCACTCTTTCTCCCTTGATCTATCTATTTATCTATCTTTCCTTCTCGTTATCTCTCTCCATCTTTTTATCTTTCTCTCTCTCTCTCTCCGTCTCTATCTTGCTCTCTCTCTCTTTCCGTCTCTCTCTCTCTCTCTCTCTCTCTCTCTCTCTCTCTCTCTCTCTCTCTCTCTCTCTCTCTCTCTCTCTCTCTCTCTCTCTCTCTCTCTCTCTCTCTCTCTCTCTCTCTCTCTCTCTCTCTCTCTCTCTCTCTCTCTCTCTCTCTCTCTCTCTCTCTCTCTCTCTCTCTCTCTCTCTCTCTCTCTCTCTCCATCTCTATCTTGCTCTTTCTTTCTCTCTCCGTCTCTATCTTGCTCTCTCTCTCCCCCCCTCCCTCTCTCCACATATATCTTCTTCCTACTCTTGTCCCCTGTAGAACGAAAATAGAGAAATATTGAAAATTCAATGCTTCATTTAAAACTAGGACAAAAATATTTCTATCCATACAGTCCATCGAGACAGCATGTAGGCCATAAATCACAGTTCCACATACTGAGAATTCTATAACCCCTCGTCATTTGAAAATAACAATGAAAAAGAATGTTACAAAAGGAATGTAAAGTATAATGGAAATTAATTGTTTTGCTTCGTACTCCAACCATTATCATTTTACTCTTGTGTATACATTGTTTCACCACTAACATGTTGGATAAGAGCATTAAATAATAGGAAAGTGAGTGATTTATGAACAATTTAGATGACTCCCTCTCATTTTTTTTGCAGATTAAGGTTTGAAACAATATATCAGGCCGTGGTATCAGAGACAAGAGTTTTTAGGGGGTGCTCGACGAATTTTAATATCTCCAAGGGCTGATGTAGCCAATAAATCTATGTTGTTGAGTTTGCATAAGCCGAATTCTCATCCTCATTAAAATACACAAAACAATAAGTTAACCCATTGATTTCCTTGAGATTAATGATTGAATCTAATAGAAACTACATATCCCATCGGTATCAACTTGCTAGAGAGAAGCAACCACTGACTACATCATGTAGCTGATACTTTGACGGGGTTTATATAGGTGTGAATCAACTTTTCCTCCATAGTTTTTCTAATTTTGTGCAAAACATAGGCCATGTCTAAACTATAAAGAGTTATATCCATGAGCTTTCCAATTAGGTGCTTATATAGTGATGGGCCATCTAATGTGTTTTGTTCATTGTGGTTTTTGTGTCAGGTCCATTATCCCATTGGATTTGTTATTAAGAAGGCCCGAATTATTGAGAAATTAGAGTGGATAATTTTGTAGGGAGAGGACATCTATCCTTCACACCAAACATGCTAAATCATAAATTATGGTGAAGAATAATCTTCTCCCTGTCTTCTAATCGAACTTCCAGAGAGAAAGAGAGGTCGGGGTCAAGTAGGACAGAGTAGATAACTCGGAAGGAATGGGAATAGGAGGAGAGAGTCCCATGGTTTCCAATAGTAACAGTCTATACATTATTTATATAAGTAGGCCACAGAAGAAGTAGATGGCATCCATTTAAACAAGAGATAGGAGGATCATGACGGTGGGTGTTGCCATTGTCGTACATGTTGTTGCCGTCCTTATCCTGAATATGTGTCGATGGCACTCCCCTCCCCCAGCTTTGATAGTTGCAAGAGGAAGATGAAGGCATTCAAAAAGATAAAAAAAAAGAATAAAACATTCAATCAGATCATGAACAAGAATATAAAGATAATGAAGAGAAATCTCAACTCAATTTATCGGCTGATGTGAAACGACGACGGCCGGGATCGATCGGCGCGTTTCACGTCACAGGGTTATGATGCGAATGTATGGGATGTAAGCCGAATGATGAGAAAATACGAATGAGCAGATAAGGACTTGACGGATAACGACGTCGGCCGTACCGATCAATGAGAGACGAGTGATCCTAAGATCAAACTCCCAATGACCCGCTGGACCTACTAGACGTCTACTAAGTGAGGGGCATCTAACAGCCCTGGAGCGTTCGGCGTCCAAGTCGGATGACAGTCCATCTACCACAAGAATCCCTATGCTCGACAAGGTGGCTAGTCCTATCCGATGATGTTCGAGAATATCACGGTAGCGGACGCGATAGGGGAAGATGAGATTGTCGAAGATAATAATACTGGAGTTTATAGAGGGGAGACGAGACTGACCTTTGTATCGCTTAGTCCAAGGCGTCCAAGTCGTCGAGCGGATGCTTAGTGTCGGGTCGTGCGGACGAGTGTCGTTGACGAGGACAAAACTGGGTGCGGACGGTGCGGTCGTAACTACCAGCAGAGAGCTGAGTCCACGGGTGGCGTGCAACAAAAGTCGGAGCAGAGGGCGCACAAGGCGCGCGCTTGGCTGGCGCACGGCGTAGTCGTGTGGGCGGGCAAGACAGCGAACCAAGTATCGTGGGAATAGTCGTGGGGGTGGGGCAGAAAACCAAGTAATCGGTTATGGCGTAGAGGGTGGGAATCAAGAAATCAAGAAAGATGAGGGCGAAGGGGAGAACGAAGGGGAATCAAGGAGATATGGTGAGATCAAGAAATCAAGAAATCATGAAATCAAGAATTCAAGAAATCAAGAAATCAAGAAATCAAGGGGAAAGAAAGTGGGCGATCAAGAAAGACAAGAGGATGCGGTTGGGAATCAAGAAACGATGGGGAAAGGAGGGTGGGCGATCAAGAAAGGCAAGACGAGGCGGTTGGGAATCAAGAAACGATGGGAGAAAGGAGGGTAGGCGATCAAGAAAGGCAAGACGAGGCGGTTGGGAATCAAGAACCGATGGGGGAAGGGGGGGGCGATCAAGAAAGGCAAGACGAGGCGGTTGGGAATCAAGAAAGCGATGGGGAAAGGAAGGTGGGCGATCAAGAAAGGCAAGACGAGGCGGTTGGGAATCAAGAAACGATGGGGAAAAGGGGGGGGCGATCAAGAAAGGCAAGACGAGGCGGTTGGGAATCAAGAAACGATGGGGAAAGGAGGGTGGGCGATCAAGAAAGGCAAGACGAGGCGGTTGGGAATCAAGAAACGATGGGAAAAGGGGGTGGGCGATCAAGAAAGGCAAGACGAGGCAGTTGGGAATCAAGAAACGATGGGGAAAGGAGGGTGGGCGATCAAGAAAGGCAAGACGAGGCGGTTGGGAATCAAGAAACGATGGGGAAAGGAGGAAAGAGGGGAAATTCAAGAAATGTGGGAGGGTGTTCAAGAACGGTGGTGGGGTGGAGCAAGAACGAAGAGAAGGGGGGTATGGATCAGGAATGGTGGAAGGGTGGAAAAAAAGGTACCAAGAAATGGCTTTCTTGAACTGTAACAACCAAGAACGCTCCAAGAAAGAGGAGTTCTTGATGGATCTGGGGTGTGCTCCCTCGGTGGAGCAGATTTCCCAGGTTGATGACGTGTCGGCGACGCTTCTTGAATCTCCCAAGACCCCCGGAGTAATCTCGACGAAGGCCTCTTTCGATTCTTGATGGCGGCGACTTCTTGAAACTCTTTCCTCGCACCGGAGTGATCTCGACGGCGCGCTTTAACACGTCTCCCTCGGAGTGATCTCGACGGAGAGGCGTGGGCTCTACCACGGAGTGATCTCGGCGTGGGGTGGGGCTAGCCAAACCCCTACACTACTCTCTCGATAGGGAGGCGAATTGTGAATAAACTTTTCAACAATGACTCCCAGGTGTTCCTTGGGCATGTCATCCCCTTATATAGTGAGGATGGGTGCCAAGTGAGCGTGGGAAGGGCGAACCGTCGCGAGGCGTGGTTCGGCCTCCCTTACAAATTCAAAATACAAACATAAAAAGTAAAAATGACGAGGACGGGGCCTAACAACATTGGCCCAGTCCACGAATCCAAAAATACAAACACACATGAAAATGAACATAAGTAAAAAGATAAAAGTTCTTACGCGGGGTACTTAAACCCCGGGTGGCGAGCGTCGGCGCGAGCTGCTCGGCGTGGCTGACGACATCCCATCGCGTCATCCTCGAGATGGTTCTTCGTCATCGTGGCGTCGTCCTCAAGATGGTCCTCCATCATCGGCCTTCCTTTTTTAACAAGCTATCCTTCTCCCAGCACACTAACGATGAATTAGGACGGAGATCTGGAGAGTAAAATACAGAGGGAGGGAGATAGGAGTTGGAAAACCATAAAGAGAGAAAATGACGAGAGAGAGAGAGAGAGAAGAGAGAGAAGTCGGTGAGAGTAAATTAGAGAAAGAGAGAAAACAATAGTATAGATGTAGAGAGAGCAGAATAGAGAAGAGATGCAATACTTTGAATGGGCAAAGAGAGATGTGTTTTTGTATGTAAACGAGAGAGATAGAGAGAAAAGACTAAGTGTAATACACAAGAGAGAGCAAGATAGAGAACAATCTCACCACACTTACCCTTGGGCCGTGTGTAGTGAGTTTTTATCATCTGCGAAAAATTTGGGGGGTCAATTCATACTTTAACAATGCATTGGCCTTGATATATTGCGCTAAGTTAAGCAACATTCACCAGCACAAAGATATCTTTTGAGTTTACCAAAACACAAAGTACTGGGTCAGTCCCTTGAGAGAGAAAATTATGTCGTATATTGCCAATAGAATTTATAGAGTAAGTCTCACCTGGCTACGCCATTAGCACAACCTTGGTAGCTGGCCCTTGTGTTGGGTTCTAGAGGCCTTGACATGGATGAACAAATCAAAACATTCGTAGTGGAAGACTTGAACGGAATCAAAACAGCATCGATAAGACCATGAGACGAAGTACCTTTGCACGGATCGCATCCGTGATTTCTTGGATCCTGGAGTGAGATGAGTCAAGTTGCTCAAGTGTGCAGCCTCTAGACGTATCCACGCAATCCTCGGCATGCCAAATCTCCTCCTTCTCATTGATGAGCCCCGTTCAATCTCCGTTGTCGTCGTTACGTCATCTCGATCGCATCGGGGATGGAGAGGGGATGTGGGGAGAAGGGAGAAAAAGGGGAAAGGCCCCTGAACAATTCTGGCCTTGATGAATTTCATTCAGGGCCTTCCCCTATTTATACTTGATAGAAATAAATGTGATTGGCAAGCCAATCCCACATTCCACATCTCGTTCCATGTTCATTAATAGAACATCTTCATTATAGTGCACGTGTGATGCATATAATAAAGTCCATGAATAAATGATCGGACTTAGTGAATTATGATGCGATCATAATACAAAGATAACTAGTCTTTGAGCATGTGTTCTAAACATTCCTCCTCAAAGGATACGCGAGAAGGACATTGAAGTATCCGGATAGAATAACACTATCTAGCCTCACTCATATGATGAGTGTGGCCGGTCCCGTAGCTATTAGTGTGGAGACACTAAGGATAGATTGTGGGTGCTCTTCAATGGAAAGAGTTCACTAAATTGATCCGTACGAATCCCTGAATGGTATTATACCGAACTGTCAATCAGGTTGATTCACGTCACGATTGTGTAAGTGGTCCTTAGACCTGAGACACCAAAGACGTCCTATGGACGGACGGTTGTACTTTGGCTATGGCCAACGAGTCTCTAATCATGGGATTCTAAACGGTCTTAGTTCGGGTGCATCAAGAAGTACACGAAGGCGATTGAGTGGTCAAGATGGGATTGTCCACCCTCGGTATAAGAGGTGACAACTCAAGGAAGATGATGGGATGAAGTCCTTGGCGAATGAAGTGAAATATCGAAGAAGAGTTCTCCGTTGATTTCCGAATGCATCAGTACTAACTCGGATTGACAGATAAGGGTTTGACAGTTGACCATACCCTAAGTCGTCCAAGGAGCATCAAGTGGATGAGGGATTATATGTACATGGTAACCAATGATGAACAAGTTCCATGAATGAGTCGATACACACTCCTTTGTATCTTCTAGAACACGAGGTGTAGCTTGGAACCCCACGTGTTGGAGTCTTGACCTATCTATTGGGTTAAATCGATTTGATATTAATTAATCTATATGATGATATAGTTAATTAATTTGGAAGGCCAATAAAGATTATTGGGTCACTAGAGTCATTAACTAGACTGATACAAGGGCCTAGAGGGTCACACGCAAATGGTCTTTTGGACGTTGGAAGATATACTTAAGGTTGATTCATGTTAATTATACATAAACATCAATCAGGTTGATTCATGTCTTGGTTATATAAGTGATCCACTGACCTGAGACACTAAGGACATCTCGTGGATGGACAACTATATTTTGACTATGACTTATGAGTCTCTAATCACGTGATTCAAACAAGTCATAGCTCGAATGTAGTAAGAAGCTCACAGATATAATGAGTGGTCAAGACAGGATCATCCGCCCACAATATAAGAGGCAATTGACTCAAGGAAGATGATGCAGAAAATCCCTTGCCAGGGTAGTGAGGGTATTCGAGAATGTGTTCTCCAATGATCTCGTTATGCATTAGTACTAGTTGAATGATAGATTAGGGTTTTAGAATCAACCATACCCTAAGTTGTTCAGGAGTATCGCGTGGATGAAGGATTATATATACAGTAATTAATGACGGTAAAGGTTCCATGAGAGTGTTTGAACACTACAAGGTGTATTTTAGAGCACAAGGTATAGCTTGGCACCCCACAAGCTGCAAACTTAACTTATCGATTGGGTTAATCGGTCCTTAGTTAATTAATCTATATGTTGATATAGTCAATTAATAAGTTTGATTAAGAATTCTTTTTGGGCCACTAAACTTAGTAACTACAATGATACATGGGCATAGAGGATCACATGCATAAGATCATAGGGGGCATTAGTGAATATATTTTACTTACTAGGTTTTTCATAAAAACAAAAGTGAAATACAAAGGGTACCCATTTAAAGTACCCAGTCCAGCCAGAATTGGAAGCCCCCCTTTATCCACTCCGATCCCTTATCCACTCAACCAAGGAGAGAGTCCTCATGGTGAGAAGATCTTCAAGATTTTCAAGAAGAGTTGGAGAAGGAGAAGTGGAGATTCAAAAGCAACGTGACCACATGGATACTTCTAGAAGTCGGGTATGTGAACGGCTTTAGAATGATCTTAGAGTGAGAAAATTAAGGGTGGAACAAGGATCCCAAAAATTACATGTGATGTATTTTTTTTCAAGATTGAATTGGAATCAAACTCGCTTCTACTTCATGGAAAAACATGCTTTCCATAATTGAACTACAACACTAGAACCCAACATGCCTGCAAGCCTGTCAAGCTCCCTCGACGACTATCTCACCACTAATGTAGATGTTGGGCACAAGGCTGTTATGACACCAACCCAAATAGGTTAGGCCTCTAAATTTTATCAAAGTTATGCATCAAAAATTATATTAGGCTTCATTACATGATGTCATTAGTTTTTGTATGATTTTATACTTAAAATACTTTTCTAAGATTATCTCATTAAAATGTTTCATGATTTTATACTGATAATTTAAGTTAGTTTCAAACGATATAAAAGCATTATTATCTGCCTTGGTCTCCTCAACATGCAACAAGGCTAAAGATTTATGCAGTCATTTCACCTATGCAGTAGAAATACCCACAACTAGTTTTAAGTTAGTTTTGATCCCTCATGAATCAAGACATCTTCACGAGACTACTCATCATACACATATTTGGTGTGTCCATTTGTGAATTTAATTAAGCTTAAATTTTGATTTTCCTTTTAGAATGATCTTGATTCTGAAAATTGTTCATTCTTAGGTATTTTTAAGGATTTTTCTATCGTTATATATTAAAAGAAAATAATGTTTTGAAGTGGAATATTGTTTCATTATTTATATTATTCTGACATTAAAGGCATGAAGATATCATTTTTTATGTCAAGAATACATATTTTATATAATTTTGCACATTTTAATTTTAAATGAATTTATTAAAGGTTTGTGTGTTTAATCATTCCCAGTGTTCTATGTATCCATTTTATTGGATTAAATGGAAACCAATCAGAGATTTTTCTAATGATTGTTGTCTTTAATAATTAGGAAAATAAGCCCTTATGGCATCTCTAATTGTGATGTCATAATGGCCAATGGTTGATTGTCATTGCCTTTAGTTTTGTATTCGCAGGGCTGATTTGGACAAATGAAGAAAACGTTGTTTGAATTTTCAATAAATGATATGTGATTCTAAAGAAAATTAGTAACAAAATACCCATTTATTTAACTTTTGGAAAGGAAAAAATTGTGGTTGTTACACATGGCGTCCATGTGTAACTTCATCATTGGAGAAAAAGGCAATGCACACTAACATGGCATGCAAAAAAAGGCAACAATTAATGCATTTTTTATTTTTCATAGGGCAGGTGACAGCGTGTTATCTGAGGAAACTAATGGAGGTGTGGAGAAATGGCACACGTTAACATGACGCCACAGTGCGATATTGTAATATTTAATATTCTATTATTTTCTCTTTTATACAGAGATACACAATGCTTTACGAATTGTGGACTGGGAATGATGAATGAAATCATTACTAAACCCATTTCAGAGATAAAGATTTAAAAGAGTAAAACAATAGAGTTGACCTGATGGTGGCGGCGAGGATTAGGAGAGAGAAATATTTACACTGAATCAACAGTCAGGATTTGTCCAACTGAAGTTTTGATATCTGATGAAGGAGAAGGCTAATTGAGCTAAAATTTTAAGGGCAGCTTCCTCTTTCTCTCATCTATCCATCCTTATGTGCTGAATCTATAAGATGAGACCCCAATAATCATAAAAAAAAAATATTTCAAATTGCTACCTCCTTTGAGAGCCTGATTGAAAGAGAGTGAGGTTTTGAACATCCATCAGGTGTCCCTTGGTGTCCAAAGTGCTTGGAGAATATCAACAGGGATTCATGTATTACAAGGTCTCTGTGGTCTTTGAAAAACATAAGGACCTATGTTAAGTAATACTGGTTTACATTGACTTACCTCTAACACATCTATTAGGTTATTATCACCTTCTCACCACACTGTTTCCCTCATTTCACTATCTCACATTTATATGTATCTCCTATCACTCTTCTTGAATCACCATTAAAAAATTTTAAATCCCTAATCTATGTTACATGTCAAGATGACAAGTACTCATCACTATGTACCTAAATATACTTGCATGTCAGTTTTGTATAATTTTTTTGGTTAAATTCAAAAAATCCTAATGATAATTTTTTATTTTAGAAACTTCCTTGTAGCATCTGACCAAAATATTAAAGGACTGGCATCAATATAACACACGCCAACTGAAATTAGATGTATAATTTCATTTTACAGTATTTTATCTATTATGGTTTTCAACCTCATAATAATGATTATTTCATTTTTCAAAAACCAATTTTAATGATGTGGGTTTATTTTTATCATATTTTATTTTGCATTGGAATAGAAGACTTATTGATTGAAGTTGTTGATAAAGTGTTCTGGTTTTAACACACTTTGTGAATGTTCCTTGGATTTTATTAGGTTTCCACTATAAAACACCATGTGAATTTTTTAAGTGTCAAAAATCTTGAAGAAATTATCAAAAATCTTCTAGTCCAATTTTTTTTAAGTCTCAAAAGGTTATAATATAAATTTTATGAATTCATTTTTTATCAAAGCTAGAAGACTTTTATGAACATCGAGTGTTCCCAAATACCTCTATCAGCCAATGGGATACACCTTAATATATGTTTTCATCTCTATTATAGACTAGCCATGTATTGGAATTTTTTATATTTACTAGTGAATCAAGAGCTGAATTTAATTTGACTTAAATTTAATTTAAATTGATAACTGTTTGACAAATCCAATATATTTCCAAATCAACTTATAAACTATGTTCAAACCTTTCATGCTTAACACAACGAAATGGGAGATTATGTCTTATCCCCATAGTTTAAATTTTTTTCAAGTTACAAATGTAAAATTATTTTAACTAAACTATAATTAACCTACTTTGTCAAAACATAAATTCTCTATCCCCGTGAATATTTAATAAAACCCACCAGACTTAGAGTATGTCCACCAACATCTAAAAATCTTGTGTATGACTCTCTTGGTACATGTATTAGTATATTTTATTGGGTCAATCTTATGAATTTATTATATAAACATAAATATTAATATAATCAAGGATCAATTTCACCCAATCGATTGGTTATCTCTGGCATGTGGTATGCACAGATATACCTCGGGCCCTAGATGATGCAAAGGAGTATGTCAAATCACTCATGGAGCCTTCACCATCATTAGTTAGTGTGTATGTATAATCATTAATTCCCAAAAAACTCATGCATGAATTTGGTTATAGTAAACCTTCAATCCCAAATCTGTCCTTCAAGTTAATACTGATGCATGTTGAAATCATCAGTGAACACATTTTTAGTATTCCACAACACTAGCCAGGGATTTAATTATATTTTTATTCATTGAATTTATATCTTCAATGTGTCATTAGTGTCTTAGGTTTAAGGATCAATTACACAATTCGGACATGAATCATCAAATGATGTTTGGTATAATATCATTAGTTTGGATGATACCATCATTAAGACACAATCTCCTTCAAGAACTTATTGTATTTGACCTAGGATGGTTTGGAATCTATGAATAGAAAACTATAGGTTATAGTCAAAATACAACTGTCCATCCATAAGGTATCTTTTATGTCTCAAATCTAAGGACCATTCACACAATTGTGACATGACTCGACCTAATTGACATTTGGTATAATATCATTCAATGATTCATATGAAATGGTTCAGTGAACTCTTTTCCCAAGAGAATCTATTATATTAGCTTCATGTCAGAGCACTAATGGCTACGAGATAGGGCACACTTATTATTTGAGTGGATGTAAAGAGTGTAATTCAATCTTGAGTACCCTTTGAATAGTAATATATAGTGCACATGTTTAAAGACTAGTGACTGTAAACTTATGATCTCATGATGATTTACTCAAAGAATTCATGTATTCGTGGACTTTGATTATAAACATTGCATGGGATTATACTGAATATATTTATACTGATAAAATATTGAACTAGATGTAAAGTGTGTGGCCACATATGCTTATAATAACTTATTTTTGTGGAGAAGCCTTAAATTTATATGGATAATTAACTCATTAAAGATTACGTCAAGCACTGCTTACCATGTTCCTTCAGATATGCATAGATAATTTGTCATTCTATTTTATCATCGTATGATTCAAAATTTAATTGTAAGTCAATTTTTGCCTCTGTGGGATTTCTCCAAGTAAATCTACCTCTCCAAATGATATCTAAACTTTTGAAGCCCACTATGTACAAAAACAATCCTAACAAACTGTATTAAAAAGTTCTTCTACGAGATAGTCGAATGTAAAATTTTGTATCCATTTTTCTCACATAGAATTATTTGAAACTAATACAGACTATATATTATAATGAAGTCCATGAATAAAAGATCTGACTTATTGAATTATGATAAGATCATAATACGAAGATCACTAGTCTTTAAGCACGTGTTCTCAATATTCATATTTGAATAATACTCGAGATTAGTAAAGTATCTGGATAGAATAGTACTATCTAGTCTCATTCACTGAACTAATTCATAAAAATTTCCTGAATAGTATTATGTCAAACTGACATTCAGATTGGCTCATGTCAGGATTCTTTCAATGCTCCTTAGAAATGAGAGACTAAAGATGTCATATGGATGGATGGTTGTGCTTTAGTTACCCCCTACGGGTTCCTATCATTAAAATCTACAGATTCTTAGCTCTGATTCAACAAGAAGTTCATCAAGATGATTGAGTGGTCAACACGAGATGGTCGACCCTTGATATAAGAGGAGCTAACTCAAGGAAGATGATTCATGAAGTCCTCGGCATCATCTTCCTTGATAATTAGCATATGCATCAGTACTTACTCAGATGACTGATAATGATTTAAAAGTTGAACATACTCTAAGTTATCCTTGGAGCTTTAAGCACATTAGGATCTATATGTACACGATAACCGATGACAAAAAGGTTCTATTAATGAGTCAAAATGCTTCTTTGTATCTTCTAGAGCATGAGGTGTAACTTGGCACCTCACATGCTAGAAGCTCAACCTATCGATTGGATTAAATCAATTCCTCCTTACTTAATCTATATGATCATACTGATAATTAATTTGTAAATCCAATAAAGGTTTTAGGCCGTTGGAGAAACAAACAAGATTGATGCATGGTCCTACAGGGTCACATGCAAATGGTTTTTTATTCGTCAAAATATATACTTAATTTTTTGTGGCTTTATAAAAAGTTCCTAATTAGTCTAAATTGGGGCCAAGCCTTAAATTAAATTCACCTAAGCTAAAATTTTTCAAGGCCCTACCTTTCTACTTCTTCACTTTGCTCATTTCCATTCCTGATGCAATTAGGACAGCTTTACAGTGATGGTGGAGTGATAATGGGGCTCATCAAAATGAAGGAGAAGGTCCAATGTCCCAAGGATCATGTAGATACATTTAGTGGATACACACTTGAGCAGCTCAATACGTCTCGCTCAAGGAACTAAGAAATCATGTATATGATTTGTGCACATAAGATTTGATCCATTGGTTTTAGAATATCTTTTCATTTACGTTCATTCATCTAATACCTGAGTTGCTTTTACACACGTAAAGGTCATAGAACCCAACAGTATGGGAATCATCATATAAATGAACTAATGCATGTATTAATTTAATTTTTTAAGGAACATTTAGCTTATTTTAATTTTTTTTGGTGTTTGAGCTGTCTAGTAAACTTTAAATTCTTGAAATAAATACACATCACATTTGTGTTATCAGATTATCTATCATAGAATGTTTACCATCGTTAGATGTAGTTTCAATTGTAATACAATCAGGTCTCTTTTTTGTTACAAATTTTCAAGGGACTCCACGTGGTTCGTGGGGACCATGATAGAGATGGCATGTTATGAAAGGTGTTTCAATAGTTTCACATTGAGATGACATGTTATGAGCAAAACTTCCGAAATAAACCACTTTACCCACTGCTTTGGCAATTCTGAAAAAAAGATCATACATTGGATTCTAGTCCCTTGTCAATAATTCAGTTTACCCATAAGTTTTTGGATGATATGACAAGCAGAAATTAGGAAACTTACAAAATGAGTTTGTAGCTTGTTAAAAGTTTTCTGAAATGAGCTCACAAGTACACTTCCCTATTATAAATTATTAGTTACAGAACTTCGTGTTACTTCACTATCTTTTGATAAATATCACATCGATAACTCAAGCTAAATAGGATGTTTGGTAGGAATGAAATGTGCATACTTTACCAGGCAATTACTACTAGGATAGAATAGAACCTGTATGAGATTGACTACCCTTCAATAAAGTCAAGTTATATATGCTCCAAAATCTGGTCCACGACTAGTAGTGGTAGGAAAAACCCATCAGAATTTAGATAAGATGATATGTCGGTCTAAGATATATGGAAGGTAGAAACATAAGTTTTGTTGCTTTATTCATGACATGCCAGAAAATTTTATTTTATATCTTTATATATAATTTAAGGGTGCATACAAGTCCCTTTATTTCATTGTCATGGAACTAATTCAATAAACTTGGAATTACATGTATAATTTCCCATATTTTATGATAAATGAGTCCTTCAAAGAGAAAAATGGCAATACTTCTGGGAATTTCTGACCATATATTTTTAAACCTCAAATAACTTTTGGTAATCTTCAACTTCAACATCTGATAAGATTCAATTTTATAGTAGCCATTATATTTGGTCAGTTGTCAAACTTATTCACAATCGTTATTATTATTATTGGCAAAAGACACGGTGCCGGTGACAGCCCACCCAAGGGTTGTGCCCATAGACCAATTATTGGCGTGGAGCGAGCATAAATGTCCCAATTACTGATGTAACATGACGCACCAGGATTGAACGGTTCGTGTTACACCCAAAGGAGAGGAGAGGGCTGATCAGTAGGGCGGCAGCGCAGGGCGGCCGCGTCGGTAATGGTGACAGGTTGAGCCTTGGCTACGGTTCCCTATAGGCAACAAAGACAAGCATTGATGGTGTAGCGTGGTGGCTGTATATCTTGCGGCGGCATGTACTTCGCGGCGGTGAACTAGCGGCGGCATGTACTTCGCGGCGGTGAACTAGCGACGGCATGTCATTCGGCGATCGCCTCCCTTAAAGGTTCTCTAGGAGACCGTAGTGGCGGGCATAGGACGTAAAGATGCAGTGGCATAGGGCAACTGCATCAAGGTAATATCGAACGTCAGCGACGGTGATGTCTGGCATCGCTTCGATGATGAAGAAGGCTGTAAGCTAACTATCGTCAAACAGAGGTACGCATCGGCGGTGACGGCGGCGGCGATTCATCCTGCGGCGATATGTACTTCACGGCGGTGAAGTGGCAGCGGCGGGTCGACCGGCGATTGCTCTCCTCGTAACTACTCTAGGGAACACTAGGCACGCGTGTGGCGCATGTAGACTCGGCAGTGGGCTCGTAGGCGAGTGCGGTGGCGAAGACAGTGACAGCGCAGCGATGCTTGGTGAAGGGCTCGGAGGCGAGCGCGGTATCGAGGACAGTTGAGCAACTAGGCACGGTGACGGGCTCAGAGGCGAACGCAGGGGCACGGACGGCGGTTGCGCATGTAGGCGCGATGATGGCTTGGAGACGAGCGTGGTGTCGCTGATGGCGGCGGCGCATGCAGGCGGCACATGTAGGCGTTGCGATGGCTCATCGACATGATGAGGTGATAAGGCTGGCAGTGTACTACGTGACTACGTGGCGGCAGCTGCGGCTTGACTGCGCGGCTGCGCGGTTGCGGCTGCAGCTGCACGACTGCGCTGCAGCTGCGTGGCTGCGTGGAGGCTCTGGCAACTGCGGCGACTGTGGCGGCTGCGGTTGCAGTCGCTCCGGCGAATGCGGCCGCTGCGGGCGGTTGTGATCGCTCCAGCGGCTGTTGTCGCTCCGGCGGCTTCGGCCTCCTCTAGCGGCTACGGTCACTCGGGCAGGTGTGGCCTGCTCCGGCCAGCTACAGTCGCTATGGTGGCTGGTGCTGCTACGAGCAGTGGCGATTGCTCTCGCGACTGTGGCTGCTGTGGGCGACTGTGGCTGCTGCAACGGTCGTGGCCGCTGCAAGTAGCTACGGCTGCTACGGGCGGCTGCGGGCCGCTGCTCGCGGCGGCGCCCGCTGTTCGCGCCACCGATGGCGACGGCGCCGGCGAAGGGAGCGGTGGCACTCGAGCGATGATACGATGGAACCCTAGCCCCCTTCTCTCGCGTAGGGGCAATTTTGTAAATAAACAGAACATTAAAACTAATAAAAAAACACCTAAAAATAACCCGAAATAACACAAAGGACTACATTTTTTACTCAATTCTTTTTCACTTGGCTCTCTTTTTTTCAGGATGGGCACCCCCCCCTTATAGGGGAATTATGGGCCTTCCCATTTAGAAAAAGGGAAAGAAGGCCCAAAAATTTTAAACGAGGGCCCAAATTAGGGAAAAAATAAACTGATACACCTGCATGAGAAAAAAAAAACATAGACGATATGTCTTAAGGGTGGATGGTCCCCCATTAATCACATGGATTAAAAAAGGAAAAAATACAAGATATAACTAAAAATAATGGCTATATCATGATTTAATCCTATAAATTAATATGTTTTCCTATCCAGATTTAAGCCTAGCCATTTGTCTTTCATCTTATCTAGATTTAAACTTATATTGAATCCTAGCGAGTATAGGGTATGTGTTCAATTATTACGAGCTATTATTTATTATAAATGTTATTTGTCCATTCAGGATTTGACTTGGATACGAAGTTTTCTGACTCACTTTAGAATTTGCATTTCACCACAACACTGATGTTTGCCACCTGTTTGCATTATATACTCGAGTGCATTAGCGACATGGTGTTGATTTTCATCCATCTTGTTGAAAGAGAAGTCAAGTCATGATTTAACTGTAATTTGAATATGATAATTGCAATGAATTAAAATACATGGAAATGTCATCCAAGAAACTATATCCAAGGTAATATCCTAGATGGAATAGGGTAAGAGAGACTAGATGAAATATAGCAGTGGCCTCTGGACTAAACTTCGAAAAAGAAATCAACAAATGGTGATGTCTTGACAAACTTCTACTTGATAACACAACCTTGATTTTCACAATAGGTTGTGGGAATAACTTTATTAAAAGGCCCACCTGTTAAATATAACAAAACAAAATTTGCATTTTTCGTACAGATAATACGTTCAGCGAGGTTATTTGTCAAATATAAATTAGTTTTGGGTGAAAATATAATGTAAACTTTATTGGGTGTCATGAAGTCATTCTGAAATGTGTAGCCATAATTACACCAAAAATATAGTTAAAAACTTTATGATTTCAAGAACTTCCTGGCCGACCAAGTTAAGAAAATAGAGCTAGACCAAGCAAAACATCCCTTTCCAAATATATTACATTTAGATTATTATTCTGAATGAAGAAAATATGAATTTCCATTATAAATATTTCTTTGAATCAACATATAACAAATCATCAAAATCTAGTTCTCACTTTGACAGGTCACACCGTCCTTTCCCTGCCCCTGAATTATTTTGACAAATATGAACTGTGTTTTATATGCATTAGTCTGTTGATAAAATGTGGTAAGCTCAGACAGGTCCAAATGATTATAAAAATATAAGATAAGTTAATATGTTTCTTCCGCAAATTGTACCTTCTTGGAAATACTGCATCCCCTTAAATTTTTTACTGATTCAAAAAACTGAGCAAAAGCATACAAATCAAAAAACCATTTAATAGAACTAGTTTGTTTTTTCTTGCTTCTTTATCATCACTTGCAAGAATTAGCCCCTAAAAAGCCTCCTCAAAATCATCTATAAAACCCTCTTTACCTCTTCCAACAGCATTATTATTACCTTGAACGGTACAAATGAAATCAAAAATAATACACCTCTTCAAAACATTTTATAATGCTGACAATTAAGAACCTACAAAAGCCTAAAAATAAAGTAAACCACTTTGTTGAAAAATCCTCATCCTTTTTCCTTCTTTATCATTGTTTGAAACTAAAAAATATTTATCTAGTTCTTTCTTCTTTATCATTACTTGGAATTTTAAACTATTTATTTTTCCATTTTTAATCATGGCTTGGAATTAAAAAAATCATATTTTATTGCTTCTCTATTATGGCTTGCAGTTGACAAATATTTGTCCATTTCTTGCTTATTTATCATTGCTTGCAACTCAGAAATATTTATTTTTTCTTGGTTATCGATCAGTGCCTTCACTTAATAAATAATTATATATTTCTTGCTTATTTATCATTTCTTACAAATAAGAAATTGATAAAACAGAAGTTGGGCTAATAAATTGTTTTAAGGCTTATATTTATGCAGCACTATTTATAAAAGTTTTCTTATTTAGAATAGGGTAAATACGGATGGAATCCACAAAGAGCTGATAATAATAGAGTAAATTTCAATTCAAATATATTTTTTTAAAATAATTTTTTTAATTTATTTTATCTTTTTCTCAATTTTTTTACTATTTTCTAAAGAGGAAAATCAAAGAAATGAAGCAAAACTAGTAAAAAATATTATAAACAAATGAAATAAATTTTATTTTGTTTTACATTAGTTCTAATAATTTAATGTGACTCTGAGGAATTTTTTGAGACTTTTTTAGGGCAAGAAAAAAAATTTAAGGTTAAAGAGAATCTTTGACCACCTTTCACGAGGTGCAATTTACAAGTGACGGTGCGCCACTGGGCAGAAGAATCAAGCACCAGTGGGTAGTGCATTAAAAGTGATGTAACTTTTTCTACAAGAGGAATTGTTTAGTGCCAGTTGATGCATTGGAAAGCTTGAAGTCTAGGCTATCCATTTAATTTTTTACCTACATAAAATGGTAAGAAAATTAAAACCAAACATTCAGGAGATTACACAAACCTTGATGTTGCTTCCTTCAAGGACCAAGTGATAGTTTTCTCCAAGAATGAATCAAATAAATCTGATGCACTAGGCCTCCAACAACAAGTTGGGATCAGAAGACCAATATGAGATATAGAGAGAGGGGTGAAGAGATTAAATAGAAGGGCCCTAACTCTCCCAGACACTGGATTTAATTCCAAGGGCTTGGAGGGCTTGGACTGTTTTCAGCTTGAAAATAGGCCTTTCAAATTTTAATTGTGGGTTACTTGACTTACTTCCATATTTTTGCCTTCAATTGACCCAGTTCTTAAACATGTTTGAATAGGCTTATTGTGTATTAGGCCTCTACTTATTATCTAGGAGATGGCTTCGGTTTCTCCTTTACTCCCATTTTAAACCCAAATTTTATTTATGTTAATTCCTGAATTTCAAATAAAAACTCTAAGAAGATGTGAGAAATCGATTTGACTCTAAGGAGTCAAGTGGGGTTAGTCTCAAAAATCAATAAACTACATTAAAATATGGCATAGGAAATAAAATCACAAATTTATCATGGTATCCTTAAATGGTGAATAATGCAAGGGAAAATCTAAAAATAAGTGATAAAAAAGAGGTTTAAATGCATGGTTTTAATAATCTATTTTGATATTATCATAAATATTATTAATTTTCCTGATTCATTACCATTCCTTGCAATTAAAAAATATTCATATTTTTCTTGCTTCTTTATCATTTCCTGAAATTAATAAAAATATTCATCTTTTCCTTGCTACTTTATCATTGCTTGCCAAAACAATATTCATCTCTTTCTTGCTTCTATATCAAGGCTTGAAATAAAGAACTATTTGTCTTTTTCTTGCTCCTTTATCATTAGTTTCATTTAATAAATATTTACATTTTTTATTCCTTAACATGCCTTGAAATGAATAAATGTTTCTATTTTTCTTCCATCTATATCTTTACTTGTAATTAAGACATATTTATTTTTTTTGTCGCTTCTTTATCATGGCTTGTAATAGGGACATATTTATATCTTTGTCACTTCTGTCTGCTTGCTTCCAATTAAGAAATATTTACATTTTTTTTCCTTCTTTCTCATTGCTTCAAATTAGGAAATAATTTTCCTACTACTGTTTAATTGCTTGCAAATATGTAATATAATTCCTTCTCTAGCTCCTTTATAATTATTTGAAAATAATAAATATGTACCATTTTCTTTTCTTTTTATCATTACTTGCAGTTAGGAAAAATTTTTCTTTTTCTTGCTTATTTTTCATGGCTTGAAATTAATAAATATTAGTCTATTTATTGCTTCTTTAACATTGCTTTCCATTAAGAAATATTCATCTTTCTCTTGATTCTATATCATTGCTTGAAATGAATAAATATCTATATTTGTCATGCTTCTTTATCATTGCTTGAAATTAAAAAATATTGATTTTTTCTTGGTTCTTTATTATTTCTTGAAACTAATAAATCCTCTTCTTTTTCTTGCTACTTTACAAATGCTTGAAATTAATAAATATTCTACTTTTTTGCTTCTTAATTATTTATTGCGATTAAGAAATATTTATTTTTTTCATTGCTTATTTATGATGGCTTGCAATAAAGAAATATTTATGTTTCTGTTGGTTCTTTATCATCATTCTCAACAAAGAAATATTTATCTTTCTTGTTGCTTTATCATTACGTGCTATAAATAAATATTCACCATTTTATTTTGTTATCGTTGCCTGAAATTAAGAAATATTCTTCTTTTTCTTGCTTCTTTATCATTGCTTGCAATCTTGAAGTATTTATATTTTTTGTAACTCTTAATCATACCTTGAAATTATGAATTTTCTTTGTGTTTTTTTGGTTCTCTGTCATGGATATCAATTAAGAAATAGTTATCTCTTCTTGCGTTATTATCATTGCATGTAGTTAAGAAATATTTAAATTCTTTTTGGGTCTTTATCATTGTTTTCAATTAAGAAATATTTAATTTCTTTTTGGTTCTTTATCATTGCTTGCAATTAAGACTTATTTATATTCTTGTTTCTTCTTTATCATTGAAATTAAGAAATAGTCATCCTTTTTTGCTTTTTTTATTATTTCTCCTAATTCATATTTTTCTTTCTTCTTTATTAATGTTTGCAATTAAGAAGTATGTACTATTTCTTACATCTTCATTATTTCTTGAAATTAAGAAAAAAGTATTTTTTCTTGCCACTCTATGATACCTTGCAATTAACACATATGTATCATTTACTTGCTTATGTATCATGGCTTGCAATTACGAGATATTATCATTTTCCTGCTTCTTTTTCTTGGTTCTTTATCACTTTTAGAGTTAAAAAATATTCATCTTTTTCTTGCTTCTTTATCATTGCATGCAAATTCACAATATTTATCTTTTTCTTCCTTCTTTATAATTTCTTGAAATCAGGAAATATTTAGGTTTCGTTTCTTCTTTATCATAATTTTCAACTAAGAAGTATTCATATCTTTCTTGATATTTTATAATTAGTTGCAATTAATGAATATTCATAAATTTCTTTATTCTTTGCCAGTAACTAGAATTATTAAATATTTATGTTTTTCTTCCTTCTTTATTATTGCATCCTATTGAGAAATATGATTATTTTTGGTTCTTTATCATTGCGTGCAATTAATAAACATTCATATTTTTCTTGCTCCTTTATAATTTCTTGAAATTAATAAATATTCATATTTTTCTTGCATCTTTACCATTGCTTACAATGATTCCAATTAACGAATATTCATCCTTTTTATCATAAATTGGAATTTACAAATATATATGTTTTTCTTCCTTCTTTATCATTTCTTCCAACTAAAAGATATTAGTCTTTTCTGGCTTCTTTATTGTAGCTTGTAATTAATAAGTATCCATCTTTTTTCTTGCTTCTTTATCATTGCTTACAATTACGAAATATTCCTCCTATCGTTGTTTCTTTATCATTACTTCAATTTAAGAAATTTATATCTCTTTCTTGCTTATTTGTCAAGGGTTGAAATTAAGAAATATTTATTTTTTATTGCTTCTTTGTCATCACTTGCAATTAATAATTATTTATCTTTTTATTGCTTTTTTATCATCACTGGTAAGTAAGAAATATTTATATTTTTCTTTCTCTTTATCATTGCTTGAAATTATAATTATTTATCTTTTTCTTACTTCTTTATCATTGCGTGCAATTTTGAAATATTTATCTTTTGCTTCATTCTTAATCTTTGCTTTCAATTAAGGAACATATATTTTTTTTCTTGTTTCTTTATCATTGATTGAATATATATATATATATATATATATATATATATATATATATATATATATATATATATATATATATATATATATATTCTCTTCTGGCTTCATTATCATCGCTTATAATTAAGAAATATTCATTTTTTTATTTTTCCTTATCATTGATTGTAATCAATATATATCCATCTTTTTCTTGCTTCTTTATCATTGATTAAACCTAAGAGATATTTATCTTTTCATTGGCTATCAATCATAGCTTGCATGAATTTTAAGAACCTCCTCGAAAAATAATTTAACAACCAGCCATCAACTTCCCAGCATGGAATACCTCCATCAGCATGTTTATTAACTTGACAAAAGCAAAGGAAAGTCTTCTCTTGCATTCTCTGGAGAGAGATCAGTAAGCCAGCCATATGGGTGCAAGCCTGTCTCAGAAACTAAGTATCCTTGTGACATCTTAAAATGACAGAAACACTTTGATAAAAAAAACATTCATCTTTTTCATGATTCCTTATCATTGCTTGCTACTAAAAAACTTTTATCTTTTATCATTCCCTGCAATAAAGAAATATTCATCTTTTTCTTGCTTCTTTATCTCGGCTTGCATGCATTAGACTTAACAAAAACTTAGTCAAAAAGGACATCAGAACCAGCCCCCCAACTCCCCATTAGGGGATATTTCCATCAGCAAAGTAAGTCTTCTCCAAAAATAAAAGAAACCACTATGATAAAAAATACTCCTCTTTTCTTGGTTCTTAATCATTAAATGCAACTATGAAATAGTGAACTTTTCTTGCCTATAACACATAGTTGGCATGAATTACACTTCAAGAAAACCTCCTCAAAAATGGTATAACTACCACCCCCCGACTTCCCATCACAAGATATTTCCATCAGCAAAGGAGTATAAGTTTTCTCTTACTAACTCTCTAGAGAAAGATCAGCAACCAGCCGTTTGGGAACAGGCCTGCCTCAGAAACCAAGTATTATTGCAGAATCTAAAAAAAAAGAAACCACATTGATAGAAAAAACATTAATCCTTTTCATGCTAATTTATCAATTCTAGCAAATAAGAAATATTTATATTTTATCATTGCTTCCAATCAAGAAATACGCACCTTTTTCCTGCTTATCAATCATCCCTTGCAAGAATTACAATTTTAGAAAACCTCCTCAAAAAGGGTATAAGAACCAACCCCCAACTCCCCATCAGGGGATACTTCAATCAGCAAAGGAGAATAAGTCTTCTCTTACTAACTCTCTAGAGAGAGATCAGCTTCATGCATCTTAATCAATTCTCGCAGTTAAGAAATATTTCTATTTTATCATAGCTTCCATATAAGAAATACGCATATTTTTCTTGGTTATCAATTATCTCTTGCAAGAATTACACTTTTAGAAAACCTCCCCAAAAAGGGTATAAGAACCATCCCCCAACTCCCCATCAGGGGATACTTCAATCAGCAAAGGAGAATAAGTCTTCTCTTACTAACTCTCTAGAGAGAGAGATCAGCTTCATGCTTCTTAATCAATTCTTTCAATTAAGAAATATTTATATTCTATCATAGCTTCCATATAAGAAATACGCATATTTTTCATGGTTATCAATCATCCCTTTCAAGAATTACACTTTTAGAAAACCTCCCCAAAAAGGGTATAAGAACCACCCCCCAACTCCCCATCAGGGGATACTTCAATCAGCAAAGGAGAATAAGTCTTCTCTTACTAACTCTCTAGAGAGAGATCAGCTTCATGCTTCTTCATCAATTCTTTCAATTAAGAAATATTTCTATTTTATCATAGCTTCCATATAATAAATACGCATATTTTTCTTGGATATCAATTATCTCTTGCAAGAATTACACTCTTAGAAAACCTCCCCAAAAAGGGTATAAGAACCACCCCCCAACTCCCCATCAGGGGATACTTCAATCAGCAAAGGAGAATAAGTCTTCTCTTACTAACTCTCTAGAGAGAGATCAGCTTCATGCTTCTTAATCAATTCTTGCAATTAAGAAATATTTCTATTTTATCATAGCTTCCATATAATAAATACGCATATTTTTCTTGGATATCAATTATCTCTTGCAAGAATTACACTCTTAGAAAACCTCCCCAAAAAGGGTATAAGAACCACCCCCCAACTCCCCATCAGGGGATACTTCAATCAGCAAAGGAGAATAAGTCTTCTCTTACTAACTCTCTAGAGAGAGATCAGCTTCATGCTTCTTCATCAATTCTTTCAATTAAGAAATATTTCTATTTTATCATAGCTTCCATATAATAAATACGCATATTTTTCTTGGATATCAATTATCTCTTGCAAGAATTACACTCTTAGAAAACCTCCCCAAAAAGGGTATAAGAACCACCCCCCAACTCCCCATCAGGGGATACTTCAATCAGCAAAGGAGAATAAGTCTTCTCTTACTAACTCTCTAGAGAGAGATCAGCTTCATGCTTCTTAATCAATTCTTGCAATTAAAAAATATTTATATTTTATCATAGCTTCCAATTAAGAAATACGCATATTTTTCTTGGTTATCAATCATCCCTTTCAAGAATTACATTTTCAGAAAACCTCCTCAAAAAGGGTATAAGAACCGCCCCCCGACTCCTCGTCAGGGGATATTTCCATCAGCAAGCCAGCCGTCTGGGAACAGGCCTCCCACAAAAACTAAGTATTCTGGCAACATCTCTGGGAACGCGGACTGAACCAAGGAAGCCAAAATTCGCAGCAACGCAGAGACAAGACGCCGCCCTGGCGGCGGAGAGTCTATCAAGCCGAGTGCAACAAGCCAAACGGAGAGCCCTTGATGATCTTCCCCGGCGAATCACAGCCGTACACGCGCTCAACCCTCTTGCCTGTGATAAGCACACTTTGAAAGGCCCCAACGGCGGCGGCGGCGGTGACGGACTGACAGGTGGCGGCGGCGATGGAGGTAGCGGCGGAGGCGGCGATGGAATGACCGGCGGCGGCGGTGGTGGACTGACAGGTGGAGGTGGCGGCGGCGATAGTGTAACTGGCGGCGGCGGTTGACTGACAGGTGGAGGTGGCGGCGGCGATAGTGTAACTGGCGGCGGCGGTGGACTGACAGGTTGAGGTGGCGGGGGCGATGGGGGAATTGGCGGCGGCGGCGACGGGCTGACAGGTGGCGGTGGCGGGGGCGATGGTGGGATTGGCGGCGGTGGCGACGGACTGACAGGTGGCGGTGGCGGCGGCGATGGCGAGATTGGCGGCGGCGGGGATGGGGGGATTGGCGGCGGCGGTGATGGACTGACAGTTGGCGGTGGCGGCGGCGGTGAAGGACTGACAGGTGGAGGTGGTGGTGAGAGAAGAACCGGCGGCGGACTGACCGGCGGCGGCGGTGGTGATAGACATACAGGCGGCGGCGGCGGCGGTAGATTGACCGGTGGAGGCGGCGGCGACGGCGGCGATATAACCACCATTGGAGGCGGCGGCGACAGAATTACCGTTGGAGGTGGCGGCGGGGGCGATAGAATTACCGTTGGCGGCGGCGGCGACGGTTGAGTTAGCGGCGGAGTCTGAGAAGAGACAAATAAGAAGAAGAGTTGGTTTAGTAGGAAAACGAGAGTGGCTACGCGCGCTTTAGAGGCCATGCTGATAGAGAATAGTTGAGCTACGTAAAAGGCAGGAAATAGTGAAGGATTTATAGGAAAGAGAGTATGTATGAAAGAGACGGAATTTAAAGGGATTTATGAAGGGAGCGCCCGCGTAAGTGGGGATTTGTGGTATTATTTGATGATGTTGATAGCGATTTCCTTTTTTTTTGGGATAATGGGGGTAATTAAGGAGGGTGTCGTTGTCGATATCTTTCTGTATCTCTGTCTTGGTTTGTTTGTCTTTCTCTCTCCCTGGTTATCTCTGTCTCTGTCTTTGTTTATCTGTCTTTATCTCTGTTTATCTCTCTCTTACCCTATCGCTTTCTCTTTCTCTTTCTCTTTCTTCCACTCTCTTTCCCTCTCGCTGTCTCTCTCTTTCTCTTTCTCTTTCTCTTTCTCTTTCCCTCTCGTTCTTTTCATCTCTCTCTCTCTTTGTCTCTCTCTCTCTCTCACTTTTTCTCTTTTTCTCTTCTCCCTCGCTCTCGCTGTCTCCTCTTCCCCCCTCGCTCTGGTTGTCACTCTCTCTCTCCCTTTTCTCTTGCTCTCGCTGTCTCTCTCTCCCTCTCTCTCCTTCTCTGTGTCTTTGACTCTTTCTGTCGCGTTCGCTCTCTCACTCTCCCTTTCTCCTCTCTCTCTTTCTCACTCTCTCCCTCTCTCTCTCGTTCTCTTTATCGCTTTCGCTCTCTCCCTATCTCTCCTCCCGCTCCCACTCTCCCTCTCTCCTCTCTCTCTTTCTCGTTCTCTCTCTGTTTCTCCCTCTCTCTCTCTCGCTGTCTCTCTCTTTCTCCCTCTCTCTCACTCTCTCTCCCTCGCTCTCTCGCTGTTTCTCTCTCTCTCCCTCTCTCTCTCTCGCTGTCTCTTTCTCTCTCTTCCTCTCTCTCTCTTTCTCCCTCTCTCTCTCGATGTCTCTCTCTTTCTCCCTCTTTCTCCCTCTCTCTCTCGATGTCTCTCTCTTTCTCCCTCTTTCTCCCTCTCTCTCGTTTTCCTTCTCTGTCTCTCGCTGTTTCTCTCTCTCTTTCTCCCTCTCTCTCTCGTTTTCCTTCTCTGTCTCTCGCTGTTTCTCTCTCTCTTTCTCCCTCTTTCTCTCGTTCTCTCTCTCTCTTGCTGTTTCTATCTCTCTTTCTCCCTTTTACTCTCGTTCTTTCTCTCTCTCGCTGTGTCTCTCTTTTTCCCTCTCTCTCTCTCTTGTTCTCTCTCTCTCACACTGTCTCTCTCTCTCTCTCTCTCGCTGTCTCTCTCTCTTTCTCCCTCTCTCCCTCTCGCTGTCTCTCGCTTTTTGGCTCTCTCTCTTGTTCTCTCTCTCTCACACTGTCTCTCTCTCTCTCTCGCTCTCTTTTTCCCTCTCTCTCTCTCTCGTTCTCTCTCTCTCGTTCTCTCTCTCTCTGTCTCTCTTTTTCCCTCTCTCTCTCTCTCTCGCTGTCTCCCTCTCTTTCTCCCTCTCTCCCTCTCGCTGTCTCTCTTTTTTCCTCTCTCTCTCGCGCTCTCTTTTTCCCTCTCTCTCTCTCTCTCTCTCTCTCTCTCTCTCTCTCTCTCTCTCTCTCTCTCTCTCTCTCTCTCTCTCTCTCTCTCTCTCTCTCTCTCTCTCTCTCTCTCTCTCTCTCTCTCTCTCTCTCTCTCTCTCTCTCTCTCTCTCTCTCTCTCTCTCTCTCTCTCTCTCTCTCTCTCTCTCTCTCTCTCTCTCTCTCTCTCTCTCTCTCTCTCCGTCTTTCTCTCTCTCTCTCTTTCATCACTATCACTTCCCCTGATACGATTAGATACCGGCTTCCCCCCAGAACGAGGGCAACCCGGCATTTGCTGGCTTGTACTGGTCACTTTTAATGATCATTTGATGAGTGAAAACAACCCATTCGACCTTATTCCAGCTGTAATATCCCGTCTGATTGAAGAACCTTTTATATTTTATTATGCCAGTAGGATTGAAAATATCAACGTTTCTGCCAATCAGATTATCCATTCTTTTAATCTTAGTTGCATGTGCTTTTAATCTTTTAATCTTACGTGGGTTGCTTTAATGAACAATTTTAACAGATTACTTGTTATAAGTCATGATATGTAGTTAGATTTTTGAAGATCTCTCTTGAATTAAAGCTTGTTTTTGCTCTAATTCTCAAAGAGTAGGCCAGAGGGGATTGAATATAATTCGCCCAAGAATTTAAAATTGTGGTGTCTAAAGGATTGTTATGAATGAGATAATTTGGAAATAATTTGTGTTAATCAAATTATATCCCTATTGAATAAAAAAAGGTCTATAAACAAACTATAGTACGGTGTTCAAGAGATTTTCTAGAGAGAGTTCCTTGGCTTGCTCTAGAGTAGAAAACAGGTAGGTGCAATCGATGTGCTTCTTGTACTGTCTTTTGGGATTATTTGTCTTGTTTTAGGGGAATGTGTTTCACTTTTTATATCATGCTACATTCAGATATTTTAGTTCTTAATCGATTTTTCAGTTTGAAGACCATTCTGTTTTGAAATTAATGTGTCTGGTTCCAATATTGCTTTCACAATTAACTCTTTGCCATGAGCGGTTGAAGAAATAAGAGCTTCTGTGAGAGTCATGTGGGTTTTGTCTGTTAAATATTACCGGATGTACTTGTCATGAACACTGTCATTTCAAAAAAGGATATTGATAAAGATACATAACAAATATGAAACTTAAAATATTAGGAAATTTTATTACTTGACAAGAAAATGAAGGGAATCATCTCTAAACTTAAACAGTATTTTTTTTAGGTCATGCATTATGTATTTGCGAGTATATATACCAAATCATACGTTCTTATGGTACAAAAAAATGAGACAACTCATGTGTAGGGAATGTCTGTCCGATATCCATCTGCTATCCGGTTCGGACATTTGATATCCAATATCGGGAAAAAATCAGGAAAGTGTCTAATATCTAATATCAGATATCGAACGGATTTCTTCTGGCAAGTGAAAACGTATATCGGGAAGGGATATCGAATGGGTAAGGACAACACAGATATTGGATATTTCGATATCCGGATATCAAAACTGGTATCCAAATATCAAATCCGAGATCCGGATATCAGAAGCAGTATCCAGATATCGATATCCGGTATCAAAAGGAAAAATATATAATTATCATGATATCAGATGATTTACGTTAACGCCATTTGCTATATTAGTATCCCATCTAATGTACAAACCTCAAAATTCTTATTTTCTTCCATATAGGACAATAGGATTTGGAGTTCAATATAGGATATATCTTAAACATACTACTAATATATTTAATTTGTATTCCATACATATATATATTTACTATGTCATTTTCTTGTTTGATATATACAGCTCAAAATATTTATTTTCTTCGATATGGGATAATAGGATTTGGAGTTTAACATTAAACTCTGAATCCTATTATCCCATATGGAAGAAAATAAATATTTTTAGTTGTATATATTAAACGAGGTAGGATATATATTAAATAAATTAGTAATATATTTGATTTATATTTAATACATATTTATATTTACTATATCATTGGCTCGTTTAATGTATACATCTCAAAATATTTATTTTCTTCCATATGGGATAATAGGGTTAAGAGTTTAATGTTAAACTCCAAATCCTATTATCCCATATGGAAGAAAATAAAGATTTTGAGCTGTATATATTAAACGAGCTATTGAATTTTTCAGAAAGCTCTCCGCTTACCTGCTAGCCCGCAGATTTCCTTTGTAAACTATGTTACAATGGCAACTATGTCGTATTAAATTAATTTTTACAACCATTCTTTGTTGTATATCGAAATCCAATATCCAACTCCGATATCTGATATCGTCATCCTTCATGAGCGACGAAGGCAGATGACGACATCGAGATAGATCACAATATCAGATATCGGTAAAAATGGATACCGAAAATTTGATTTCCGGTATCTGGTACAGTATCCATCACGATACAGTAATCCGATGTCAATATCAAGACGGGCGATCACTACTCATGTGTCATCAGAATGTACCTTTTTGGGGAACTTATTCCACCCTTGACATGCTCACTTTGAGATCTTTCTGAAGCCGTTCATGCGTTCGACCTCTAGAAGTATCCATGCGATCACTTAGCGCATGGATCTCCACCTCTTCTTGTTCAACTCTCCTTGGCTAAGTAGTGATGTAGAGAATGAAGAAAGGGATGGGCTCTCAAATCAGGCTTGCATGGGTGCTTAAAATGAGACACCTTTCCCTCTTTATATATCCACCAATGCCCATTCTAGTTAATAACTTTAGTGGCCCAGTAGCATTTATTGATCAACCTTATTAAATAACTATATCAACATATAGATTAATTAAATAAGGATCGATTAAAACCAATCAATAGGTTAGGTTCCCTATCCGTGGGGTGCCAAGCTACACCTCGTACTCAAGAAGATACAGAGTAGTCTCAAACTCTCTCATGGAACCTTTACCGTCATCAGTTACCGTATATGTATAATCCATCCTCCACGCGAGACTCTCGAATGACTTAGATTAAGGTTTATCGTCAAACCCTAATCCGTCATTCAATTAATACTGATGCGTAACGAGGATCATTGGAAAACGCCTTCTCCAATATCTTGACTACCCTGGCCAGGGATTTTTTCTGCATCATCTTCCTTCAGTCAATCTCCTCTTATACCGAGGGCAGATGATCCCATCTTGATCGCTCAATCATCTCCGTAAGCTTCTTACTACATCCGATCTATAACTTATTTGAATCCCATGATTAGAGGCTCGTCTATCATAGTCAAAATGTAGTCGTCCACTCACGAGATGTCTCAGGTCAGTGGATCACTTATACAACCGTGACTTGAATCAACCTGATTGACGTTTAGGTATAATACCATTCAGGGATTCATATGTATCAATTCAGTGAACTCTTTCTCCAAAGAGCACCCACTATCTGTCCTTAGTGTCGCCACACTAATAGCCACAGGATCAGCTATACTTATTGTATTAGTAGGATCAGTAAGTGATATTCTATCTGGATAATTCAATATCCCTCCTGACTATCCATCTAATAGGAATTTTTGGAATACATGTTTAAAGACTAGTGATCACTAGATTATGATCTCATCGTAATTCACTAAGTCATTGCATGTATTCGTGGACTTCATTATAAATATCACACAGAATAATAATGAATGTAAATATTTTGTTCAATGAACTTAAATAAACATGGTAGTGTGATTGTCTTGACGGTCACATAATATCCATCACCAAGGTGGGAAGTAAGGGTGGAGCTATAGGCAAGGGGCCATACAAGGTGACATGTTCACTGTAACCATTCCTTGATGCGTCGCATAATCTCTAGTGCTCCCATGGGAGTCCCTACAAAAAAAGAAGAATTTTTGTCCTTTCCATGTAAGTAAGCTATGGTGATCTATAGATATGGGTTCCGCTTAGAGCGTCTTGACGAGATGAGTATCTCGTCAAAATACTCTAACAGTGGTAGAGGAATTTGGATGCACAAGAACGAGCACCAATGATGATTAAATTGGCTCCAACACTCTATAGCAATCTCACTATGGAAGAAAATGTATTCCATAGTCTCAACCTGAGGAGATACGGAAGAAAATGTGTTCCATAGTCTCTTCCTGCATTTCCCTGATAAAATCCATTAAAGTTGAGTTTGTGCTTTCGTTATTGTTTTTAGGATGAGAGTAAAAAGGCTTAGAAAAATTTTGAAAATTTTGCAGACATTGCTGCGGAGAAAATTGCTTTGATGCAAAGTTGTTGTTTCCTCCTTTGCTCCAATTCTGATTAGGTCTTGCATTCCATTGAGTATGTCCTGCATCTTGTCTCCCAAATGCATTAACCTGTTCAACCATAGGACAATATTCATCAGAATGTTCTTCACTAGAGCAAAAACAACAAGGGTATTAGTGGAATTGTTTCCCTCATATGTATTCGCCTTTCCTTTAGTTTCCTGCAAAAAAAATTAAAATTATTACTCATATCTTCCATTGTTTTACCAATCTTGCTCATGTCTCTTTCCAATTTATCGAGTCTGATATCTGGCTCAACTGCTTTAACATCAATGATTCTTCCACGCTTTGGACCTGCATTTCGGTTAGTGTATGAAAAACTTTGACGATATGTCCAATCTTCCACTAACTTTTCCATAAGTTTCATGGATTCATCTGCATGAGTGTCAAGGAACATTTTGTGCTCCGACGAGGTTCGAGAGGCCACCGTCGCCATCACCCGGCGACTCCGTCCAAGCTTGGAGTTCGGCATCTCCCTCGAGGCAGAGCCTGCACGTAGGGCATTCATTTTGTGCATCGTAGTTACATTGACCCATTAGGGTTACCCGTCGGACGATGACACCGTCGACGTTTAATACCACCATCTCTTATCAGCACCGAGCCATCATACTCGGTGTCGACTGGACGACGTCCTAAACAACGTCTGGCATCACAATGTCCTTGTCAAATCTGCCACCTTTAGAGCCCTTGATATTTGACTCTCTATGAGATGTCGTACTTGGCCGAGATGAAGCTCCCCACTAGAGAGCTTGTGGTACACATATGCCACACAAGCTTCTTTTGAAGCATGTCTTAGATTTTCTAAGGGTGTCTAATCCCTAGACCCCCCTCATCCGTCGGTCGACATACTTTATGCCAAGAAACCTAGTGGAGAATATGCCCTCCCTCAAGATGACTCGACCAAAGGAAGCATGCGTATAGTTATTCCATAGAGCGAAGAACTGTGAGCTATAACAAGTGTACCTCAGGGTATACAAAGAGATTCTCATAAGGACTTGTCGAATAAGCGGGATGTGCCCACTAAGGTATAAAAAATGAAGTTTACATCGATCTAGTTTCTTTCTCATCTTGGCAAACAATGCATCAAAATAATATTGTCGTACAGAGCCGAGAAAGATGGGACATCCAAGATAGTTGAAAGGTAGGCATCCTTGTGAAAATAGAGTACAGTGTTAAATAAGATGTGATCGCTTTATGGTGGTGGAGGGGCCGACCATAAAGCTACTCTTTGAGGCATTTACGAGCTGACCAAAATCCCGCTCATATGTTGTGAGTACACTCATAAGTTTCTTAATGGATTTTTTTATCCATTGAGGAATATGACAACATCATCTTTGAATAGAGAATAAGGGAGGATCGAGCAATCCCTTTTTTAAAAAATATGGTTGGTGAGTCCTTGGGAATCACTCATGTGAGGGGTCGGCTAAAGGCCTCCTCCATCAATATGACAATGATGGGTGAGATATGGTCACCTTGTCGTTAGGGATCGGCATTCGTCATCCGTCATGTCACGCGTCACCATGACGGTCACGTGACGGATGACGTGACGGTGATGTTTCAGGGGTCCGTGACGGTGGCATTGACGGTGACGGATTGCCCGTGACGGTGACGGTGACAGGGTGGTCCGGACGAGTGACGTTACGATTAATCCGTCACGGATGACGTATGTGACAGAATTTTTCATGCAATTATAATTTAATATTAATTTCATACAATTATATTCAAAGTTCATTTGTAGGCTTGGGAGCAGATTAGAAAAGTACATTATTTCCTTGAAGCATATTCTCTGAACCCCATTGTGGGCTTCCTCATGACGAAGTATGCCAGCAAATTTATCCTTTTTGTCATGAATCCATGGCCTGCCATTGTCGCACCATTGATGGGGCGTCCCATGAAGAATAATACTCACGGGTTTGTTGTTGTTCCATGCGTGAAAGTTCTCTACAATCTTCTTGATCTTGCAAGGGTCTGTCAGATAGGCTCCTGGGCAATTCAAACCCACATCCAAAAAGTGGATTCCAGAGATACTTTGGAGGAATGAAATTTCTGAATTAAGAAAATTTATCCCATCCAGAGAGGTCTAGTCATCAACAGACGCATCTTCTATGATTGAAGTTTCAGAAAGAATTTGGTTCAAGACAATGCCCCTTTATTGAATCCAATGAGTACTGTCCTGGGAATAGAATGAATGCGAATTGATTCTTGCTGTCTTCCACCAACCTTTGTAGAAACCTTAATGGAAGGAAATAATACATCTCTAAGGAAAAGTAATCTTAAAAATAGGAGGAAGAAAATGAGAGAAATTTTAATTAAGAAATGGGAACAACGCATGAGCAGCACTTGAAACATGAGAAATCAACCAATAACTACTAATAAATTAGGAAAGTTCCACTCTTTTCCGCGTATCTTGCTTTCATCTTGGTTTGAAGAAGAATACCCTTTTTTCACATACCATACGTTAATTGCATCGCCCCCAAGCTTTGAAACGAGCAATTGCACGATGTGGGTTGAGTCAGAGAGCTCTTCTATTACCTTGTTTCTGCTCCTTCCCTCTATTCCATCGCCTTTGAAGAACATTGCGTTGGTGGAGACAGCGGAGAGGGACACAGAAGCGAAAATCTTCAAGTGGGTGTTGCCATCGAAGGGCACGATCAGCGTTCCAGCCCAGCGCAACATCGCACCCAGACGGAAAAATCACTCTTTTTTTTTACATTCAACACTTGAGAGAGAGAGGGAGAGGGCCGGTGTCATAACGCAATAACAATAAGAATAAAAATACATAAGAAATAAAAATGAAAATATTTTTTGTCACGGTGACGGGGATGCCGTCTTCGTGACGGTGACATGACGATGACGAGGGTTTGCGGAGGAGTGACGGGTCGGTGATGATTTCTTTGAAAATCCTTGGACGAGTGACGTGAATTTGACGTGATGAACATTTTGTCACATCACCGTCCGTCACAACTCGTCATCCGTCTCGTCACGTCCAGGGCGTCACGTCCTGGACGTGTCGTTCCCTACTTCTCGTAGACCTTGCATGGCATTGAAGAATTAGTGTAGTTTTCATCCACTATTAGAGAAAAGTGATTCTCTCAAATAGAAGCCTCTACTATGGCGAGGAATGCATCAGTGAAACCAAAGTGTCGTAACACTATGGTAAGGAAATTCCACTCAACTCTTTCAAAAGCCTTCTCCATATTTGTTTGATGATGATGTTTGAACCCAGACTATGATTGTTCAGTGATTATGCTAACTCATGAACTTGCATGATAGTGTCGTGGATCTATCAACCCTTGAAAAGCACACTATTCAATTGAGATGAGTCTATAAAAAAAGGTCCCTAGTCGGTTAATAATGGTTTTCGATGCACCTTTGTAACGTACATTACAAAGATTAATAGGGATAAAGTCTCTAATGGAAACGGGATTATCACCTTTTGGGATGTGCGCCAAAAAAGTGGATTTCCAGCTTCGAGGTAAGACTTTACATGTAAAGATCTCCTTTATTGGTTGCACCAAGTCTGTACATGCTATATCCCAACAAGCGATGTAGAACTCCGTAGAAAACCCATTCGGCCCATGGCCTTGTTCCTACCAAAGCAGAAGACCACCTCCTTGATCTCTGCGCACTTAGGAAGGGTCATGATTGTGTTGGATATTATACTATTCAGATATTAATGTAGATTAATTTTTGGAAATATTTTTAAATGAGACATCTTAGTTGTTCTTAGTGTCTTCAAACTTATGGCAACAAGATCATCCACATCATATAAGCTGATCTGGACAATACTGCTCTTCCCGTAAACTAGTTCTTTATGGGGTATCTTTTTATAAACATTCCACATCCTATTTCAAGTAGTCATGCACATAGTCGTGGGCTTACTTTATAATCGTTGCACATACATTATGATGAATATATGGTACCAATAAATATTGAACATGGCGTGTACTGTGATATGAGGAACTCAAGTCACATATGTCCAACACTCATGGGTCATTCTAGTATTTGTTGTCATTAGATGATGAATCATCAATTAGAGGCACATGTTGATATGAAAAATTAGTTGGTGTCTTAAACCAAAATGGCATGTTAGTCAAATGGAGAACTGCCACATGTTAAGGATGGAAACTAGTGTTTTCCTTCAATTCCTCTAAATGATAGTCGAAAGCCATACATCATATTTGTCTACATTCGAATAACATTTTACATCTTGGAGGTAATGTTCACCCATCTCGGATGACAATTTCAATATATATCTTTTATCAGATGTTGGAAGCAAAAACTTTATACCTGCCATAATGGATATCCTGAAGTCCGATGTCAAAATCCGATATCAATTGCTACAATATTGATATCGGATATTGATATCAGTCCATTTATCAGCATTTGCATGATTCTATGTATCTATGTCGCTTAATCTTTCCTCATTTTTTTGCTCATCTAGCAATAGAGAGAAAAACATATGTGATGTTAGGTCATCATATGCTTTGATAATGTATGCATTCTCATTGCATGATTATCTCTTTATTCAGTATTTGTATAATCTTGTATATGACACCAACTAATCTCGCTTTTTCAAAAACATGTTGTGATGAGATATGTTGTCTCAATTGTCCGGTACCGATATCTGCCATTGTTAACCAAATTCCGATATTTGCTAAGCACCCAAATCTATCCTAATATCCAATATTTGAAATCCTTCTCCAAAATCATATTTTTCCCTTGAGTCTCTGATATCGGATATTGGTATTACAAATACTGGATCAGTTGGAGGGCTTACTGATCTGATGGTCTTCTAGGGATTGCCACTAAAGTGCATGATTGTCTGAGACTTGTGCACTAGGCAGTTGACGATGGTTTTCATCCCATTCCATATCCCATTTATTTTGGGTTCTCCAAAACCAATCCTGTAGGCGGATGTGTGGACCCCTGGCATCTTGATTCCTTGTGACATAAGAATGGAAAATGATAGACATTCTAATCCATATAAGTTTTAATTTTGGGGAGAAAATCATAAAACAAAATTTTAATATGTTCATCCCACTACGGGGAACAGTACAGTTTTCTTGCCCTGAAATGAAAAACCATCCCATACTTCCAGGTGACAAATTTCTGCCTCGTATGACGTTTGAGGCCCCGGAGGAACAATCCGTCCTGTCCGCTTTCTTACACTATAATTGGCACATATGGATGACGATGACGCGTGAGGACAACGTCAACAGGCATCATATCAACAGGCATTGACAGCATCAGTGTCATCTGTCTGCACTTTCCCTAAACTTCGCTTGTTCTCATTGACATCCCTAGAATGTCCATTTCTGCAGATATTGCCTGATGCCTAATGCAGGGGAACTTTACTAACTGTCCCTCATTGAATAACTCATCGTCGGACAATGCCAATGGTGTTGATATTGATCATCCATGACCCTCCGTCATTGTTGTTGTTGAGGAACCCATACATGCCATTGATCGTCATCGTCATCATTTCTTGATGATGTCAATGATGACAACAATGGTGTCGTCATCGTCGTCATCGTCGTCATCGTCATCATTTCCTGATGATGTCAACGATGACAACAATGGTGTCTTCATCGCCTGTCCATGACCCTCTGTTGTCATCATCGAGGAAGCAATGAACATCCTCTGGTGACGTCATACATGGCATTGACCATCATCATCATCACCGTCATCTTCGGCTGATGACGTTGACCAACGGCTGATGCACGTAGGACGACGGACGGACAAGGGACGACTGACGATCACAGACGACGGCCTGACTAAGGGCGATGGAAAAATAATGGACGATTGACGATGAACTGACAAAGGACGATGGACAAGTAACGGACGACTAAGGACGGACGGAAGATTGACAAAGGGCGATGGACAAATAACCGACGACTGATGACGGAAGGACGACGGACTGATAATGGACGATGGACAAATAACCGACGACTGATGACGGACGTACAACGGACTGACAAAAGACGAAAAATGGAGGACGGATGACGGACGGATGACGGACGGATGACGGATGGATGACGGACTGACGCCGACAGGGGGTACTATCCGATCCGATCGGGTCTCCCAATAAGTAGGCTGTTTGGGGGTATTATCGTCATTTTGCGAAGCCAGCCCAACAGACTATAAATACAGCGCGGAAGAAGGCTGAAAAAATTGAAATTACTTGTATTGCTTGTTTCCTCTTTCGCTCGTCGCGAAGCTCCGGCGGAGGTTCTCCTCGTTCGTTCGCTTCGAGATCCGAGAAAGCAATGGTGAGTTTCGTTTCTGCCTCAAATTTCGTTCTCGAATTAGTCCAATCTCTCTCGATCTGGAGTCTTAGATCTGCGATTTTGTCTCTGTTTCAGTCTTCGCTCGCGGCCGCTAGGGCGGACAACTTCTATTATCCGCCGGAATGGAGCCCCAAGAAGGTGAGTTCTGTCTCCCGATTTTGGTTCCTCGAGGACGCGATTTGAGTAGAAATTGATCGTTTCCTGTGGCTGCGTAGGGTTCGCTGAACAAGTTCCATGGCCAGCACGCTCTGAGAGAAAGGGCGAGAAAGCTCGACCAAGGGATTTTGATCATCAGGTGACGGTCGTTTTAGTTTATTGATAGGTTTTTTTACCTTTATTTTCATTTCCTATATTGATTAATTGATAGTCAGAATGCCCTTAAAGCTTGATTTAATTTTTTTGATTGAGGACAAGGCTCGCTCTTGGCATTATGATCTTTAGATATCGATCTTCATGATTCTATTTATTGATTGATTGATTGTATCTGGTTCTATTTTAATTTATTTTATGGATCAATCGATGAGTACTTTTATTTATTGCTTTCATTCAGTGATTGATTGATGATCAAAGCTCAAGTTAACCATTTTTATCTTCAGGTATCGATCGTTTGATTTATTTTGTTACTTTTATATTTTTTTATTGGTTGATAGTGATCAAAATTCCTTTATTGTTTGATTGATTAGCAAAGCTCAATTTATGCGTTTTGATTATCAGGTGACAATCATTCAGTTTTTGATCGATTGATTTTGCTTAGCATTAACGTTATTTATCGATAGTTTGATGGTTGAAACGTCCTTAGTTATTCATCGATAATCAGAACTCGATGAAGGTATTTCGATCAGCAGGTGACAATCTTTCGGTTTATTTTTTGACTTTTTGATTAACCTTTACATTGACTTTTTTATTGATTGGTTCGTGGTCAAAATGCCCTCTATTGATTTATGAGCAGAGCATTTTCATCAGGAGGTGACAATCATGTGAATTATTGATTGATTGATTGATTGACTGATCAATGATCAAAGCTCGATCGAGGCATTCTAGAGTCATTGATTGATTATCATGCGACGATCGTTTGATTTATTGACTGGTTGACCGATTTATTTATTTACCTTTATTTAACTCCTTGTTGAATACCTTCTGTAGATTCGAAATGCCGTTCAACATCTGGTGTGGCGGATGCGAGTCAATGATCGGGAAAGGTGTCCGGTTTAATGCAGAGAAAAAGCAAGTTGGGAATTACTATTCGACCAAAGTAAGCCTCTCTCAAGAAAAAAAAATGTATTCTTCCTTCTTGCATCTGGCATAAAGTTCGAGGATGGATGACAAACAGAATCAAAAATATTATTTCTCAATTCAAAAAAAAACCCTTTCTGTATTCCATTCCATCCGGCCCCGTTCCGCAAACACCTGTTACCGTTACTCATGCTTGCCTGGATGTCCATGACAAGATCGTCACTTTCACTATCTCTCCTCATCACCAATATGATGTTTACCATTCTATCTCGTCACCGACCCGTTGTTATCCGATGACGAGAGACAATGACAAAATCATCATAATTATCGTTACCCTCGCCGACAGCAGCCGGTTATTAGATGACGATGAAAGACCCCTTATCTTAACATTGTGGAAATGGAATAAAATGAACACTTAGTCTGGAATGTAATGAATTTACGGATGTGGATTTATTTCTATCAGATATGGAGCTTTACGATGAAATCTGCATGCTGCAAGCACGAAATCGTCATCCAAACAGATCCGAAGAACTGCGAATACTTGATAATGAGTGGAGCACGGAAGAAAGTAGAGGAATTTGACGTGGAGGATGCGGAAACGTTAGCCTTACCAGCAGATGAAGGTAAGAAAGAGATTGATTGTTCGTGTTTTGCGACGCGTGATTTGAGACGTGTGGGGACTGTGGATGGCAGATAAGGGCAAGCTGTCGGATCCATTCTACCGGCTTGAACATCAGGAAGTTGATCTGCAGAAGAAGAAGGAAGCGGAGCCTGTTCTTGTCCGCCTTCAGAAGATGTCTGATAGCAGGCATGCCGACGACTACTCCATTAATAGAGCTCTCCGAGGTCATCTAAGAGTAAGTACCTCTCTCTCTCATATATCTGCAACGGATCTCCCTCTTGCTCATGTCATCTCTCCATCTCTCTCATATCTATGCATCAAATCCCTCTCTATCTCTTTCTCTCATACCTCTGCACCAAATCCCTCTCTCATACCTCTGCTTCAAATCCCTATCTCTCTCTCATACCTGTGCACCAAATCCCTCTCTCTCAAACCTCTGCACAAAATCCCTCTCTCTCAAACCTCTGCACAAAATACCTCTCTCTCGTACCTCTGCATCAAATCCCTCTCTCTTACCTCTGCATCAAATCCATCTCTCTCAGACCTCTGCATCAAATCTCTCTCGCTCTTACTCATCCCTCTGCATCGAATCCCTCCCTCTCTGATATATCTGCATCAAATCCCTCTCCCTATTTCACTCTCTTATATGTCTGCGCCAAATCCCTCTCCATCTATCACTCTTTTCTATGTCTGCATCAAATCCTTCTCCATCTCTTTCTCTCTCGTGTCATCTTCTTCTTTTATATCTGCTTCAAATCCCTCCCCCCTCTTTCTCTTGTCATCTCTCTCTTTCACATCCCTCCATATCTCTCTCTCGCTCTCTCTCCCTCCCTCCCTCTCTCTCTCTCTCTCTCTCTCTCTCTCTCTCTCTCCCCCTCCCCCTCGCCCCCTCCCCCCCCTCTCCCCCCCGCTCTCTCCCCCCTCTCCCCCTCTCTCTCTCTCTCTCTCTCTCTCTCTCTCTCTCTCTCTCTCTCTCTCTCTCTCTCTCTCTCTCTCTCTCTCTCTTCTCTTTCTCTTCCCTTCTCCCTCCCTCTGTCATTGTCTCTCGCTTTCCCTATTTCCCCGTCTCCCTCTCTCTGTCATTGTTTTTCTTTCCCTCTCTCCACCATTGTCTCTCTTTCCCTCGCTCCCTCTCTGTCAGCATCTTTCTCTCTCTCTCTCTGTCATTCTCTCTCCTATGTCATTGTCTCTCCACCCCTCTCTCTCTATCTATCATTGTCTCTTCCTCAATCCATCATCCAATATCATTTCTCTCATTTATCCTCATTCATCGTCTCTGCTTCACCAATCTCCATATCATCTCTAAATCTTTGCTCAACCCAGATCTTGCCTCCGCTGCAGGATCAAAAGAAGAGAGTCGCACAAGAGGAGGACACGTCGAGGAAGATCGGCCTCGGCATTCGGTTGCTCCCGAGATCCGATGAAGATTCCTCGGCCGCCGCCAAGGTGAAGTTCCTCCCAAAATTCGAGATGAACCGCAAGGAAAGACGCGCCGCCATCCGATCCTCGTCCATCTTTCCCTCCGATCGACGGCCGGATCTGGACACTAAGCGCCGTCGTATCCAGGCAGCAGCCTCGTCCGCAGTTATTTCCGGCTCTTCCGCTCCTCGTCTACAGAAATCCAGGGCCCTCTCCATCACCCGGAGATGAGTAAGTGTAATTTGAATTGCTGTTACTGTACATGCACATATATGTATGTCTGTCAGTTCAATTAGATAGAGGGCTCCACCTTTGGCTTTTTTAAGTGTTTTTCTTTGTATTTCTGTTAGTTCAATCAGCATTTTTTCTTAGATAAATGAGGAGAATAAACTAGTACTAAGGTTCTCATTAGTTGCAATGCCGCGTTGCTTGTATGTAAGTTGAATGTTGCTGTTTAAAATTATCTGTTTTGAAACTCTGAGGTTGTACATGTATATACATGTCTGCTGTTTAGACTTGCTATTTTAACAGTATTTGATTCCATTAAGGTCCTTAATGATATCCAATAATGTTGTTTTAACAGTATTGGATTCCATTAAGGTCCTTAATGATATCCAATAATGTTGTTTAAACAGTATTGGATTCCATTAACGTCCTTAATGATATCCAATAATGTTGTTTAAACAGTATTGGATTCCATTAACGTCCTCAATGATATCCAATAATGTTGTTTTAACAGTATTGGATTCCATTAAGGTCCTTAATGATATCCAATTATGTTGTTTTAACAGTATTGGATTCCATTAAGGTCCTCAATGATATCCAATTATGTTGTTTAAACAGTATTGGATTCCATTAAGGTCCTTAATGATATCCAATAATGTTGTTTTAACAGTATTGGATTCCATTAAGGTCCTTAATGATATCCAATAATGTTGTTTTAACAGTATTGGATTCCATTAAGGTCCTTAATGATATCCAATAATGTTGTTTTAACAGTATTGGATTCCATTAAGGTCCTTAATGATATCCAATTATGTTGTTTTAACAGTATTGGATTCCATTAAGGTCCTCAATGATATCCAATTATGTTGTTTTAACAGTATTGGATTCCATTAAGGTCC
The DNA here is from genome assembly GCF_029677425.1 of Wolffia australiana. Taxonomy (NCBI): domain Eukaryota; kingdom Viridiplantae; phylum Streptophyta; class Magnoliopsida; order Alismatales; family Araceae; genus Wolffia; species Wolffia australiana. The sequence continues at coordinate 2,454,868 of NC_135839.1, read as the reverse complement.
TCAATGATATCCAATAATGTTGTTTTAACAGTATTGGATTCCATTAAGGTCCTTAATGATATCCAATTATGTTGTTTTAACAGTATTGGATTCCATTAAGGTCCTTAATGATATCCAATTATGTTGTTTTAACAGTATTGGATTCCATTAAGGTCCTCAATGATATCCAATTATGATATCGTTATTGTTATCGGTTTAAATATGGATGTAGATATCGGATTTCAGAATGGATATTGGATATCAGATTATAGTATGTGGTGACCGAAGCCTTTCTTAGATGAGGGAGTTGTCGAGAGGAAACCAAGATGGATGAGATACTTTAGTAATTTTGCATTAAAATTAAGATAATATGAATATAGTTCAAGCAGAAATACAAAGAAAAACACTAAATATTTTACACTAATTTTCTTAATTTTAATTAACACCAGAAATTGAAAATAAATTATTTAGAATTTTGTTGAATTTAATTTACACCAAAAACTGGTAGAAATATTAAAAGAGGAGAGTTAGAGACTTTTTAGAACTATTTTAGATATTAGAATCACTAGAAATTGATTATATTAATTTTCCTGAGGGTGCTGTTGAGAGGAAACCAAGACGGATGAGATAATTTAGTAATTTTGCATTAAAATTAAGATAATATGAATGTAATTCAAGCAGAAATACAAAGAAAAACACTGAATATTTTACACTAACTTTCCTAATTTTAATTAACACCAGAAATCAAAAAATAAATATTTTTAGAATTTTGTGGAATTTAATTTACACCAAAAACTGCTAGAAATATTAAAAAACGACAGCTATAGATTTTTTGGATTTTTTTTAGATACTAGAATCACTAGAAATTGATTCTATTAATTTTAGGTTTTTTCCTGATTTTTTTGGAATTTCTTTAATGCAATTATGCAAAAAAAAATTAAAATGTGTATGATTGCATGCATAATATTTGATTGGTCGCGTTCGAATGAAATGAAGATATTACATTATCATTGAGCTATTCTCTTTTTTCCATTCATCACATCCCTGAGTCGGAGACCCCAATTATGAAAGATTTTTTATGGATTGTGCATGAACTGGCAACACGTATCGCCGACGTGATACCAAGTTGATAGCTTGATTATTTGTGTGTATTAAAGAAGCTTGGATAAAAGAACGGGCATCGATACGGATTGCGTGCCATAAAATGAACATGAAGCTATATGCATATCAGGTGCTTCCGTATAGGATAAGGTTCAAAAGGGATGAATGCTCAGAGAGAAGACGGAGACTGTGGTGATTGATTTTGTTCAGAGCAGGCTAACAGCTTATTATAAGCAACAATAATTCAAAGGCAAAATGGATGGAGCATGACTACAAAAAGGAAATCCAAAATCAATCATACAAAATTGTTCCTAGGACAACGGTTTCGGGAATATCTCAAAGACACAATCTAAGATGAGGGGGATACTGTTCTATTATTGCGGGCTTGTAAAGGTACCACCACATACCATGTGTGCCATGATTGTATGAGAGCTTCTGGAATTATGTGAAATAAGTTCAATGTTAGGCCTTCTAGTTGATTGAGGCATTATGACATATAAGCGCGCACGCCTTACCATAGAAGGCATCAAAAATGTTTGTGACATTGAATAATAATTTCAATGTAGTCATCACATTCTTGGACATGACTTGCACAGAAGAAGAAAAAAATCAAATTGGATAATTTAGGTCAAATAAATATTTGATGATTAAATCATCCTATGGGAATAGAAATTTGTTATTGTTTAATGCCTTCGATGAATCGTTTCCAGCCATAGAAATGTTCGGCCTATCGATGTAAATGTGTGATCCTCGACACATTGGATCTGCTCATCCTCTTCTTTATCATCAAAGTAAGATACCAAGTAGATCTTCTCACCATGCTAGTAACAAAAGCCAGGGATGGTGCTTAAGAAGAAAGGGTTGAGAAGCGAGATCAAAGTTGAGACTTACATGGGTGTTTCACTCTCAATGTCATTGGATCATGTATCTTTAACATATTTATTTTAAAAAATAATAATAATAATAACAGATTTATTTATAATGCAGCTTACAATAAAAGTATTTCCTTGTCCAAGAAACCATATGCATGTGACCCCTCTAGGTAAATGTACTTGTCTATTTAATGAATCCACAAGCTCGATAAATATTTGTTGTCTAACCTAATCAATGATAATATATATGTATATATTAGTTACAAATTGATCTATCCTAATTGATAGGTCAAGTCACCAATTCATAAGGTGAGAAGCTATGTTGCATGTTCCAAAATGTACATAGTCCATTAACTCTGTCATGAAACATTTTTATCATCAATTACTATGTGTATATAATACTCTATCACATTACTCATAGATTGTATGTGCGGTCGATTGTAAATCACAATCGGTCATCCTAATAATGTCTAATGAATTGGGAAATCATCAAAAAGTCTTATTTTGGCCAAGGATTTCATTACATCATCTTCCTTTGAGTATGTCTCTTCTTATATTTTGTGCTAAGTACATAAAATCTCATTTTGACCTCCCAATCACTTTCCTATATAGTTGGTTGCATCCGAGCTAAGAGTGTTAATAATTTTGTATGAGGATGTAGCTGGAACAGAATTGGTTATCCACTAGATATCCTAGGTATCTTGGATTTAAGAACCACTTTTACATGGATGGCATAAATTGATATGATTTATATTCAGGTATGCAATAATTTAGGGATTCATATGGATTAATTCAGTCAAATCTTAAAGAAATCCCACTATCTCTCATTTTTGTCTCCTGACAAATGGCTGCAAGATAAACCACCCTCATCATACAAGTAGGTAGTGTATTCTATGCAGATATTTTGATCTCCTGAAATATCCTATGAATTAGGAATGTTTATGATATATTTGTTAAAATAACTTGGGATTATCAACGTCACGTCATTCATCGCGGTAACAAATCCCTGAAAATGATGTGACAGTGACAAATGATGATTTTTAGCCCCATGATGGTGCCAGACGACATGAAGAAATACCCGTGATGGGTGATGTGACGGTGACGAAGGGTCTTGGATGGGCGACATGACGGGACAGGTGTCATGAATGATAATGGCAGAAAATTTATAAATGATTAAAAAAGAAAAATAAATTTGTGTTATATTTAGAATGAAAGTAGAGATACACAGAGAGAGACATATATAGAGAGAGATTGACCGAGGGAGAGGGAGAGGTAGAGAGGGAAACCGAAAGAGGGAGAGTGAGTCCAAGAGAGGGGGGAAGACCGAAAGAGAAAGAGGGAAAGAGAGAGAGGGAAACCAAAAGAGGGAGAGCAAGTCTGAGAGGGGGGGAACTGAAAGAGAGAGAGGGATAGGGAGAGAGAGAGAGAGGGAGACGGAAAAAGGGAGAGGGAGTCAGAGAGAGAGAGAGAGTGAGAGGGAGAAAGAGAGAGAGATAGGGAGACCCAAAGAGGAAAAGGGTGTCCAAGAGAGAGGGGGATGGAGACAGAGGGAGAGAGAGAGAGTGAGCGAGAGGGAATCCGAGAGGGAGGGGGTGGATACCAAAAGAGAGGGAGATAGGGGGAGAAGGAGTGAGAGAGAGAGATAAGGAGGGAGTCCAATAGAGAAGAAGTTTAAGAGATATAGAGAGAGGGAGAGCGAGAGGGAGAGGAGGAGATTGAGAGGGAGAGAGAGAGAGCTGAACACATTTAAATTAAACAATTGAAATATTTAATTATCGATAAGTCCTTCCGGCCCTAGTGACGAGGATGTTGTTTGGTGAAAGAATGAGGCGAGACATCAGCTATAATGACGGGTGACTAAAACGTGAATAAAATTTTCAAAATCCTGGGACTCGCGACGAGACGGAGCCATGAAGAATACACATCAGACTCTCATTTGTCACCATTCGTCGTCCATTCAGTCACGTCCCAGACATGCCGTTCCCTAATGAAAACTGATCAGCTTAGCATGATCTCATCATAATTCACTTGTGATGGTGCATATACGAGACATATAAGTGCAATTAGCTTGGACGTCATATACATCCATTAGAGAGCAGGACCACACCATGGAATGTAGTATAATTGGCATTTTTGTTTCATCTAATATTTTATTTCTATTAAAATTTTTATCATGTCCTATTAGTCATGACAAGGGGCTTTGGAGGTGGACAACCATACACATGCATCTCTACGAAGATAAAATATGATCCAATTTGATTTTGATGCGATCTGAATTTGAAATGAGAAAAAACATTGCTTGTATCTTACACTACGACTTACTTTTTATTTATTATATTTTATTTATACTTGTTTTCTATATGTTAATGTCATGGTTTATTTTTTAATGAAAAATATATTATATTATAAAATTATATGATCAGGTAAAGCCACCAGGTATCAACACCAATATTAAATATCGACAACGCTAACACTTATTGACACTGATATTTGGTATATATGTTATGTCAATAATGATTCTTATTATGCATTTCGTCTGAGACTCAGAAAAAATGTTTTAGATCCTAGTCTCACTTTCAACAGATACCTAAACATATGCCACATTTTTGGTCTGGCCTCAGTCTGGTCAAGGACCAGTTTTGACCATTCTTTAGGCAAACTCTATAGGATAATGCAAATGGATTTTATGGGGGTATGAAAGTGAGTTTTAATCTAGGAATACTTATGAATTTTATCTGATTAATGGTTATGTAGCTTTTAAGATTTTGATATAAGGGATAAAAAAAAAATTTGCGTGGAGCGACTCATACAGTTGGAATAATTTATTTTTTTGAAGGATGACAAAAACAGAAGGTGATTATGAGCTTTAGGAATAAGAAGACACACAAATGTCATAATTTATTCAAGGCATGCCCTAATATGAATAATTATAAGTGGAAGAAAACTAAAAAGAAAAAGGTGGTGAGAGAGAAGATAATAGGACAAGTGGAATAACAAAGCAGACAAAACGAGGGAGAGTAAAAACACAAGGAAAGAATTATAGAATAACACTAAGAGGAAGAAACAAGATAAAAGCACATGTCGACAGAGTAAAGGGTGGTTGGAGAAGAACAAGAGGACATAAAATAAGAAGATAAATAAATAGAATGGTCGTCTCCACTGACTCGTGGATAGAAAGTCGATTCTGCCACTGTGCTACCTCAGAGCCCGTACACCCGTGGTCTATCCCACTAGGGGCACCATGCTCCTATGGGTCCTTGTCAAAGGATGCACTCCCATGCCTCCTTCAGATTTTACATTCTATTTGCATCATCTAGAGGCTATGGTACCGAACACGAGGTCCCCCTGGTCCGCGTCAGCACCACCCCTAGTATTTATTGTAGCCAGTATCACGAAAGCAGGACGTCGTCAAGGCGTCGTCCGGTCGTCACCGAGGGTAGCGACTCGGTGTCGATAACAGAACTCTATCGAACCATGGTGGAGAGCGTCGTCCGATAATGCTGATAAACAGATATGATATATGACGGAATGCGAAAGATCTATATGTAGTACGTGCAAGTGCCGACTCGCGGGGGTGTGCCGTTCCCGGGTTTCAACGGGATCGCCCAGGGCGGGATAGTCCAGGCTTTGCGAACCTCGTCTGAGGGGTCGAGGATGTCTACGCGGTCGAACGGGAATGTCCTGCAGAGATGCTCACATGCAACGGGCGAGCCCGACTCGTACCGAACAGGTAAGACTCTCGAATAATTCTTCATTGTTTTCGCATTCTGTCCCTCTCACCTACGCCTAGCCCGAGCGCGGTGGAGGCAATCCAAAGCGTACTGAAAGAGATAATAGACGAAAAGAGCAGGTTGGGGGTACCTCTCGTCGCGTCCGGCGACAGCTATTTCGGTAGCACCACTAAGGGTAGTATTGGAGGGCGGTGACAGCACAACGATCGGGGCGGGCGCGGGTGAAGAGATGACAAGCACAGTGGTGTAGTCGTAGCTCTGCGAGGGCGGCCGCACAACTTCAGCATCTCGAGCGCGGTGTCACGGGTATGGAGGCGCGGTGGTGTTTGCTTACGCGCAGTGAGGCAGCGCGCTCGGGCGCGCTATGCGGCAGCTCGCGCGGGCACGCTGTGCTGCGGCATGCGCGGGGCGGCGGCGCGCGTGTGGGCGTGCGTGGGTGCGGCGGCACACGAGCAAAGCGGCACGGGCGCGGGCGCGGAGTGCGACAGGCACAGGCGCGGCAGCGCTGGGCACGCAGGCACGGCGCGCGACCGGCAGCGCGACAGGGCACGATACGGCAGCGGGGATCGCGATGGTTCGGGCACGGCGCTAGGCTAGGGGCGGGCACTCGCGATGGGGAACGGCATCCGGCGACGCAGCTAGCGGCGGTGGCTTCGGCAACGCAGGCTGGCAGCGGCGGCAGCGTTCGACGACGCAGGCGAGCAGCGACGGCGCCGTCGACTACACAGGTTTCTTCCTCTCTTCTTCCTCCTTTCTCAACGAGGGACTCTTCAACTTCTGAACGTTATAACTTTTTCAACAAAAATTCAAGAGTAGTCTTTTGAGGGTGCCCACCCCTTCCTTTATAGAAGAGAGGTGGATGGGCCCCTTTTAAGGCTACAAAACTGAAATAAAGAGATGGATTTAGGCCCGATAACGGGAGGGGAAGGTATCCTCATTTGGGAACTTCCCCTCGCTACAACGCTGCTACGAAGAAAAGAGAATACGAAAGGAAACGTAAATGTAGAAAGCAAAGACAGTAGACGAAACCGAAGATGGAGCGTCATTACCCAGGATATTTGAATCCGGGTGCGCGCGTCGTCGCTTTGGCTTGCCGTGCGGGCTGGACGCGAATCTGTAGCAGGGTCGATGATGATGCCGACTCCTCGAGCGATGATTCTGCAGCCTCGGACTGTGTCGCGCCATCAACTGCTGAACCAATTGTTCAGATATAACTCAAAATGGTAGAATTGAGAACTTGTGAAGACTAGCCATAGAATTCTATGCCTGGAAGATACAAAAAGAGAGACAGTGACTATCTCTTTCTATCTATCACTATCTCTATTTCCCTCTGTCTCACTCTCTCTCTACCCTTCTTTTTATATGCCACTATCTCTATCTCTTTCTAGTTTCATCCTCTCCATCTCTTTTTATCTCTCTACCTCTCTATAAATTTCTCCATATTTCATTCTCTCTCTTTTGTCTCCACATCTCTTTTTCTGCCTATATTTCCTTCCATATCTCTTTCTTTGTCTGTCTATAATTCCGTCCATTGCTCTCCCTATGTCCTTCTATGTCTCTCTGTGTTTCCTTCGATCTCTCTCTTTCTCTCTCTATATTTCCCAGTATATCTCTATATCCCTCTCTTTTTCTACATGCACCTCTCTCTCTATCTCTCTCTTTCTCTCTCTATTTCCCTCGAATATGGACCAACCGGGCGGGCCACTCTGAAATCGCAGACGGACAGTCCTGGTTTGGTATGGTCTAACTGGTTCCTGGTCCAAAATGAAGAATCTATTAGCTCTATCTCTCTCTCCATCTCCCTATATCTCTCCCTCTATCTCTCTCTATTTCCCTCTCTCTTTATATATATTTCTATTTATCTCTCTAGATTTCTCTCTCTTTAAATATTATTTTCTCTCCAGATTTCCCACTCTCTCTTTAAATATATTTCCCTCTATCTCTCTATTGCGTGCAATTTCCCTCCATATCTTTATCTCTTTACACATCCTTCTATCTCTCTCTCTTTAAATATCCTTCTCTCCCCCTCTCTAGATTTCCCTCTATTTCTTTCTCTCTTTATATATCCTTCTATGTCTCTCTCTTTAAATATCCTTCTCTCCCCCTCTCTAGACTTCCTTCTATTTCTTTCTCTCTTTATATATCCTTCTATCTCTCTCTCTCTAGATTCCCTTTATCTCTCTCTCATTAAATATCCTTCTATCTCTCTCGCTGTAAATTTCCCTCTATATCTCTCTCGTTAAATTTCCTTCTCTCCCTCCCTCTCTCTCTCCAGATTTCCTTCTATCTCTCTCTCTCTGTAGATTTCCCTTTATTTATCTCTCTCTTTATATATACTTCCATATCTCTCTTCATTATATATCTCTCTCCCTCTCTCCCCTTGAGCAGGGCTGATCTAGCTCGACTCGTTTCAGAACCGGACCGAGTCGCTAAATCGTTCTACCGGTTCGGGCCGGTTCGGGCCGGTTCAGTCATCGAGGGACTTTTCCCGCCAACGCGATCTTTCTCTCTCTGTAGCCGGCGCGCTCTACTATAAATACCACCCCTCTACAATTTTCAGAAGTTTTTAGGCAGTGAGAGTCTCTCACCATGGAGAACGGCGCGATGGAGCCGACGAAGCTGCCTGAGCTCAAACTAGGTAACGCCTCTTCTCGATCCTCCGGATTTGCGTTTAATTTTTGTTTTTCTGTATACTTTACTTGTTGAATCGAAGGTTTGATCGAGTTTTTTTTGTTTTTTCTGTTGTTTTTCAGACGCGAGGCAGGCGCAGGGGTTTATCTCGTTCTTCAAAACGCTTCCTCGTGTATGAACTTTCGATCTTCTGCTTTGATAATTGTTTTTTCGAGTGTTTATTCGTTCTGTTGATTGTTTCCGTTTGGTATGCTTGTAGGATCCGAGGGCTGTGCGCTTCTTCGACCGTCGGGTGAGTGCGATGAGTCTTTCTGTTTATTCTTTATGTATGCGTTGTTCCATTAGTTCGTGATGGTTTTGTGCTATCCGCGAAGCTGATGTCTTTAGCGTGATTTATATTTTGTGGTTCTTAAGTTTTTCTCATTATTTTTTCTGCGATCGTTTCTCAGGATATGTATTTCGTTTTTCTCTTAATAAGTTAATGATCCTTCTCACATTAACAAATATTTAGGTTATTGACGATGTGTTAGGAAAGTGGAAACTTGTCTAATATTTTTTGAATGTCACTCTATCTAATATTTTTTGGTTCGACTCATTTCTTTTTATGAGACACCAGAAAGCGTTAATATTAACAATAATTTCTTATCTTTTCGTGACATCGTTGTAAAACTTTAGAACTTTAACCTAAAATTCTGTCCTTATTGTTGAGCGATTATCGATTAAATAAACTTGCCCGTTTCTTACATTCTCATTTTCTGTTATTACGGAAAATTGCAGTGCCATTTTATGTATTAATAATCAGTCTCCCAAACCTTTATGACATAATGGAGTTTTAGGATAATCTTTTCTCTGGAGAATTCTTTTGAGAATCGAACTGTCACAATAAAACTACTTCAGTACCTGTATTTCTTATTTCCTTGGTAGCTGCAATGTCCTCCCCGCATCAGCAATGATGCAGGTTCTTGATGATGTGTTAGGAAACTGGAAACTCTACTTATGTCTCAAAACAGTTTCAGCTTCAAATCTGCAAGGATTCCAAACTGTTAAAAGTTTTTATTTGTCCTTTTCTATTTTGTAAACAACAATTACGCATAAGTCTGAGCGTTATGAGATCTTGAGGTAGTTTCCGTTGACTTTTGTTGCTACTCGCAAGCATCAGATGTAAATCTTTATTGCACCCCGGTTGAAAAATCAGCTGTTGGCTTGTCAATAACTTGTACCCAATTGCAGTGGCAGCTGCATAAGAGAAAAGAGGTCCAAAATCCATGAACGTATATATAAAAGTGGAAAGCAAAAATATTTTTATCCAAGATAAGGAACTCTACAAATCTGTTGGCGACTAAAATATCTTAAGATGAAAAAGGAGGCAGTTGCAGAGACAAAATAAAAGCGTGAACAAAGACAAATTGAATGTCATCATTTTTCATTAAATTGCCACTTAGTCATGTCTTATGAAAAATTATTTGATGTGTTCTAATTTTTTGTGCTTTATGGATATGGCTATTATTTGCACCATATTATAACTTATATTATTTCATAAAAATTGCTGGTATTTAAACGAGCACTGGGTTGTTGAAACTAAGTTTTCTTCAAACTCTTGAATCGGATCTGTGTAGAGCTCCTTAACCATTTTGTAAAACATTATGAAACTCTTGAATATCTGCTGAACCAACGTTTTTTTTTTCTTTCTCTGTATAGTACATGATTTCTTGATTATCCATCAATTTCTTGCTTTGAAGAGTACATGTTCCAACTATGGCATCTGACAATAAATTTTGGTCTTAATATTTTGAAAATCAATTCATGCTCTGGATGCTGGATCAGGATTACTACACTGTTCATGGCGACAATGCCACGTTCGTCTCCAGTACCTATTATCATACTTCCAGTGCATTGCGGCAGCTTGGCAGCGGCTCCGACGGTATTTCAAGTGTCACCGTAAGCAAGAACATTTTTGAAACTATTGCACGTGATCTCCTTCTAGAAAGAAACGATCACACTTTGGAGGTCTATGAAGGTAGCGGATCAAATTGGAAATTAACCAAGTCCGGAACTCCGGGAAAACTTGGCAGCTTTGAAGAGATCTTGTTTGCCAATAACGACATGCAAGACTCGCCAGTCATTGTTGCTGTGTGTACCATCGTCCGAGAAAATCAGAGCACTGTAGGGTTAAGTTACATTGATATGTCTAAGTGGAAAATAGGTATTACTGAATTTCTTGATGATAGCCAGTTCGCAAACACTGAGACAGTCTTGGTGGCTCTTGGCTGCAAGGAGTGCCTATTGCCAATCGAAAATTCCAAGTCGGCATCGACAAAGTTATTGCATGATGCTCTTAACAGGTGCAGTGTCCTTTTGACCGAGAGAAAGAAGACTGAGTTCAAGTCAAGGGACTTGGTGCCAGATCTTGGCAGAATTGTTCGAGGGTCCGTCGAGCCCGTGAAGGACTTGCTATCTGAGTTCAACTCTGCGTTGGGGGCACTTGGCGCGTTGCTTTCCTATGTTGATATTCTTGGAGACGACCGAAATTATGGTAATTATACAATTGAAAAGTATACTCTGGGAAACTATATGAGGCTAGATTCTGCGGCTGTAAAGGCGCTCAACGTTTTTGAGAGTAAGACTGATGCAAACAAGAGTTTTAGCCTCTTTGGACTGATGAACAGAACCTGCACGGCAGGCATGGGTAAGAGGCTGTTGAACAGATGGCTGAAACAGCCGTTGCTTGATGTCACTTCAATAAACCAGAGGCTGGACGTTGTTCAAGCATTTGTTGAACACGCCCCTCTTTGCCAGGGGCTGAGGCAACAGTTGAAGAGAATCTCGGATATCGAACGGTTGACGAGTAGTTTGAGGAAGAAGTCTGCCAATCTGCAGCCTGTAATCAAGTTATATCAGGTAATTGATAAGACCCCCAAGTAGTGTCCGGCACTTGTCCTCGTTAATGCCAACGTTGTCAACCCTCGTTGAGGTACCGCGTTGATGGTTTCTAAGCTGGTTGAGGAGAATGATGAAGGACGGTTGAGAACAGCGTCAACATCTCATCAACATTGTCCCACCTATAGTTCCGGATCGTCCCGGACGTGGACGATGGACGATGGACGGACGGGACGAATTTCGTCCCGTCCAACGTCCGGATTCAGTGTAGGGACGAAGGACAGGACAAATTTTCGTCCGACGGAATAAAAACCATCCCTTCCAGTCCTCTCAGACGAATTTTCGTCACGCCTGGGGAAAAAACTGTCCGGTCCCTCATCCCGGACGAAAAAACCGTTTTATATTTTTAACATATTAATATAGAATTTTCTAAGTTTTTTAGGGAAATACGGAACACAGAGAATGCAAATGGACATATGTACAATTATTTCTGAGCATGCGTCTGCTTGCATGCGCAATAAAATACAGGGACTTCAATGCAAATTGTCATAACGAGGCCACGTGGCTACATCTCAACCGTCGGATGTGAATCCGGCGGTTTTTCGTCCACATTCGTCCGTCCATCATCCGAGACCTCTGGACGGATCGTTTTTTTGTCCCACGGTGGTCCTCTGGACGAATTTTCGACCCGAATTTCGTCCATACCCTTGGACGGGACGATTTTTTCATCACGGGACGAAAAAATTGTAACGTCCGCAGTCCTGAACTATAGTCCCATCTCAATGCGATAACCCAAATAGATAGATAGAGATCTAAGTACTTAAATACTTAAATATATATCTGTCTATTTGGGCCATCGCATTGAGTTTGAGAACTTCGTTGTTCTCTTCAACATCATGGAAACCTCAATGTGATGACCCAAATAGACGGAGAGATATCTTAGTATTTAAATTGATGATTCCTTGTGGTTGGCACTGACCGACACCCGGGGACGGTTGACGTTGACCTTGACGGAGTCATCGACAAGTCGTTACCCGGATGTCAACATCAATGATGATTGGGCATACATAACCCTATCCCCATGCCATTCAGGGCTATTTCTGTCATTTCAGACCACAAGAGGTGTTTTGTTTTTTTAATTGTGAATTTAACAATGTAATTTTTCTATATTTTCGTTGTTTTTTGTTGTCCAGTCGAGTATAAGGATTCCACATATCAAAGACGTATTGCTTCAGTATGAAGGGCAGTTTTCTAACGTGATAAAAGAGAATTACATTGATCCGTTGGAGTATTGGATGGATGAAGATCACTTGATAAAGTTCATCTCTCTTGTTGAAGTGTCTGTTGATCTTGACCAGCTAGAAAATGGCGAACTCATGATATCATCAGGCTATGACCCTAATCTAGCAGAGCTGAAGGAGGAGCTTGAGACCGTTGAAAAACAGATACACAGCTTGCACCGGCAGACAGCTGAAGATCTCGATCTAACGGCTGAGAAGACTCTAAAACTAGAGAAGGGGACGCAATACGGTCACGTGTTTAGAATTACAAAGAAAGAAGAACAGAAAGTTAGAAGAAAGCTCAACAGCAATTACACCATCCTGGAAACACGGAAAGATGGAGTTAAGTTTACAAACTCGAGGCTTAAAAAAATGGGAGATCAATATCAGAAGGTGCTCGATGCCTACTCCAAATGCCAGAGAGAAATCGTTCTTCGCGTGGTTGACACGTCGGCCACTTTTTCGGAGGTTTTTGATTTTTAACCTTTCAATCTTTGGGTTTTTCCCCAAATTTTCTCACACGTGCCTATACAGGTCTTTGAAGCGTGTGCCGGGATACTTTCTGAACTGGATGTGCTTCTGAGTTTTGCTGATTTGGCTGGTAGCTGTCCAACTCCTTACACAAGGCCTGATATTACGCCCTCGGTAAGAATAAATAAATCGTGGATTAATCTTTTGTTTCGATTTGATTTTTTTTTATGATCATGTGATTGGATGATTTTCAAAGGAGGAAGGGGACATTGTTCTTGAAGGCAGTAGACACCCATGCGTGGAGGCCCAAGACGGCATTAGCTTTATACCTAATGACTGCCGCCTCGTGAGTATTTAGCTTAATGGATTATCTTTTAAGACCTCATTTTTGTAGGTGAATGAGGAAGAACTTATAGATTATTTGATTTTTTTTCTTTAGGTTCGCGGAAAGAGTTGGTTTCAGATAATTACCGGTCCTAATATGGGTGGAAAGTCTACCTTTATTCGGCAAGTGAGTTTGTCGTTCTAATTTTTCCTTTTTTATTTTTTTGACCAGACTTTTGAATTATATGTTTGACTCTATCACCTTGTTTGGACATTATTTTTTTCAAAACTCTTTTACAAAATTGTGTTAAATATTAACCTGAACTCGGTGATTGTAATCTAAATTAATTGGATTATAATTGGATTCTATTTTGATTATTAATGGAACACGAGTTGTTTTGTGCATCGTAGGTTGGTGTAAACGTTCTAATGGCGCAAGTTGGGTGTTTTATTCCGTGCGATAAAGCGACAGTTAGCATTCGTGACTGTATTTTTGCTCGCGTGGGGGCGGGAGATTGCCAGGTTTTTATTTCTCAACTTCGATTTTTTCAAATTTTTAATGTGTCGATTGATTTTACGGTCGTTAATTTAATCCGTTATTCCAATGTCAAAAATAAAATGTTATTCGTGTGATTTTAGAAAAAATAATTTTGCCCCGAAGAAACGTCTTGATTAAACTAACTTTGACATCGGGGAAAATGAAATTTAGTTTTTTATTTATTACTGATTTTTGTATTTTCAGCTCCGTGGAGTGTCTACCTTCATGCAAGAAATGCTTGAAACCGCATCAATCTTAAATGCCGCAACGCAGAACTCTCTGATAATTATTGATGAGTTGGGCCGAGGCACATCCACCTACGATGGATTTGGTATCTTCTTTTTTCATTTTTTTGATTTTCGTTTATTTATGTCTAAGATTGCCGCCCATGATGGGTGACCACCTTAAATCACTTTTCAAAAAAAAAAAAAAAGATTGCCGCCCATGATTATATTCTACTACATTCCTTATGTATAATTATGTATTATTAATACAAAAATTTATTTATTTCTCGTGATTAATGATTTCAGGATTAGCGTGGGCCATCAGTGCGCACATAGTGGATCAAATCAAAGCTCCTACGCTATTTGCCACCCACTTTCACGAATTGACAACGTTAGGGCAAGGAGATATGGATTTTAATTCTGAATCTAGATCTTTCCAAGAAGTAGAAAATTATCATGTGGGAGCCCATATTGACCCATCAACTAGGAAGTTGACGATGCTATATAAGGTATTTATCTCTCTGATTCTTTTTTTACCTTGCATTATTTGAGATTATATAAACTTTTTTCTTTATATTGCTTCTGGAAATGTGTATTCTCGGTTGTCAGTTTGTATGACAGAAGACCAATATCAAGACTATTTTTCAGCATCAAAAGAATTTTTGATTTATTTTTAGATCAATTTATATTTATTTGAGAATAAAAACCAAATTATCATTTCAATTGTTACTTTTTTTGTTATCTTGCTTCCGGAAATGCATAATCTCAGTTATCATTTGTATGACAGAAGAATTAGAGCATAACTATTTTTCAGGGTCAAAGGAATTTTGATTTATTTTGAGATCAATTCCTATTTATGTAGAATAAAAACCAATTATCGCTTCAATTATTACACTCCCAATTTTTTTAGAATCGAATAAAGTCGAGCAAATAACTCGAGGTGGAATTTCCCAGCTTCCTTCAATTTGTTCACTTGCTTTCTCTGGGTTATTTTAAGTTATTTTGTTTATGTAAATAAATAGTTGCAGCTATTTATTAATTACAGAGAAACTAAGACAAGAATAATTTTCAGGGTCACAAAAATCTATAATTTTTATATTAATTTTATAAGTGGTATTTTTTTTATTTGTTTCATTTCCAATCTTTTTTTGTGATTGAATCAGGTTGAGCCAGGTGCCTGTGATCAGAGTTTTGGGATCCACGTGGCAGAATTTGCCAACTTCCCGCCCAGCGTTGTTTCTCTGGCCAGAGCGAAAGCCGAAGAACTTGAAGATTTCTCTTCAACAAATGTTGAACTGGACACCGAACAGGTACCCTCTCACTTTATTACTATAATCGTAAACAAACTAAGAGTCTTTAACTTAATAACATTTCTACTCTTCTTCCTCATTCGTGTTCTTCGCTCCCGCTCCTAAAGTCGCTCGTCTCGCCTGAATCTGAATCTTCATCTGAATTGACTTCGTAACATTCATCTTCAATGGTGATGGTGCGAGAAATAATTGTTAGATTTTTTAATGGATTTTTTATTCGCAGTTTATTAACTCCTGTATAATAAATTCAAAATTACTCCACGACTTTCCTGGAGGCCTACAATAACTTGCATATTTTTTAAATCTACATTCAGTTCATTTACAAATAAAAATAACTTATCATATTTGGGTGATTATCAGTGTTCTTGGAGAACAATCATTCATTATTATTAAAAAATTTCGGACAAGTTTCTTAAAGTTGAGTAAAAATTTTATTTTTTTGGACCGGCATTATTTTTAATGTTCTATTGATAGGCTGTGGGTAATAAGCGGAAATGGTGTTGGAACGACGAGGACGTGGCGACAGGGGCAGAGAGGGCGCATAAGTTTCTGAGGGAATTCTCGAATTTGCCCCTGGACCGGTTGGACCCGGCGCAGATCTCTGAAGAAATTTCCAGGCTCAAGTCCAATCTTGAGAGTGACGCTGGCGGTAACCCATGGCTTCAGCAGTTCTTTGTCTCATCTTAAACTCTTTTATATATATATATATATATATATATATATATATCTCCATCTCTCTATATATATGTAACTATCTCTCCATCTCTCTGTCTACATATATCTCCATCTCTCTCTCTATATAACTATCTCTCCATCTCTATGTCTACATATATCTCCATCTCTCTCTCTCTCTATATATATCTATCTCTCTATCTACATATATCTCCATCTCTCTCTCTCTATATATATATATTTCTGTCTACATATATTTCCATCTCTCTCTCTATATATATATCTATCTCTCCATCTTTATGTCTACATATATCTCCATCTCTCTCTCTATATATATATATCTATCTCTCAATCTCTATGTCTACATATATTTCCATCTCTCTCTATATATATATCTATCTCTCTGTCTACATATATCTTTATCTCTCTCTCTCTATATATATCTATCTCTCCATCTCTATGTCTACATATATTTCCATCTCTCTCTATATATATCTATCTCTCTCCATCTCTATGTCTACATATATTTCCATCTCTCTCTATATATATCTATCTCTCCATCTTTATGTCCACATATCTCCATCTCTCTCTCTCTACTTATCTATCTCTCCATCTCTCTGTCTACATATATCTCCATCGCTCTCTATATATCTATCCCTCCATCTCTCTGTCTACATATATCTCCATCTCTCTCTATATATATATCTATCCCTCCATCTCTCTCTATATATATATCTTCTTTCAAATATATCTATGTCATCTTCCATATCTCTCTCTATATATCTCCATCTCGCTTTTTCTTTATATAGATATATACACTCTTACTCTCATTTTCTCTCTTTCTCTAAATATCCACCTCGTTCTTTATATATATTATCTATATTTTCTCTTTTATATATATGCATAACTATATTTTCTTTTATGCCTTCTTTACATATTTTCCCTCTCTACCATTCTATCTGTATCTATTTATATCTTTCTCTAATTACCCATCTCATTTTTAATATATAAATCTGTCTGTGTAGATATATCTCTCTCTCGCTTTATATATATAACTACATTTTGATTTCTCTCTCTTTCTAACTATATATAACGCCTCTTATTTTTTGTGATTGAATGCCTGGGGATGCTGCTTCCAGTTTTTTTCTCTGCCTTGGGATGTAATTCCAATTAAGAGAGTTTTTTTGCCATCATCTTCTGAAAGTCGATGATCTATTTTTGTAAAACCATATAAATCACATTCCCATGTTAATTTTTTGCTGATTATTCATGTCCCCTTTATATCTATCTCTTCCAATTTCTCCCTTCCATCCCTATCACTGTTCATATCTAATGTAACACCAAAGTGTATAGGGTGATATTTAGAGAGAGAAATTAGAACTCTCTCTCTCTCTCTCTCTCTCACATATCCAAGTCCTGCATTATGAAAGTTGAAACCTTGTTTTGTGGCCCTCCATGTAAAGGAAATGACCCATCATTCATTTGGGTGCAAAGAGGGTTAAGATAGAAAGAGAGATGAAACTAGTGTTCGCCCCGGCCGATATCGGATATCACACAAATTATCGAAACCTGATATCAGATACCGAAACCTGTAACGAGAATTGGTATCCGGATATTGATATCTGAGATCTGCTTATCAGTTTGAAATCTAGGGGTGCATTGTCCCATATGGAAGAAAATAAAAGATATAAAAAGCAGTAAATTGATGAAAATGAAAACGTACTGTGAAAGAATTGCGCTCTAGGAATCATGTCTTTAACAGTGCCGACCTAATCAATCTGCAAATAGAGTTTGCGAGATCAAGTCCATAGTATGGATTTTGATATTTCTATGATCTCAACCTGTTCTACTTCATTCAATGTCGATTCGTTGATTTTACAATGATTAATGTTGTTTGTTTGGAGAAGAAATAGAAGTCCTACACGTTTTATATATTTATATGTTTCACAGTAAGACAACAAACTATTTAAATTATATTTCATATTAAGAGGGGAAAAACACCATTCTGCATCCCATTTGTATGTCCACTTTGAAGCTTGCAGAGAATTCCAAACAGGAGGTCTCCAATAAGAGAGAAACTGGGATGAGATGGGCAGAGACATAGAGGAATCCACAAGTTCCTCTTTCTCTCTCTATTTCTATCATACATAAAAAGAAAAGTATTTCAATGTGTTAATCATCTATAGAGAGAAGTCAATTTAAGGAGTCCTCAACCTCATTCAATTTTCCTATTTCCAAAAAATTGACTAATTCTAATCTTATTGTGAATTCTAATCTTATTGTATTCAGATGGCTAGAATACAGATAATAAGATAATAAGAAAGGGGACTCTATCTTATCTCACCAAAAACCATGACCCTTCTTCCACAAACACATTATATGCAAAGAATTTAGGAGACAGATGATAAGGAAGAAGGAAGAAAAAATAAAAAAAATAGAAGATGATACATAGAGAGAGAGAGATGAGACCAAATCAACTATCCATCTCGACTCGTGTGGTTAAACTATATACGGATGGCTTAGAGAGAGAGAGAGAGAGAGAGAGAGAGAGAGAGAGAGAGAGAGAGAGAGAGAGAGAGAGAGAGAGAGAGAGAGAGAGAGAGAGAGGATGGCTATATATAGAGGGAGGAAGGGAGTAGAGAGGAAGAGGGGAGAAAGATAGAGAAAATGATAGAGGTAGAAATAGAGGTGAAACAGAGGAAAACAAGTATTTTCCATAACCCCAGTCGGTTGTCCATTTCTAATCGTATGGTGAATTATATACATAGAGAGAGAAAGGTAGAGACAGAGAGAGAAAGAGAAACATAGATAGAGAGGGAGATAAATAAAAAGAAACAGAGATAGTCCGAAACATAGAGGGCATGGGGGAAAGAGAGAAAGGGGGTAGAGAGAGACAGGGAGGGAGAGACAGACACAGAGAGTGAGGGGTAAACAAAGAGTCCAAAAGAGAGATAAATATACAGAAGCAGAGAGAGACAAATAGGAAGATGCAGAGAGAAATAGACAGACAAAAAGGAGGAGAGAGAAATAGACAATTAGGCAGGAGGGAGTGAGAGAGAGATAAAGGGAGGGAGAAACAAATAGACAGAGAGGCAAAGAGAGACAGATAACAGAGGCAGAGAAACAGAGAGAGAGAGAGAGAGAAATAGATGGAGTTAAAGAAAGGAGGAGAGAGAAATAGATACAGGTAGAGAAAGAGGGAGAAAGAGAAATAGATAGAGGTAGAGAGAGAGAGAGAAATAGATAGATGTAGAGAAAGAGGGAGAAAGAGAAATAGATAGAGGTAGAGAAAGAGGGAGAAAGAGAAATAGATAGAGGTAGAGAAAGAGGGAGAAAGAGAAATAGATAGAGGTAGAGAAAGAGGGAGAAAGAGAAATAGATAGAGGTAGAGAAATAGAGAGAGAAAGAGAGAAAGAGAGAAAGAGAGAGAAAGAGAAATAGATAGAGGTAGAGAAATAGAGAGAGAAAGAGAGAGAGAGAGAGAGAGAGAGAGAGAGAGAGAGAGAGAGCTAGGCAACTGGGAGAGAAGGGGGGGTAGGATGGAGTGTGATGCCAAGGGAGACAGGCTTGATCTGGAGAGCAGGGCTAATGGCGAGGAGGGCAACGATGCAGTTTCTAGGCAGCCGCACTCCCCACACGTTAACAGACTCCAGCTCTCTGCACTCCCTCACCACCTTCACCACCCCCTCCTCTGTCACATGTCTGCAGCACCACAGCACAATCGCCTGCCCAAAAAAACAAATAATTTAAAATTTTTAACTCAGTAAATATATGGATCATCACAGACCCTTTAATGGGTTTTACTTTAATCATGGCTATTTATTGAAATTTTGAAAAAAAATGCAAAATTTTTATTATATTGCATTTTTTTTTTAGATCACATGCAAGAACAGAAAAGGGAAAATTCTGCTAGTCATGGAGCCTGATTAAACTGGGCATTTCAAACTGCCATTTTTCCTCCATGAATAGCCTCTGTAATCACTTTTAAGATGTACTTCTTTAAGTCATACTGAAGAAAAAATGGCATTTTCTTGCTTGTTCTGGTGTACATTCTCTAGAATTCGGCTACTTCTACTGTTTGACTCTCAAAAAAATTCCTCGTTGAGGAAGAACTGGCGGGTTTCAATTGGGCTGACACTAGCATAAAAATAGATGTTTTCTCGGAACAAATTTCATGGATGAATCAGTAAAAAAGAGCTTAAACAGATTTTTCAGCCATCTAAAACTCAGAGATCTGGCCTCTCTACAGCCCAGATTTCTCTGGCTCTAATTTCCGGAGAGAGTTTTTAATTAATTAAAGTGGAAGCCACGATCAATGAGTGTCCGAGTAAAATCGCTTTGACTTTTGCAGATTTTTTTAATTTTAATTCCTTCTTTATTTACATTGAGAACGCATTCTGTGAAAAAATGGAAGGGATGCATCAGACTTTGAGAAATGTTAAAATCTGACGCATTCTTGTCATTTTAAACAGAAAGCACCTTCAATTTATAAAAAAATAGTCTTTTTGTTTCTGCCCTGTTTCCTCTGGAACTTTTTCACTTGAATTTTAAAGAAGAAAAACTTTAAACCACCTACTAAAACAAAATCCATATCAATGTATAATTGTATACAAGTTTTTTGGTTTCCGTTGGTGCAAATTCAATAACCTCAAATAAGTTATATTTGATAAGTTTATAAAGAGAGAGAGAGAGAGAAAAAAAAATTATATTTGAAGAAATAATTTGGTTATGAGGACTTTATAATTTCCCATGAAGAAATATAGAACCTACTGAAATAAATTGGTCATTCTAAAAGGGAATGTGATCTTGATACAATGCCAAACTCCTTCTAGGGGTATTTCTATCATTTCAGCCTCTTGGGGGCCTCTTTGTGTCTATTCTTGAGAGATAGGATCAGGGAGAGGTTGAGCCATGGCAGAAACTTCAGTTCATCAATCTGTGCTGCTATCCCAGTGGGAGCTTTACAACTAGTTAAAAGAAATCACCCTAATTTGGAAATGATCAAAATACCCCTCATGGTTCAAGTTCTGAATATACTCTTGCCATAAGATGTAAATCGCCAAAATGTCGGAACGGCTCAAGTGCCAAAGATACTTTTGAGGGGTAAAGGGAGAGTAGAGTCTATTTGGTGGAAATGACTGAAATGCCCCTAATGGGCTTGAGTGCCAAAGATACTCCTGGGGGTAAAGGGAAGCATCTATTTAAGGGATATCACCCTAAGATTGAAATGATCAGAATTCCCCTTTGTAGCTTTAAGTGTGGAAAATATTCCTGGGTTGAAGGTGGGAGAGCTGCATCTGTGTAAGGGAAATCACCCTAAATGGAAACGACCAAATGCCCCTCGTGGCTCGAGTGCTGAAGATAATCCTGGGGGTTGAGGGAGTGCTGGATCTATTTTAAATGGGAATCACCCAAAGATTGAAATGACCATAATGCCCTTAATAGGCTTGAGTTTCAAAGATAATCTTGGGGATAAGGGAGAGCTGCACCTATTGTAGAGAGATCGTCATGAGAAGAAAATGACCAAAATGCCCCTAGTACCCTTGGGTGATGAAGATACTCCACGAGGAAAATTCAGTGCAACATGTTAAGTGTCTATCCCCAATTCGTTAAGTGCTGTAGCTTTCCTCCAAGGGGGTATCGTATTGTATCAAACTTTATAACACAGATATCTCCATTTGTTATTATCATAGAATTTTGGAACGAACAAAAACTGAAGCAAAATTTTAGTTGACTGAGCACCTATTAAAAAAACTAAAAATGTACCTTTAGATGTGGACAGTTGGCCGCAATAGCCGACAACGATCTGTCGGTAATGAATGTCCCTCCCACATTCAAATGCCGTAATGATCTTGCTTTTGTCACCTGCATTTAGTCTCAGATGAAACCAGAACTCTCCAACAAATTCAAGAGAAAAAAATATTTTCAAGAAACAGGCAGGCTATAGAGAGAGTCTGCACGTTTTAAACTGAAAATCTAAATCTTTATGAATTAATTTTTAAGTAAGCTTGATCAAAATAAAGAATTACCGAATTGTATATGACATTTAAACATATGAACCTCTTAGAGTGAATCAGGTATACATGGATTTCTTTTTCAATTTACTAAACGAAACACATATTGTCATTGTTTGAATCTGAGGAACTCAACATCCTGAAGCATTTTACCCTAAAGGAAACTGAGTCACAAAAGTTAAAAACCTAAATTATTAATTATCGTTTTAACGAGAGACCTGTTAAGGGTTAACAAAGTATCAAAAAATTTAGCATGGATAAAGGAGGAAATTTGTTACTTTGATACTGATATTGAAGTCCGCATGGCATTTTGTTCACCAATTAAGGATTAAAACCCGAAAAATCAAATAGCAATGTAAAGTCGTAACTATAAAACCAGTGACCCAGTTGTGCTGGGTTTATCAATCACCCGTTGAAAATACAGTTTTTATCCTGAGAATAGGGGAAGTAAACTCTGTGCGGCGTTTTCCTCAACAAGTAACTTGATAGAAAAAAAAGGTCAAATACCAATATAACATCAAAATTCCTGAAACAGAGATAGATTTCGGTTGAATTATCAGTTGTCCATAGAAAATAAAGTTTATGACCTGAAAAGGGGAAATCTGAACTATTTGACATTTTTCAGGATAACTAATTGGATACAAATCATAACTTATGATAAGTAATCCACTTCGCTTGATTTCTCAATTATTCATGGAAAATTAAAATTTGTTGTCTGAAAAGGGGGAAAGTTGAACCCAGAGGAATTTTCTTCAAACACGTGAATCGGTAAAAGCCAAAATTCGAATACAGTGCTAAACCAATTATTCATTCTCTGTTGGATTATTCAATTACAAAACGTAGTTTATTTCCAGAACAAGGGGGAAATCGAACTCCTTGTGAAATTTGCCTTGACACATAAATCAGAGAAAAACCAAAAATTCAAGTACAGATTAAAATCAGTGATCTAATTGGACTGGATTAATCAATTATCCTCTCACGATTCATCAAACAAAAACCAGCCGACAGGAAACTTTTTATCGTCCAATAGCAAAACTGGAATCTTGGTTCATCCCAGAATTTATACCTAATCCATAAGCTTAAACCATGGATTATACCAATTTAATCACTTATTTTAAAAATATAACACATTTTACATCAATTTTCCTGAAAATCTGGGCAGACAATGTCCTTACCAGTTGAATTACGCCATCATCTGTAATCCCTGACATGCCCCAGAGCGAAAGGGAGGTCAACTTGCTGATACACTTGGCCAGTGATATATTGTACAGACCGTTGTCCGTAATTTGGCACCCCCAGCAGCTGCGGGAGCTGGAGAAAAAAATAAACATAATTCAAAATGTTGAAGCACAACATCCTGCGTAAAGATGAAAAGTAGCACCCTTGATATAAGCTATAACTTTTAGCTCTGTTGGAAAGCACTTGAATCTAACACAAATATTTGCATCTGGGATAAAAATTGGCGCTAAAAAAATTCATTTTACTGCTTAAAAAAGGGCTTCGCAAGGCCAAAGTTTGAATCTTTTTTTAAGTTCATGAAGTGCCCATGTCAGACCCCTCAGCTACCCTCCCAGTAGATTACAAAACAAAAAGGAATTGTACAAGTCTGATTATGATTGGTATTACAAGAAGATTATGATGTTAATGATAATGATGGTGGTGGTGGTGATAGAGAAGAAAAAGAATCAGAATAGAAATTGATGATGACGATGTTGACAATGATGATGATTATTATGCTGATAATGGTGGAGGTGGTGATACTGAAAAAGATTGATCAGAAGAAGAAGAAGAAGAATTAGATGAACAAAAAGAAGACGATGAAGAAGAAGAAAACGAGGAGAAAGATGATGATGATGATGAATCAGAATATGAAGATGATGATGACGACGATAATAAATCAGAATAATAATAATAATAAGATGATGATGATAATGACGACAATAAATCAGAATAAGAAGAAGATGATGATGATGATGATGACGATGATGAGGAAGATGATGATGATAACAAATTAGAATTAGAAGATGAGGAAGATGATGATGATATTGAATCTGAATAAGAAAGCGATTAAGAAGAAGAAGAAGATGATGATGATGATGATATTGAATCAGACTATGAAGATGAAAATGATGGCGATGATGAATACAAATAAGAAGAAGAAGAAGATAATGATAATGGCATTGAATCAGGATAATAAGATGATTAAAATGATGATGATGAATCAGAATAATATGATGAAGAAGATGATGGATCAGAATAAGAAGATGATGAAGATGATGATGGATTAGAATAAGAAGAAGATAAAAATAATGATGATGACGATGGCGATGATTTTATGATGGGGAAGATATGACGACGATGATGATGATGGTGATGATGTCATGATGAGGAAGATATGACAACAATGATGATGGTGATGATGTCAGGATGAGGAAGATATGACGACGAAAATGATGACAGTGATGAGGCCATGATGAGGAAGATATGACGACGATTGTGATGATGGTGATGATCTTATGATGAAGAAGATATGAGGACTATGATGATGATGATGTCATGATGAAGAAGATATGACGACGATCATGATGATGATGATGATGTCATGATGAAGAAGATATGACGACGATCATGATGATGGTGATGATGTTATGATGAAGAAGATATGATGTCGATCATGATGATGGTGATGATGTCATGATGAAGAAGATATGAAGACGATCATGCTGATGGTGATGATGTTATGATGAAGAAGATATGAGGACTATGATGATGATGAAGATGATGTCATGATGAAGAAGATATGACGACAATCATGATGATGGTGATGATTTTATGATGAAGAAGATATGAGGACTATGATGATGATGATGATGATGTCATGATGAAGAAGATATGACGACGATCATGATGATGGTGATGATGTTATGATGAAGAAGATATGATGTCGATCATGATGATTATGAAGATGATGTCATGATGAAGAAGATATGACGACAATCATGATGATGGTGATGATGTTATGATGAAGAAGATATGATGTCGATCATGATGATGGTGATGATGTCATGATGAAGAAGATATGAAGACGATCATGATGATGGTGATGTCATCATGAACAAGATATGAGGAATATGATGATGATGATGATGATGAGAGGAAGAAAGGAGTACATGTCGAGTTCGCGGAGGCTGTAGGCGCAGGAGACGAGACGGGCAGTGGATTGATCGTCCATTCTGTATCCGGTGAAGCTGAGCCGCTCTCTCCTCGCCAGCGATCTCCTCGCCCCCTTCCTCCACTTCCTGCACACCGCGCTTGCCCTGCGATCAAGAACTTGATCATGATCATCTCATCTGATCTGGCAGCGAAGAAGAAGAAGATGGTTACTTCCTCCCCAACACCTTCCCCATCTCTTTTTCCACGAACAAGATCATGCTGATCATGATGATTATGATGATGAATATAGCGATGATGATGGTGGTGATGTTCTGCAAGGAAGATGATCCTTCCCCAACATCTTCCCCCTCTCTTTTTCCACGAACAAGATCATGCTGATCATGATGATTGTGATGATGAATCTGACGATGATGATGGTGGTGATGTTCTGCAAAGAAGATGATCCTTCCCCAACTTCTTCCCCTCTCTTTCTCCATGGATAAAGCTTACATCGCTGACCATGATGATGAAAATTCTCTCGCTTGCTCTATCTCTCTTTCTAAAAGAAGAAAACTTGAGACCCATGAAAGAAAAGGAGAAGGGAAGAAGATCTACTGATCATGATTCACGCAGAAAGCTTATGATGATGATGATGATGATGATGATGATGATGATCTTCACCATGGAGGAACCTTTCAGACATGATGACGATGACGATGATGATGAGAATTATATCGATTGCTCTCTCTCTAGACCACAAATTTAAAAACCCATGAAAGAAAAAACGTGAGGAAGAAGAAGATGAAGATTAGAGCAAAGCTACTGTGCAAAATCCTTGAAAGAATCGAGCAAGGTGATGATGTGCGCCAACACGTCAACCGGTAATCTTTCAATCTCCGTCTCTCTTCCATCTTCTTCCATCTTCTTCTATGAAAGGAGATGAAGAACAGCAACTAGAAGAAGAAGAACAACAACAACAAAGAAAAAAAAAGAAAGAAGAAGAAAGAAGAGAGAGAAAGATGAGATTATTAGAGAGAGAAAAGAAGATGTTGACACGAACCCGTCATCAAAAGGCAGAATGGAGTTGAGTTGACTGAATCGACAACACCCAAAAACCGCCACGTGTTCTGCCGTAGAGAAAATGACAGAATCCGACCTTTCACCTGACTGCATGTCGTCATCATTCAGCCATACAGGGAAAAATCTAATGTTCATTATTTATCCCATTGGTGGGAAAAATATTTGTTTTTATTGCTTTCTTTTTTTAATCCTAAAAAATCTGTATGTGTTTCTTGAATTTACTTCTGCCAGTTTTTTTTTACAAGAGGAAGGACTTTGGTGTGTTTAATTGGTTGCTAGAGATGAATCCCCTGATTACTTTCATCGTTTTGATTTTTAAAATTATTATTTAAAGTAGATTCTTATGTTTTCTTGTAAATAAGAAAATATTTTTCTAATATGAAATCTGATAAGTGCTCCAATCATTTTTATTACTTTCTTGTTAATCCTAAAAAATCTTTATTTTTCCTTGAATTTACTTTTACTTGTTCTTGAATTTTTCACCTGACTGCATGTCGTCATCATTCAGCCATAGAGGGAAAATCTAATGTTCATTATTTATCCCTTTTGGTGGAAAAAATTTTGTTTTTATTGCTTTCTTTTTTTTAATCCTAAAAAATCTGTATGTGTTTCTTGAATTTACTTCGGCCAGTTTTTTTTACAAGAGGAAGGACTTTGGTGTGTTTAATTGGATGCTAGAGATGAATCCCCTGATGACTTGCATCGTTTTAATTTTTGAAATTATTATTTATAGTAGATGCTTATATTTTCTTATACATAAGAAAAATATTTTTCTTGAATATAATCTGATGAGGGCTCAAATCTTTATTACTACTTTCTTTTTAATGCTAAAATATATGTATGTGTTTCTTGAATTTCCTTTTGTCATTTCTTTTACAAGATGAAGAACTTTGGTGTGTCTAATTTGGTGCTAGAGATGAATCCGCTGATGAATTTCATCGTTTTCAGTTTTTAAATTATTTTTTAAAGCAAATGCTTACGTTTTATTATATATAAAAAAATATTTTGCTTATGTATGATCTGATAATGGTTCTATTCGTTATTACTGCTTTCTTTTTAATCCTAAACAAATTGTATTTTTTCTTGAATTTAATTTTACTTGTAATTGATTTTTTCTTGAAGGACTTTGGTGTGTCTGATTTGGTGCGAGAGATGAATCCCCTGATGACTTTCATCTTTTTCATTTTTTAATTATCTATTTAAAGTAGATGCTTATGTTTTCTTCTATATAAGAAAAATATTTTTCTTCTATTAATCCCATAAGGGTTCAAATCATTGTTACGACTTTCTTGTCTGTCCTAAAAAATATTTTTCTTGAATTTACTTTTACCTGTTATTTTACAAGATTGACTTTGGTGCTTTAGATGAACCCCATTGTTTTCATTTTTTAATCATTTTTCATAGTATATGCTTATGTTTTCATATATATAAGAAAGATATTTTCCTTATTTATTATCTGATAAGGGCTCAAATCGTTGTTAATTTCAGTCATTCAGGATCAATGCTTTCCAGTTAATCCTGAAAATTCTGTAATTTTTAAATTTATTTTTACTTTGTTTTTCACTAGAGAAAGGACTTTCGCTTGTCTAGTTTGGTGCTAGAATTGTATTTTTTATTTCATTTTATTCTAATCACATTTGATAATAGATGCTGATGTCACTATATTGATATGACCCATGGTTATAAGCAAGATAGATTTTGAGGTGGATCAGAGGTATTGGGCCTGGATCACATTGACTAGTGAGGGACCGAGTGAAATGACTTGACGTTATAGGATGTCTAAAAAACCCTAATTGTGGGCAATAAGTGGGGGTGCTTTTCTCATACTCGAGATTATTATTTCAGTTGTGAGTCTGAGTTTTTTATATTCCACAAAATTTAAGGTCACTGCCTTCCGAATTTGAATAAGGCAGTAGTTAGTTCAATGCAAACACATTCCTCATTGGGCATCCACCTATCCTTTGCTACATGTGTTAAGAATATGTCTTCCTAGATCTCCATTACTTTGCAAGAGTTGTGTTGAAATATTAAATGAAAATAAATGGCATTCCTTAAAACATGTATCCCATCTGTTAAAGCATCACTAATGCTAGTGTTCAGCTATTCTGTCAGGTCAACCCAACTTACTTTCTGGTTAACTAACTTGACCTTCCCAAATAGGGTATAACTGGAATGGGTTTGCGCTACTGACCTTTGGATTGTCTAAGATAATCCATTCACATGGGAAGCAATTTGGGTCAGGTCAACTTCCTGTCAATCCCCACCCAGGATCCCAATGGCATCCTAATAGTATTGTAATGAAGAGAATCCACTATTTTTATGTATTATTCTCCAACATAAAATCCATTTTTTGGTAGAAATAGTCTTCACCAAAAAAAATTAGTTTTTTTACTACAGCAGAAAAAACAGTGACATTAAAAATAATGTGCTGTGATTCATTGGTTAATTTTTTTTCCCCATAGGAAACTCAGATACAAAGCATAGTCAAGGGATCTGATGTCACTTGTAAACCTGGAACGCTATGCCTCTAGTCTTCCTTCAATATGTGGTGGGTTGGGCTTAATTACAGTACCAATTACAATTTTGATATAATTCCCAAACTTATAGAGACGATTCTCACCTTTCCACCAACTCGCCCTTAAGTTAAAATTCTTGAGCTAAACTGATCCAAAATATCTCGCGATTTCATAAAATGGAACCATTTATTAGGACCCAAACTTCATAATGGATAGTTTTGAAGGCTAAAATATTATAACATTGGCGCTCCATTATGTATCATCTAAGACCATGTGTAGTAATCATTGAGGCACTTCATGCAATCATTGAGGCACTTCATGTGTATCATCTACCTTCATGCAATCTGATCATTTATTTTTTAACACGGTAAGTTTAAAAATCATAAAAATACAAATAGTATTTCGCATATTTATTTGATACTTTAAATAAAGCATTATTTGAAGGCCAATTATAAGATAGGTAATTTTGGTGAAATCTTATGGTGATTTCTTATTTTTTAATATTTATTTGATACTTGAAATAAAGTATATCTTAAAGGCCAATCATAAGGTAGATAATTTTGGTGAAATTTTATGGCGATTCTTATTTTTTAAGATTGATTCATTCAAATTTCATTTTAAATAAATGTAGAGAAGATATATTGACTATTTTAAGATTGCTTCATCATGTCAATAACAAAAAATAGATTACAATGTTTTGTGTTTATAAATGTTTTCTCGACAAATAAACTAGTAGACTCACATGTTGTCTGGAATTTTCAGCTAGCACGCATTGCACGTGGCTCCCATTTTAAAATATGGTACGCATAGATTCCCAATGAGGGATGCAGTACCTAGCTTATATTTAGACCAAGTAATTCTAGTGTCCATTCCTATCATCAGATCCCATAAAATTCAACTTTTTTTTGGGAATATATCAGACTGTCTATGATTGAGGCATAACCTAGTAATTTCAAAGTGGATATCTTGATTAATAATTTTCAGGTTACACAAGCAGAGATTTCCCAGTAGAAAATTATATTTTAGGAGACTTGTCTGATAGTATAATAAATCTTAGCAAAAGAAGAAGAAAATATATCATTGATAGATAAATTATATTATGGACTTTGTTGATACTTCAACACAAAAAATGGTAGATGCATAGAAAAATAATCAGGTATATTTTTACATTCCATTACAATAGTTTATTAAAATGCGGCCACATTTCATCGAGTTCTTGAGCCATAGCACTAATGTGGAAGAATGATAGCAGGTCACACACACCCATGATATTTTAAAACCAGATCGACTCAATCCAGGCTCAATTGACTCAATTAAGTTTGGGTCATTCTAAAGAATCCAGGTTAACTTAGTTTGGAATGATCGACTAAATTGAGCCTGGATTGACTCAGTCCAGGTAGATTCAACTCAGTTGTATTTGGGTGGACTTATTCCACTTGGTGTTAAGTCGACTTTGTATCTAATAGGCCATTAGCTCAATCCACTAACTCATTGGGCACCTCCTAATACCTGGTCACTTGTCGGCCTGCTTCACACTCCTCGTGAACTCGATGCACAAATCCTACAAGCCTATAAGTATGAAAACATTTAAGACATTTCTTAAAACTTACATAATCATATAACTGTAAAATTCCCCGAAAGTTCTACAAATTTTACTAAACATGTAAAAAATACAGAATAATACTGGGATTTATTTCATACACAATATTTTATTTTCTCTTCTTAAGTAATAAAAAATGGAAAATCATATACTTATCCATGAATAATGTAAATGAATATAACAATGATAATTGCATTAATTTAAGAAATTAGATGCATTGATGATGGTAAATGGTATGTAAATTCATATAATGAATACATGTTGTCATACCCTCTGCTTAGATCATTCCTAGTATTGTGGCAATGAAAGTACATGTATAAGGTATAATGCTTAGGCATACCTCCAAGATGGACATGGGTTGAGCATCTATGGGTGATGACACCAATATCACATGGCTCATCCCTATTCTCAGGCAATCTCTCTCGTCCTTTATTGTCTCTCTACTGGTGGTAATTAAGTTGGAAATAATTAATAGTTCTTGTTATCTTCCTATTGGCTACCGAAGAATCTTATTTCTCTTTAGATGTATATCCACCATGTTGATTCAATAGAATCTATATTTATAATCACATTCATATTCATCTTTATCATGATCCTCATTAGCTCCCGGGAAGAGAAAAAATCATTTCCAGTCCCTTCTCTAGAGATCTCTTTTCTCTCATCCTATCCATGGAACCAGCGATAAGTTCGAATATCTTGTTATTTACACAGTTTTTTCATGCCTACTTAAACCAAAAAAAAATTTTATCTTATGTTGGATGATAATCAAATAAGTTGATTAAACAATAAGTCTCTCTGCTAGTGGTGAAGTTTGACATAAATAGCTTAGTTTTGTCCATGGTCCATCCTTCTACAGGTATAATCATACAAATAAGCTTCTTTTTTTTTGAGTAATGATCAATGAATTTGATTTATCGATAATTATATTCATTCTCATATTCATATGTATATTTATTGTCATCCTCGTATCTCATGAGCTGGTACCAACACTCAAACTCGAAGTAATTAATAACTCTTTTTTTTTCTCCTAACTTATCCTTGTTTGTCTTGATCATCACCTCTCAGGCCTTGGGACCAGCAGTGAAGCTGAATATTTTAGTTAATAACTCTTGTTCTTTCCACTAACTTCTTTACATGTGATAAACTTAATAAAGTTCTCTCTATATGATAGGCAATGAATCAAGTTAATCTATCAAAAAAAAAATTATACATAATCATCTTCATAAGCAGCTTCCTCATCACTACTCAGGCCTCCGAGCCCCCAATGAAGTTGCAAGTGATTAATAGCTTGTGCTCTTAGCATATCTTCTTACCGAATCAACAAAATTAGCATATCTTTCTACCAGTTACTATCAATCTGAGTTGTTTAACTGTTCATTATCCTCCTCATCCTCTTCATACCCATCTTCATTTTCATCATGGTCTCTCAGACACTGGCATAAAAGATGAGATTGTAAATAATTAATAACTCATGTTCTTATTCATATCTTCTTCACATATAGTCAAACAAATATCCTTCTCTTTAGTTGAATGGCAATCATTCAAAGTGATTAACGGAAAATTATCTTCGCCTGTTGGATTTTAAGCGCCTGCAACTGATTAAACCTGCAGCTGATACCATGGGTGCTCCTTTTCTTAATTTTTTTCTAGGCAGGTTTTGCCTTTCATCATCATCTTAATCTTTATATGCATCTCTATCATCTTCATCACCTCTCAAGAGGCTAAAAACTCATGCACCACGCCGTCCACCTCAATCATGGTGCACCCCGGTCTCTGCCGAGTCCTCCTCTCCTTCATCCTCGCCCTGGCACGAGCAGCTGCCTCAAACTCTCGTTTCGCTGCACGGGCATTGGCCAGGAGAAGATACCCACCAGCATCTGTGGAATCCAATGCCACCACCTCCGCCGCCGCCCTCTCCGCCACCTCCAAATCTCCATAACTCTTGCTCGCAGCAAGAAGCGCACCCCAAACTCCGGCATCTGGCTTCATCTTCAT